>NC_064617.1:71639093-71942124 GCF_023898315.1 Schistocerca nitens
CTTCTCCTCTTTCATATTATGATCTGACGTTAACGACTGTTGTGTGAACGTAGAATTATGGGTATTGATACTATTTTTACCCAACTGATGTTCTTTACATCTAACACTGAAAGCCTCCCCTTTGTCCCATATAAAACACTGGACATTTTTTAAACATCTGGACCACATAGGTTCAAACCGAATGGCTCTAAGCACTATGAGACTTAACATCTGAGGTCATCAGTCCCCTAGACTTACAACTACTTAAACCTAACTAACCTAAGGACATCACACACATCCATGCCCGAGGCAGGATTCGAACCTACGACCATAGCAGCAGGGCGGTTCGGGACTGAAGCGCCAAGAACCGCTCTGCCACAGCGGCCGGCTGACCACATAGGGGTCGTTCGTGCTTTCTGTAGGCTGTTGTCAGAAGAGAATGCTACTTTTCAGCCATATTTATTAACCAGAAAACCTATAATCCTGTATGAGATATTGCGTTTGAAAGGTACTCAAATATACCTTTCATTTTTCCCGCCTAAGGTAGTAACTCTATTTCTTGTTTTCCTCTTAAAAATCTTTTCTACCATGCATTGATCGTACTCGTTATTAGAAGCCTACACGTTTAGTTATACCCATAACTTTCTCTATTTTGTACGGAAATAAACGTGTTACTATTGAACAGTTTATGGGCGAGTGAAAAGAGGACATCTTGTGGGACTGGGGGTGCGCTGAATCAAATGGTATAATTTGATCCATAGTAGATAGTATGTGGAAAATATCTAATGCTATTCAGTCACTCATAAGTGCGAGTTGCGGATCTTAAAGATTTAGTTCGTGATTTTTGTTTTGCAGCTCGCAAGTCAATTTTGTTTCATCATGAAGACTATTGAACATTCCAAAGAGGCGATCAACTTCATCTTGTATCCCATTACATACAAATAAAATATCATCAACATACCTGGAATAGAATTAAATTCCTAGTTTTGTAAGTGCATGCCTTTCAAAAAATGTTTCTTCCTATCGTATCTGTAAAAAGTATTGGCCAGAACGCCTGCTAACGAATTATCCATTGCAAGGCCATCTGACTGTTAATACATCTTTCCATTAAATTCGAAATAATTGTATTTTACCATTACCTGTAAGAGCAGTATTAATTCTATGATCTGTTCGTTAGTTATTTCCTTTTTATTATCCCTCAGGAACTTCTCTACTATTTCTAAAGTAGTCGAACCGACACACCTGTGGAAAAGTTAGTGGCATCGATGCCCCATCTTCTTTATAGATGAGCTACAGGTTAGGAAAATCCACCCAATAAAACGGTGGACCATTCGCCATCCCTACTACCAACCTGACGTGCTCAAAAAAATGGTTCAAATGGCTCTGAGCACTATGGTCTTCTGAGGTCATCAGTCCCCTAGAACTTAGAACTACTTAAACCTAACTAACCTAAGGACATCACACACATCCATGCCCGAGGCAGGATTCGAACCTGCGACCGTAGCGGTCGCGCGGTTCCAGACTGTAGCGCCTAGAACCGCTCCGCCACTCCGGCCGGCCTGACGTGCTCATTCCATTTCATATTCCGTCGTTGCGCCTGCATATGTAATCGATGTGACTGTATCAAGCAGCATCCTCTTAATGCTGTACTCTAACGTTACAGGATTTTTTCCTACTCCTTCACATTAATTTAAATTTTTCAGCAGAGGAAACTACCACTCATTTCAGCAACTGGAAATTCTGTCCAAGCAATCTTGTATACTTCTGTAGCCACTTAACGACGAGAGGTCCCGGTACACAACAACCTGAACAGCAAACAGCCATAAATTCTTGCCCAAGCCATAAATTGCTGCCCACGCTATCCGTCACAACATTTATATATGCAGAGAGTAGAAGCGGTCTTGACACAGTCCATTGACCGAATGAGGTGGTGCAATGGTTAGCACGCTGGTCTCACATTAGGAAGGACGACGGTTCAAACCCTGATTTATGGTTTCCGTGATGTTAGTAAATCGCTTCAGGCAAATGCCGGGCTGGTTCTTTTGAAAGGACACAGCCGCCTTCCTTCCCTATCCTTCCCTAATTCGAGGGGACCGATGACCTCGCTGTTTGCTGGCGGTTGTGGCCGAGCGATTCTAGGCGCTTCAGTCCGGAACCGCGCTGCTGCCACGGTCGCAGGTTCGAATCCTGCCTCGGGCACGGATGTGTGTGATGTCCTTAGGTTAATTAGGTTTAAGTAGTTCTAAGTCTAGTCCCATAGTGCTCAGTGCTATTTGAACCATTTTAGTCATCACTCATGTAACAAACATGCCTCTCTTCTTTTCCCTAGCTTTTATCCCGTCTAGTGCGGATCCTTCTTTTAGGATTTGGCAGATTTTATTTCATCATTTAACTTTGTGGCCGGTTGCCCCTCGTTATGTCAAATTCGTCGAGGTAACCGCAGAGAGGGAAGTCGTGTAGAGCCACGTGTCTGTGAATTGTCTGAACTTTGCCCTGTGCGTTACCCTATTTTAACCGCCTGCGTATCGTATTCTCTGAGGTGGTATTTGGAATAACCGCAGCATTTGTCTAAACGAGCAAGGAGAACCGACTAAGAACCATCTTCAGGTTGACCTGTGTGGCTATTCGCAGCCGTTAATCCGCCGTGCACATTCGATCCATGTCTGGCTTACCGCCCGGTTTTAAAAGCTAGCTTGCTCCGCGTTATGCTAGACGAGCAGGTCGAGAAAAAAAATCTACACACTGGAAACAAAACACTTCGGACCGTGGCAGTAATTAAGCAATTATCAGCCTACAGAATGGGTTGAATACCATTATGCTGTACATGAGACAGTACTGATTGCGTTCTTGCCAGAGCCAGTTATGCGGAAATCTATAGCAGCACGCGGGATGCCGTCCTCCACGCGCCTTCTCATTATTCACACTCGTATCCGCACAGCAATATCTGAGGTGCAATTCACGAAAAGCGAAATCTACAACTAATTGAGAGTCTAGCAACCAATCTTGCGATGTACGGGATTCTACTGACACAGATATCAAGCAACATAGAATGATTAATTTTTGATGAAGTAAACGTCTCTACGATTTAAGAGTTTTCGTTAAGGTTACTCCTCTGTGGAATAGAAGTAATTGCGTGAGAGGAAGTGCTTCAATCCAGTCCGAAATTCCAGCATATTCTCCTCGAGATATTTAACACGCTTTGGCAGCCTGTTGATTACATGTGCAGTTAGCAATCTGACACCGTTCCACACTAAGCCCTTGAAATCTTCGCAATACAGTTGTCCAAAATACCAAGCTGTTGAAGAACATGTTCTGGAACTAACATCAGATATAAGCTTTATGATATGGTTCTGTGTTCTTTTACATATTACTCCTATAAGCTGCGTGTGCTCGAAACATTGTATGGTAACTCTGTAATAAGTGGAAACGTACAGACTAAATTAATTTTTAAATCTAGTCTAGCAGTAATCATGCTCACTACAAACGTAGCTGAGAAGGTTCGAATCCTGCCTCGGGCATGGATGTGTGTGATGTCCTTAGGTTAGTTAGGTTTAAGTCGTTCTAAGTCCTGTGGGACTGATGAACTCAGATGTTAAGTCCCATAGTGCTCAGAGCCAAACGTTGCTGAATAATCTCGCTTATTTCAAATAGAAATGAACTAAGGAGTCCATTAACACTATGCCGTCGGGTTTTAAGGTTGTTGCATACCTGTAGCACCAAACACGTAATATTATTTGAAAAAACTGTTATTTATGGCTTGTGAACCTCCACGAGAAGTTTTGATTCGGAGTCTTGTCAAAATTGAATAACTCATTTATCTTTAACCATGTGTTTGTATTTTAAAATATTTCATTAATGTCTGTCCAATAAGAGCTCCGATACTTTGTTTCATATACTTGTATCATCTTGGAAAAGGGGCAAAATTTTCATCTCCTGACAATGCAAGTAGAAGAGAATTTGCGTATTTGAGGATCAACAGAGATCTCAATACGGAATCCTGAGGTACACCATGTCTGATCACAGCACATAGCATACAAGCTACATTCAAAATAACGACTGTGTAAAAATCTGTGAAACACGTCATCCCGACCCGTTTATTGTTCCGTTTGGGATGACGTGGAAGACTTCCCTCGATGCCGCTCCGATGGACTTAATACCTGCTACAGGTCGATCGCGGACTCGTAAAAGGTCGTTCTTCCATCTTGATTTGCATATCGTGGGAGCCATAAAAGTCAGACGGTGGTACGGAAGAGGGCAGCGTCCTCGATGCATGTAGATCGTTATACAGCCACAAAGGCGACCGCCGACGTTTTATCGCTAATGCCTGCTCGGAACCTGTTGCTTAACTGTCCGTACTAGCCCGTCGATTTACCTCTGATGACAAAAAAATCGCACATTTCTGTAGTTTTCTCTGTGAAATGACCCGTTGGCCAACTTTCAGATCATTCAGTGACTTCTGAAAGTAGGTGTGTTGCAAAATTTGAGTGACATCGAAGTGCAGAACTGGATACTTGTTTTATCTCGAAGGAAATCTTGTGATAATTTTTAGAGGTGTTCCAGAGCCAAGCTGAAACACTGAAATTGGGTCTGTTATTCCTTACTTTCAGTGTACGTGCGAAGTCTCGTTAATGGATGGGTCGCTGTGTCTTTTCTCCATGAGGAGAGTTTGGAATGAATGTCGGATCATTGGAGATTTTTTTTATCATAAAGGGTACTGCATCCTCTGCCTCTAATTTCCAAGCTAAATTCTGATGATAAAATATCTTCCCCCCATTTGGATTCGCATCAGCTACATAAAGATGCAGTGACTTAGCACACCGTCGCCTGCTCCGAAACTGGATTTATTGAGCAATTTCGCTCCCTGTGATTCTAGTAAAGCCAACTGGTACCCTTAAAGAGCGACAGGAAATCCTATACTATAGTTCAATTCTTTTATCTTGGCGGCTCGCGCATGCCCGCCCAGACGCAGGAGACTGCTGCGTTGCCAGTTGCACGCGCCAAGAGCAGCAGCTCCATAGTATAGTATAGTTCGCAAACTTGCATTTAGGGGGGAGCGTGCAGTTTATGAAGTAAAGCCACCAGGGCCGCATTAACCCTTTCGCAGCTACAGAGACGTGCTCCCCGCATTCCGCGCTGTGCGCGATTTTGTCACTGCACTGCTCGCCTGTACTGACACATGGTGTTCCGACTGCTTTGACACTCTTATCATCCGATTCCACAAAAACTATTTGGCCCAAAAATTAGATTTTTACACATCTTCTTGACTGAAACTTTTATTACAGTCGCGAAAGACGGAATATTTCTCAATATTACATACGACATCTATGTGGTACTTAAATTAAATGAGATATTGTTATACAGTAAATTTTATATGAAATTTAGGTATCTTCTCCACATTTCATTCTCAACATTGTGGCAACTAAAATCGACTATACGGAAAGTATACGCTATGGACTTTTACCTCTGCAAACTCTTCAAAATTTCGTGGAATGGTTTACTACATTTAATGCTGCACAATAACTGCGTTGAACATCGAAACAAAATTAAGTCATTTATGGGGGGAAGGTATCAGTCAAGAAGATGTGTAAAAATCTAATTTTTCGGCCAAATAGTTTTTGTGAAATCGAATTATAAGTGTGTCAAAGCAGTGGGAACACAATGTGTCTGCACAGGGGGGCAGTGCAGTGATGACAAAATCGCGCACGGCGCGGAATGCGGGGAGCACGTGTCTGTAGCAGCGAAAGGGTTAATGAAGAGACAAAGCACTAGAAATTTCAAAAAATTGCATTCAAACGAATAAAATTCGTGAAGTAAGACACTTCGATATTGTTTTTAAATAAAAAAAATATTAAGCACCGCACAAGGTTAGTACTTTTCACCTTTCGCTCACTAAGCCAACGCCTTAACCGTTACGCTAACGCAGCTCGTCCTAAAGCGTAGTTCCATGAGGACTATAACATGTCACGCAAAAAACCGTCAAACACTGTTGGTATGACTACGAATTACTCACACTTCGTCGAAGTACAATAGGAAATAAACAATTACCGCTGTTCTTTATACCGAAAAAGCGGTTCGTGAGATTGATACAAACACCTTTCCTTGCTATCGCCTGAATTAGGAGTCTTATTGCTTGTTTGGTTTAATTAATTAATAGAATATGAAGCAACTGGTATAAAGAATGCTTTTTACAAACTTTCTATAAAAGGAAGTCTGCTATCAAGACGTTGCTTTTGTTCTATTACTTTATTTATGACTGAACGTTTCTAAAATTGAAGACACTCGTCCGTGCTCTGCTCTGCAGTCGGGATCTGGCAACGTCGTTCTCTGTTCATTGGCTGACTGTGTTTTGTGACGTCAGATGCGCAGAACGAACGTAAACTCGGCCGCCAACAAAAATGACGCGCACTTTAGTCTCTTATGAGACTCGATTCTTGAGGACTTAATGACACGAATATTTTGAGTCTTTTGGCCTGCAACAGTTTTCGCTGGAGATTATGTGATGTACAGTTTCATCCTCCTACCCCCCCCCCCCCTCAGTCTCCTCCCTCCAGGGCCAATAGTACCAATAGTATACCCTTAATGGTTTCTTCCTCTATATCCACCATTTGCAGGTGTTTCTTAAGGTTCCCATGGCCAGTTGTAAGTCCTAACATGATTTTAATCTGTCTCCTGTTCATGTTATCCAGGATTACGGAACTTCACTTGAGACGTAGCTTCAGCATCATTAGTTTGCCATGATTTGTTTTTGGATCATAGTGCAATATTCTACTTGATGCCTGCTGATCCACCATAGCCTTAGTGATGGTCCGGAAGGTTCCGGTCCAATAAATTAACTCGTCGCGCCTGTACTGGAAAGCCTTCCAGCTTGTTCATTGCCTCTAATTCCTCTGTGACTAGTCGTAATCTCCTCCCTCCTTTCTAATTACAGCTATCGTCTACAGTAAGCAAAGTCTTTTATGAAAAATTTGAGAGGAACGTACAATAAACTTAATAATAGAGTTTCGTGTGGAGTTGGCTCCAGTTGTTCTTGTCTAGGGGTCTCATTCTTGAAGCTGAAATTCTCACATTTTAGGTCCTTATGGATGAATTGGTCTAAATTAATTTGAAGATCGTTGTTACAGAACTTTTGTTGTGATGTTAATATATTTGACACATTTTAGTATATCATACAGTCTTTTGAATTTTCTCATAAACAAAGCCGAAATCACATTTTCAAATAACTTCCGGGAATTCAGCCAGGTAACACTTTCAGCGACCGCCGATATTTCGGCGGGAGAACACCCCGCCATTTTCAAGGCAGTTTGCCTTGAAAATGGCGGGGTGTTCTCCCGCCGAAATATCGGCGGTCGCTGAAAGTGTTACCTGGCTGAATTCCCGGAAGTTATTTGAAAGTTGTATACGCCAGGAGAAACTCAGATCTCACGAAATCACATTGTTCGCCGAAAATACAAAAATACGTCCGATCACATCAGAGGCATGCTTACTAGGACTTCAGTCTGCGGTAATAATCATATTCCAAAGGGTTCACAATTTTTCTTGAGAAACGGATTTCTTTTAATTTCAAACGACTCAGGCAGCAGTCATCACAGCTCACAGTATTGTGCACTACAGTGTTATTTTAGTACTCAATTGCATTATTAATAATATAAATTTTAAGTGAGCCAAATAATTCGTAATTTCAAATGTTTCTAAAAAAAAAGATAATTTTGGCCGTACATTCAGAGCTAGTACTTATAGATTGTAACATCGAAAATAAAGTAATTCCTTTTCATGAACTTTAGCTTGAAATATAACATATTGTGTATAAAATTCTATACAAGTTTTCAGAAAAGCAGCTGAGATAATACTGACCTGTTCAAAATTCGAAAAATAATACTGATATCGACAATTACTGTAGAGGAAAAGTGTTGCTAGATGAGGACATTCGGTTACACGGAGATCCACAGCAGGTTTACCTGTTGCTTTCCCATTCACAAAGGCCTCATCGTACTCTGAAACGTTCTTCGATCTCGTTGCAGGGCTGATAGAAATTTCAGAGCTGCTTAGCTGCTTGAATAAATATAGACGCTACAAACTTTGTAATACCTGCACAGATTCCCCTCTGCACACACTTTGATAGCAGATATTTCCGCCAGGAATATCGCGGCCAGCATTCCTAGCGAGATGGCTCTCTGTAGGCTGTACCCCCTGTAACCCGACCACAGCGCCTTCGTCTATCTTCAACCCATCAGCAAATCAGACTGTGCCTCCTGAATGGTGTCAATGCTCGTACTTCCACTGCGCTTTCTTCCCATTGTTGCATCGAAAGCTTTAACCAAGCAGCTGGAATTTACTGTATGGTCATCCAGAATTTCCCCAACCATTAATACATTTACCACACTAATTATTTTGGTTTGGTGTTCTGGACATTCTAAAGGTATCCAGTAATTACCAGTTATTAACCTGTATGCCCCTGACGCTGCCTACAGTGCAACCCAAAGATGTTCTAAGGTGGCATGGTCTCCTCACCATTTCTTAGATATTCCGACCTCACAATCGTATTCTGCGAATCAAGACGTTTCATTGGAGCCCAAACACGATAGGGTAGAATCAATTTTACATATTTCCATTTAATCAATATGCAAATCTAATAAATAAATAAATTGCAAGTGCGCAAAGAGATTAAAAACTCGAGGCTGGCGTACACAAACATTCAAGACACGATGGCCAAAGGAGTTTTTGTTTGGCGGAGGCAACCAGCCTGCTGGAAAGTCCGTAGGAGGGTGAGTTAGCACGCAGCTGCGCCAGCCGGCCAGCCAGCCGGCAGGGACCAAAACAGTTTTTTGCCAGAGAAAAGCGATAGTGGCCTCTGTGTTCAGCTTAAAAGCAAAACCCGCTGTATAGTTTGGGAGAGCCCCAGCATATGCATTGTTAGACGGACCTAGTGCACAGTTTCAGAGTTCTCACAGGTGGACAGCAAACACCTAACGCAGATGCTATATACACTCCTGGAAATTGAAATAAGAACACCGTGAATTCATTGTCCCAGGAAGGGGAAACTTTATTGACACATTCCTGGGGTCAGATACATCACATGATCACACTGACAGAACCACAGGCACATAGACACAGGCAACAGAGCATGCACAATGTCGGCACTAGTACAGTGTATATCCACCTTTCGCAGCAATGCAGGCTGCTATTCTCCCATGGAGACGATCGTAGAGATGCTGGATGTAGTCCTGTGGAACGGCTTGCCATGCCATTTCCACCTGGCGCCTCAGTTGGACCAGCGTTCGTGCTGGACGTGCAGACCGCGTGAGACGACGCTTCATCCAGTCCCAAACATGCTCAATGGGGGACAGATCCGGAGTTCTTGCTGGCCAGGGTAGTTGACTTACACCTTCTAGAGCACGTTGGGTGGCACGGGATACATGCGGACGTGCATTGTCCTGTTGGAACAGCAAGTTCCCTTGCCGGTCTAGGAATGGTAGAACGATGTGTTCGATGACGGTTTGGATGTACCGTGCACTATTCAGTGTCCCCTCGACGATCACCAGTGGTGTACGGCCAGTGTAGGAGATCGCTCCCCACACCATGATGCCGGGTGTTGGCCCTGTGTGCCTCGGTCGTATGCAGTCCTGATTGTGGCGCTCACCTGCACGGAGCCAAACACGCATACGACCATCATTGGCACCAAGGCAGAAGCGACTCTCATCGCTGAAGACGACACGTCTCCATTCGTCCCTCCATTCACGCCTGTCGCGACACCACTGGAGGCGGGCTGCACGATGTTGGGGCGTGAGCGGAAGACGGCCTAACGGTGTGCGGGACCGTAGCCCAGCTTCATGGAGACGGTTGCGAATGGTCCTCGCCGATACCCCAGGTCCCCTACGGCACTGCGTAGGATCCTACGGTCTTGGCGTGCATCCGTGCGTCGCTGCGGTCCGGTCCCAGATCGACGGGCACGTGCACCTTCCGCCGACCACTGGCGACAACATCGATGTACTGTGGAGACCTCACGCCCCACGTGTTGAGCAATTCGGCGGTACGTCCACCCGGCCTCCCGCATGCCCACTATACGCCCTTGCTCAAAGTCCGTCAACTGCACATACGGTTCACGTCCACGCTGTCGCGGCATGCTACCAGTGTTAAAGACTGCGATGGAGCTCCGTATGCCACGGCAAACTGGCTGACACTGACGGCGGCGGTGCACAGATGCTGCGCAGCTAGCGCCATTCGACGGCCAACACCGCGGTTCCTGGTGTGTCCGCTGTGCCGTGCGTGTGATCATTGCTTGTACAGCCCTCTCGCAGTGTCCGGAGCAAGTATGGTGGGTCTGACACACCGGTGTCAATGTGTTCTTTTTTCCATTTCCAGGAGTGTATTTCCGGATTGGCAGGCTTAAACGGAGCGCCATTCTCCCGTTTGTAATGCTGATTGCCGGACTATTTCTGATGCAATGAGCTGGAGGAGTGAGGGAAATACAGCGGATGATATTCCCTTTCGCTTTTTGCATGGAGAGGGGTCGTTCCAGTGACACTCTTGAAGTGGGAACACATAGCGGGAGAGAGTGCGCTCGTGCATGTATGCAGAGAGTGAGAACAAAGTCTCTATTCAGTACTGCACTGAGAGAGCACCTCTGTCGCTAGCAAATCGGATTGATACTCTATATTGAGTCGCTCGCGATTAATCGTTTGTTCATTTTTTTGGCTGCGACACTTAATGCGCGGTGTGAACACTGACAGAGTGTTAGTTAGGGCCTACGGGCGAACACTGAGTGGCATCGTGGTGGAGTGGTTATCTGACCGGTGTACCACACCAATAGTTAGACTAGGGGCAGTTAGGAGTCCTTGACTTCACATCAAGTCATAATGAGAGTTCGATTGGCGAAGGTCAACCAAGATAGAAAGAGATAATTTTGTTATTTTTCAGCGGCAAACGACTCAGGCAGCAGTCATCACAGCTCACGGTATTGTGCACTACAGCGTAGGCGAGTCCCATCATTCCTCCATTAGAAATAGCATACTTCATTCACGTCACTCCGTTACATTTCTCACGCGAAAGCGTCGACCGTACTTAGAAAAATTCAATCGGATAATTATTCAAGTTGAGTAGGCACGGCTCTCAGCCATTCTGCTGAGCAAATAACATTCTTCAAGAAAAGGGATGGAAGAGCTTTCCCATACTTTGTATATAAATTTCATTAACATGATTCCTATCCATAAGAGGTAACCTCAGATCAATCCGTTGCGCAGCTCGTCAACATAACACCCACATACTGACAATGTGATGGGGACACATTCAGCATGGTCTCCTTCCGTCCTTCCGATCAGTGGGTGTGCTGCTATTTCCCCCCGCCTTGCCAAGCTGCTTGGTAGCCACCTTCTATTCAACTTATTTCAACCATACTGTAGCCCCATAAATTGTCATAGGTCTTAACAGTGTGGATCCAGTACATTCTAGGACGTTTAGACAATTTTACGATAGGCCGTTCTAGTGCTCTAGCTTTTGCCTTGGTACATACATTGTTTAAGTGAAGGGCCCAGAATACCTTCGCATCCAGGGTTACCGCCACATACGTCACTATCCCCTCTACTAGCAGAGTTTCGTCAATGAATCTGAGGTTAGCGTATGAGTGCTGAATATGCTTCCTCGTAAATGACACTACAAGTTTTCTTGGGACCAACCCTCAAAGCCTGTTTTCTGCACCAGTTTTGCACGATTTTCAGTGTGCGTTCCGCCATTGTTCTAACATTACTAGCACATCTGCCAAAAATTACTGTGACTAAATCGTGTGGATTTCCTTGGCAAAAGTAGCTTTTAGTATGCAACTATTCAATGAGATTATTCACAACTAGTTTCCACAGTAGTAGCGACATGTTGCCCCTTGCAGGTATTTGCTGGTGATGTTGATCACTATTTTCCCGTTTATTATGGTGGCTTCTACCATTCTTTTAGTTAGCATGATCTTAATCCACCTGCATGTGGTGTTCTCAGTGTCGTGGGGATCTGAAGCCCTAAGTATGGATTCAGAGGTCGTACTAGTAAAAGCCCTCTCAATATCCAGGAAGGGGCAGAGAAGAATTTACTGAAAGTCGAGAGCTTTTTCCACGTTCCCTACAAGTTACTGAAGTGCTGTTTCACATGATTTGCGTGGTTGATATGTACACTCCTGGAAATGGAAAAAAGAACACATTGACACCGGTGTGTCAGACCCACCATACTTGCTCCGGACACTGCGAGAGGGCTGTACAAGCAATGATCACACGCACGGCACAGCGGACACACCAGGAACCGCGGTGTTGGCCGTCGAATGGCGCTAGCTGCGCAGCATTTGTGCACCGCCGCCGTCAGTGTCAGCCAGTTTGCCGTGGCATACGGAGCTCCATCGCAGTCTTTAACACTGGTAGCATGCCGCGACAGCGTGGACGTGAACCGTATGTGCAGTTGACGGACTTTGAGCGAGGGCGTATAGTGGGCATGCGGGAGGCCGGGTGGACGTACCGCCGAATTGCTCAACACGTGGGGCGTGAGGTCTCCACAGTACATCGATGTTGTCGCCAGTGGTCGGTGGAAGGTGCACGTGCCCGTCGACCTGGGACCGGACCGCAGCGACGCACGGATGCACGCCAAGACCGTAGGATCCTACGCAGTGCCGTAGGGGACCGCACCGCCACTTCCCACCAAATTAGGGACACTGTTGCTCCTGGGGTATCGGCGAGGACCATTCGCAACCGTCTCCATGAAGCGGGGCTACGGTCCCGCACACCGTTAGGCCGTCTTCCGCTCACGCCCCAACATCGTGCAGCCCGCCTCCAGTGGTGTCGCGACAGGCGTGAATGGAGGGTCGAATGGAGACGTGTCGTCTTCAGCGATGAGAGTCGCTTCTGCCTTGGTGCCAATGATGGTCGTATGCGTGTTTGGCGCCGTGCAGGTGAGCGCCACAATCAGGACTGCATACGACCGAGGCACACAGGGCCAACACCCGGCATCATGGTGTCGGGAGCGATCTCCTACACTGGCCGTACACCACTGGTGATCGTCGAGGGGACACTGAATAGTGCACGGTACATCCAAACCGTCATCGAACCCATCGTTCTACCATTCCTAGACCGGCAAGGGAACTTGCTGTTCCAACAGGACAATGCACGTCCGCATGTATCCCGTGCCACCCAACGTGCTCTAGAAGGTGTAAGTCAACTACCCTGGCCAGCAAGATCTCCGGATCTGTCCCCCATTGAGCATGTTTGGGACTGGATGAAGCGTCGTCTCACGCGGTCTGCACGTCCAGCACGAACGCTGGTCCAACTGAGGCGCCAGGTGGAAATGGCATGGCAAGCCGTTCCACAGGACTACATCCAGCATCTCTACGATCGTCTCCATGGGAGAATAGCAGCCTGCATTGCTGCGAAAGGTGGATATACACTGTACTAGTGCCGACATTGTGCATGCTCTGTTGCCTGTGTCTATGTGCCTGTGGTTCTGTCAGTGTGATCATGTGATGTATCTGACCCCAGGAATGTGTCAATAAAGTTTCCCCTTCCTGGGACAATGAATTCACGGTGTTCTTATTTCAATTTCCAGGAGTGTAGATCGGAAGGCAACCTCAGTTTGTTTATTTATTCGTACAGCTCACATCCAGTTTAAAGTTACAGGTATATGACATCAGTAATACTATACATAACAGGAATATGAAAATACAAACCTATGTATAAAACTAGTTACATGTCAATATCTAGGTTCCTAACACATATAAGAGCCGTATCATCAGCTTTCATGAGGTCGCTCCAACGCAAGGGGCATTCATCTCTAATGTGTATGAATGTCTGTTTCAGAGCCCCACCGTCACAAAACGGAGATTCTGTAGCACCCCATTTGTAGAGAGAGTCTGCGCGTGGTCCATGCCCAGCGCGAACTCTGTTCAATTTGACCCACAGTTTCCCGTCTAGTTTCGTGCCAGAAGTATCACTATTATACCTTTGGAACCACTCACGCTCTTCAGGATTTTAAGTAAGTTAACAGCTCTGGTTCCACACGTCTTCTGTACTGTTATCTAGTTCTTCTGCTTGCCGTAAAGGTGGTTTTCTTGAACGGAGTCTATTTCGTCGTAAACTTGGTATGTCTTCCTGTGTGGGTACTTCCAGGTTCTCATGTAGCTTACGGTATTCCCTATGTAAGGCTTCATTTTCTGGGATTGCTGGTGGATAGATGCTGCTCGGCAGAGGAAGCCAATAAGTCGGTTTTAGTCGGATTGCCCCAGTTATTAACCGCATAGTGTGGTTCAACCGGACGTCGATCAAGTTGGTGTGGCAGCTGTTTAACCACACAGGGGCACAATACTCGGCTGCTGAGAAGACCAGCGCAATGGATGATGTACGCAAGGTTTCTGTTGAAGCTCCCCATGTCGTTACACACAATGTTTGAATAATATTGTTACGAGTTTTTATCTCGGCAGCAGTATTTTCAAGATGTTTTCTATATGAAAGGGCGCGGTCAAGGGCGTCACCGAGGTACTTAGGGTACTTATTACGGCAAAGAGTGTTTACGTTACGTTTCACTCCGAGCTCCGCGTTAGCTTGTTTGTCAGATGGAATTTACATACCTCAGTTTTTCTTGTACTGGATTTAAGTCGCCACTTTCTTAAACAGGCGTTCATAACGGATAGATCTCCTGTGAGAACTGTCTTCGCTTGTCCAAGATCATTGGTTCTGCAAGCAAGAGAGACATCATCGGCGTGGCAGAATTTTGTTGACCTGGTATTTGGTAGACCGGAGATATATAGGTTGAATATTTGGGGGGCAAAGACGGAGCCCTATGGTAGACCATTACTTAATTTCCTCTTCTTGCTCACATTTTCTCCCAAGTGAACACGGAAAATATCGATTGTTGGAAATTGGAAATTTGTGGTAAGGTCTTATGGGACCAAACTGCTAAGGTCATCGGTCCCTAAGCTTACACACAACTTAATCTAACTTAAACTAAGTTACGCTAAGAACGACACACACACCCGTGCCCGAGGGAGGAGTCGAACCTCCGACGGGGGGAGCTGCACGGACCGTGACAAGACGCCTCAGATCTCACGGCTACCACGCGCGGCTATCTATTGTTTATTATGGTGTTGTTGAGAGTTACAGTTTTTCGGCATCGGATTGTTTTTACTAATTTGTATATAATGCCTCCTCTCCAGACTGTGTCTTATGGCGTAGTTATGTATACGAACGCGTCAGATGTCGTCACATTTTCTTGGAAGCCGGCCTCTATGAAAGTTGTTAGGGCCAGTAATTTTCTGTGGCCTGAAACCCGATTGCTCAGCTGGGATATGTTCAAGAATGAAGCCGCTAATTCTGTTATAGATGAGCCTCTCCAAGAGTTTATAAGTAGGGCTCTAAAGGGAAATTGGTCTGAAACTTTGAGGGTGGTCAGCTGGTTTATCTGGTTTCAAAATTGCCCATATTTTTGTTCTCATTAGCTCGTTGGGTAGTGCTCCAGTACCTAGAATGTTGGAGAAGAAGCGGACCAGCCTTTTCTTTCCACCATTACCCATGTTCATCAAAAATTCGGGGAGTATATAATCCAGACCAGGTGCTTTACCATGTTTAGTTTGTATCAAGGCTTCATATAACTCAGTCAGTGTAAATGGTGAAGAGAAATTGGATTCTTTTGGGCAATGAGCTTTAGAGAGGTGAGTTCATTTTCTATTTCAGAACGTTTGTAGTCAGGAAACCCAATATCTGGTCTGGCTGCCGATTCGTTCTATCTCATTAACGTTACCCTAGGTGCACTACGGACACGAGCTAGTTTACACTCCGGAAACGTCAGTTATCCTCTTTTTCATAACGTGCATAATAAGCAATTTTTCTAACATCTTTCGACGAAAGGAGGACAGACTGAACGTTCTCGTATCCTTAGCCTTGGTATGGTCAGTTCTCCACGGCTTCGGAATCAAAACTACCCTCACTCTCCTCCAAGAATTAAGAATGATTCCTGTAGCCACGCTTTCCTAAACCGCCTGCATAAGAAGCTAAGCCCCTCCTCCTGTTTGTTGCAGCAGATGTGGAAAGATTCCATCTGGTCCTGGTGACTAGAATGGCTAGGACGTTCCCCCTGCCCACTGAATTTTTTATAATCAGCATATTCATTGGCAGATACCCATTTCTTTTTCCTTTGAACCAGTGCCGCTTAGGAAGTTACTCGTAGTCTATATAATTTGACAGAGTTCACTGAAGGAAGTGAGTCTTGAGGAGCACATCCAGCGACACACTGACTGTCCTTCTATACCCACCATCCTCCTTCCTTCCTGGAATAATCGGTATTATAGTGAGAATTTCGTGAAGTCTTGCGCAAGTAGCTGCATCTTTCACTTCCTCACAAAATACCTTCCAGGATGATAGCTTCATTTGCTTGACCGCAATGTTGTATTCGACAAGGACCTCCTGATATTTTGTCTATTGTCCTTCCTTTCTCCCAAGGTTGAACAGTCTTCTTACCTGCTGCTGTTACAATTCCCGATTGTTTTTCGGCCAAGCTAGATTTCTGTTTGTAAACTTCTTGGTAATTGGGCAGATATGTTTGTGTCTGCCGTTTTCTCAAAATCTGCTGGGTTCCTTAACGAAGCTCTGACTTCAGATATGAGTGAGGTTACGTCTTTCCTCCATAGACACTAGTCTTGGCCTAGGATTTCTATAGACCATAACGTCACACACCATTATTTAATTTAACGACCTGTTAGAGCAGACTCAATAGTTGTATCAATTACTTCTCTTTTAATGTTCCTCAAGGTAGATCACCTAGCCCTATTCAAGATTTCCAAACTACTCTCGAATTGATAACTAAGTAGCTGCTCATTCCAACTGTTGGTGTCGCTGTTTTCCTACACCAGGTTCTGAGCGTTGGTATAGAACCAACCAGTAGTTGTTCGTTCTGCTGTGAGCAGCTGTCTGTCTGTGTCCTCACTTTCTGGAGAGGAGGAACACTAACCTTGTAAGTAAGGCGCTCTGAAGTTGATACAGCGTACCTCGAAGTTCTTTCTTCATGCTGTTTCACACTGATAGTCGTAAAGTCAGCTTACCTCTAGTTCGTCTGAAGACTGAAACGCCTCCTTAGGTTCCTGGATCAGAGCCACGTCCACCTCCTGTCCGCCCAGAAGACGATTCAGGGCGGCAGTCGTCCCTTCACTGTGTTGTAGGTTTATCTATAACACTTGTAGCCTCCTCCCACTCCAAGGGTTTGACTGTCCGATACAACCTTACAGTTGATCACCCTCCAAACCTCTGTCGAGACCTTCCGGTTCTCCATCCATACTTTCTCGACCAGAGTCTTAGTAGGAGCATCCTCAAGAAGTTTCGGTACCAAAATTGATACCTTTTACGGTCTTGAAGACCTCAGCGCCTTTCTTGATCAGCAGTTTTGCCTCCTTCCAAGGAGATTCCTTGCGGACCATCTCCTTACGCCAGTCCACTGTTGCCATTCCTCGCAGACAAAGGTAAGAGCACCCTTGTGCAGAAAGGACCACTTGAATTTGGAGCTTGGATTTGCGTCCTGTTTGGTATTCACAAAGAGAGCCATGTGAACAAGCTCCACCTGCTGTGAGTCTATACCGATCAGGAGACATCCCTGTTGGAGAACCGCTGTCCTAAAAACTGCCATCTGTATGTTTTGCCTAGTTTTTTTCTGGATCCGTTTATCCAGAGAAGTGGGTGTTCTCTTGTTCCCTGCCTTACAGGTAGGTAGAACGGGTCTGAGTTACCTCTTCGCTCTGAGGCTCTGAGACCGTCTTCTTTTGGAGATATTGGGTTCAAGATCTTTTAGTGCCCTCCGTTTATGTTTAGGAATCTGTTCTTTACTTTCCTTATCTTTTCGTTCTTTGAAAAATTTCCTCCTATGAGCCCCAGACAAGGATTGATGTTGAGCTGGTACAACTCAGTGACGATTTCCACCTCTCGGCGCCGGCCGCGGTGGTCTCGCGGTTCTAGGCGCGCAGTCCGGAACCGTGAGGCTGTTACGGTCGCAGGTTCGAATCCTGCCTCGGGCATGGATGTGTGTGATGTCCTTAGGTTAGTTAGGTTTAAGTAGTTCTAAGTTCTAGGGGACTAATGACCTGAGAAGTTGAGTCCCATAGTGCTCAGAGCCATTTGAACCATTTCCATCTCTCGGACTGTCTATCGCCCAAACGAATTGCATAAATAGCTTCCATCGATTCCAACCCTGATGTTTGTGTGTTTGGGGTCTTACCAAGTCCCTCAGTATTTGTTTTGTTCAGCGATCTCCATTTTGGCCCTACGAGAACTGGGGATTTGTTCTGTCGACACCACGGAACCCCACGTGATGCACAGCTAATTACTCAGGAAGGTCTCCCGATATCGCTGAAGCTCCGCTAATGACGCATCTTCCCATGTGCCACTCACAGCTTGGCACGCGTAACATCACTTCTTGGGTTGGGTATGTAGTATGAGTAGTTGTGGAAGGACGATGGGAGAGGATAAGGGAGAGATGGGGTGTTCTGGGACACTCTTCGTTTGTTCCACCTGCTCAGGCATATCCGGCATGGGAGACCCAGCCAGCAACAGGGCCCTCAGGTTCACGCGAACACGGAAACCTTTCCGCTCACTCGGTCAGTAATCGACAAGGCAGTCTCCACCTGAGCGTGGTTTGTCCCCTGATCCACTTGTTTGACTTCTGTCTTTCCTAGTAAATCCCCTAAATCTCTGGGTGGCTTTCGCGCTAAGAGTCGATGTCGGTCAGCAACTTTGCCGTAGACCAGACATGGGCAAACTCTGGTGACGCGCGGGCCTCATTCACATACTTAAGCTGGCGGGCCGCCTGAATACGCGTCGCAGAAAGCAGTCACCTAGCGGGTAAAGTCAGAACTATAGCGTCCATGACGTTCATGTTTCTGCGGTAACGCAGTGATGTGAATCGCACCACTTTCCCGACACAACACTCTAAACGCATTTTTGCGAGCACATTCCTTTGTTCACTCCATTCTCTGATGTTTACATTTATTTACGCGTCTTGAATATTGTTTCTTTATTACGGCGTTTTACAACAGGTGCCTTAAAAATATCCATTGCAAAACTTCTGCAGCACCATTAGTAAATCACCAATGTTGACGACACGTAAATAAATATAAGTAACTGTAGATGGAATGTCAGGCTTCTTGAAAAGTCATTATGGAAAAATAAACGCCTATGAAGCAACTGATAGCAGCTATTTGACTATAAATTACGGTAACTATCAACAGTGTCCATCATGTATTAGGACTGGAAAGGAATTACTTACTAATGTTGAAAGGTCCCTGTTCGGTTCCTTTCACGTTAATTTCTTAAATCTGTTGTCATTTACGGCATATATTCCACTTCTAAATTTACTGTGGTGTTTCTGACTCTATCTGGGAGGAGACTGAGCAGTGGAACGTGTTACTTTTACACATAATCAAGAACGATCTGTCACACTACTACACTTTAAAACACAGTTTATATGTAATTAATGTCACACAGTCTCATACGGAACCTACACCCACTTTCTTTTATATACTGTATATGATAAGATACTGTCATTCCCCTTCCCTTCTGTGTGAAAGGATGAATGAGCAAATGTATTTCTAGTTGCATGCTTGATGGCAGCAGACAAGCCTGTGTGCTAGACAACAGTAGGACCAACGTAGGAACAGGTAGCTACGCTTTCTAAAAGCAAAGAGGTTTCTATTCTTAGTATGGTCCTGTCTGTCCCTTGTCATGTTGGTATAGGAAGCTGCCTCTCTGGTCACTTCCGTTTGTATCTGTGAAGCACCCTCGGTAGGGGCCCAGGCCAGTCTGTCCGCAGCAAGCGTCTGAAGTGCTAAGATCTCCGGCTAAGTGCGTCTCTGCTAAGTCCGTAGGACAATGGATTTCTTAAGTTCAGCCTACCTGAAAATTTAATCACCATCATTTCAGGTTTAGATCTAAAATATCTTATGTTATCTTAAATTGCAGCGCAGTGTAATTCGAGTGTGAAGTTCAGAATATCTTCCAGTAGTTGCTTTGTCACTACTTTGTGGCCGGCCGCGGTGGCCGTGCGGTTCTACGCGCTTCAGTCCGGAACCGCGGGACCGCTACGGTCTCAGGTTCGAATCCTGCCTCAGGCATGGATGTGTGTTAGTATGGTTTAAGTTGTTCTAAGTTCTAGGGGACTAATGACCTAAGATGTTAAGTCTCATAGTGCTGAGAGCCATTTTGAACTACTTTGTGAGTAAAGTGGAACCACGTGTTGATGATCCGTAACTCTAAGATCATCAATCTTAAATGCGAACGTTCGTGAGATTATAACGTCTTGTCTTGACAATATTTTTCAATATAGCAACTTTTCTTTATGTTCAACCCACGTGAGGTGTACTTTGTGAGACCAGTACCACGTGCTTATACAATTGTTTGACCCATCAGGTTAATAGTAAGACTATAGTAACCAGTTCGAGGTTTTTCTTTTGTAAATTGCGTTTCGATGTAATTTATTTTAACTATCAAAATTATTGTGGAGTTACACTCTTTGTGTAAACCAAGTTGACCACGTGAAGCATGTGGTATAATCATAAAAGTAGCCCTCAGCTATTCTTTTCGGGAAGATTTCACGGAGAGTTAGTATGAATTTAGTATAGGAGTGTGTGGTAATTTCATGACGGACAGGATTCCGCTACGAACGTAACTTCTTTGGGTGAAAGTTGAATCGGTTGGTTGTGGTTAATTTCCTCTTGTATATATTTCAACGTTCTTCGTGTGTTATTTTATGAATGCAGTGTTGTATGCAATCTCCCAATCTTGGCTCCATATTTGATGTGTTCCATAAGATTACAAACTCACATTTTCACAATCCTAAATAAGGCACCACTTTAGTTATGAATCAAGTTTAATATGCTTAAATTTTATCGAAACAATGATCAATGTTAAAATATATGTCCAAATATAAACTGATTTATTTCTGAAACTTCCTGGCAGATTAAAACTGTGTGCCCAACCGAGACTCGAACTCTTCTTTTTTTTTTTTTTTGTTACCAAGGACCCCTCGTTCCGCAGCTGCTCACGCTAACCACGGGACCTTTTTTTATTATTTATTTTTTTTGTTTATTTTTTCATTTTTTGTTCTTTTTTAATTATACTGGTTTCTCCTTCCAGTAAACAAAAATGAGTCTCCTTCGCCTTGTTGGCGAAGAAGCAATCTTTTGGAACAAAAAAAAGTTTCTCAAAGCCAAACTCAAATTTCTTTTTCCTTTAAGAACAAATTGTGAGGAATAAATAAGGAAAAGTTTTTTTTTTTTTTTTTTTTTTTTTTGCCAAAGAAAACAAAGACGCCAATTAAACTGGTTTCTCCTTCCAGTAAACAAAAATGAGTCTCCTTCGTCTTGTTGGCGAAGAAGCAATCTTTTGGAACAAAAAAAAGTTTCTCAAAGCCAAAATCAAATTTCTTTTTCCTTTAAGAACAAACTATGAGGAATAAATAAGGAAAAGCTTTTTAAGTCATCGTGCGACTTGTAGCTAAAGTCCAGTTCTTACAGGAGCTCTTGAAGTGTATCCGCCTACAGCATGCCAGCTCGTCCAAACGTGTCTTCTCATGGCGTAGGCGTGGGTTCTGGGTAGCAGATCTATTCAGGTCGGTTCGTTTTATACAGTTTTCAGCTTCTCAGGGCTTGGACGTTCCAGCTACTAGGTGGGTCATCGAAAGTGCTCCGTAAGAAATTGGAAAAATATTGTTTATAGCGTGGGTTGCGTATCAGGACGCAGTGTCGTTCGTTGAGATAAGTCCAATATCCTAGCGTAGATTTGTCGCCAGAAGTAAAAAGATAGCGGATCGTGTGGCCACAGATCCAATTCACAGAGTTAGTTTTGGCGGAGGTGTAGAAAGTCTTATCGGGGTACAATAGCATGTGGACGTCGATCTGAGCCGGTGTCTGGCGAGTAAGAAACGCCAAAATTCGCCGCGCAAGTGTCCAGACGTCTAGCGCTGTGCCACAGTGAAACCGGTGGACATCCGTGTCATCCACTCCACAGTGGGTGCAGAGGGATGAATCGGCGAGATGGATGCGGTGCAGACGATCTCGGTTAACTTGTTTGCCATTCACGGTGATGTACCACGCTGATTGAATGTCTGATTCGAGAAAACGCGCATGGATCGCCTTCCATATGTGTCGCCACACGTACTGTGGATACTTACGTTCGATGGGGTTGGACGGGCGGCACTGTTGTAACAATTCGGAGACTGTTTTCGTGAGGTACAAACGTGGAAGTGGTAAGGACCGGTAGATATAACTGAACTCCAGGAAAAATCGTTGGATGTAATAAAAGGGGGTTGGAATGGTCGATACCAGTACTGGGGCGGACAAGGAGGCCGGTGCAAAGTTGTGAAGCAGGAGGCTAGTAAGGCTCTGCGGGCAACGATGCCAAAGTTTTAGTTGGGAGCTGACGTATAGTGCCTTGACACGAGTCGGCACGTGGATGAGTCCCACCCCGCCACGATCTCGTGGCAGTGCAAGGGATTCATACTGCACCTTGAATAACATCCCCGAGCTGACGAAGGAGCCGAAAGCCATCAACAGTCGTCGCGCCAGGAGATTTGGGACTGGTAGTGCTTGAGCCATTTGTGGTATACGGGAAGCATGATACATGTTCACGTATTGCGCGCGTTGGATAACGTCGAGAGCTCGTAGCCGGTGATCTGCGAGATTTGCTCTGATTGTCTGTAGCAAGCGTCTACCATTGATAGTCGCTGAGCGGCGCAGATCTGCTGTGAAATCAAGTCCAAGACACCGTATGGTGGCGGCGACACTAAGGGGGGCAGCGCATCTCTCCGGCAAGCCCTCACCAATGAGCAGGACCTTGGATTTTGACACGTTGAGGCAGCTCCCCGACGCTTCGCCGTAAGTCGCCACCCATGTCAGTGCTGCTCGTACTTCATCTTCACTGCGCAGATATAGTACTATGTCGTCTGCGTAGGCTGTACAACAAAAACGGTGGCCTTGCACAACCATGCCTTTCAAACGTTGGCGCATGCCCTGGAGCAAGGGTTCCAAGGCGAAAGCATACAAAATCGTGGAAAGAGGGCATCCTTGACGTACAGATCGTGCGATGACCAGGGACGGTGTAAGACGACCATTGTACATGATTTGAGAGGTTGCACTACTCAACAGGCGCATAATCACCGTTACAATATCGCCAGGAAAACCCATATGCTGAAGAACAGTCCGTAAATAGAAGTGGTCAACACGGTCGAAAGCCTGGCTAAAGTCCAGTGAAGCCAAGGCGCCAGGGAGACGCTGATGATGCGCTAATGCTATCATGTCTCTGTAACGGCAAAGGGCCGTACGGATGTTGTTGTCGCCTCCTAGGGAAGTCTGGTCGCAGGATGTGACGTAACAGGCGACCTTCTTGAGTCGCGATGCCAGTAGCCGTGTGAATATTTTCATGTCGCTGTTGAGCAAAGTAATTGGTCGATAGTCCTGGACCCTCGATAACCCGCGCGGTTTATGTACGGGGATAATAATTCCTTCTAGAAAGGCGCTCGGGACCACTGTCATCGGTGACATCAGCTCTTGTGCGATTGCCGTCCACGTGGAAGCCAACAAATAGCGAAAACTTTTATAAAATTCGATGGGGATACCGTCAGGTCCAGGAGATCTGTTATCGGAACCCGCCTTGATAGCGTCTAGCACTTCATCGGTGGTTACGTCGTCTTGGAGGTCATGCACTGCATCCTCTGGAAGAGTGTTCGTAGTAAGCTGAGCGACTTCTGTGATCAGTGCTGCAGAATGCGGTACGGCTGCGTATAGCCCGGCAAAATGAGCATGGAGAGCACGACCGATGCTTTGTTGGGTGTCGTGCCGGCGCCCTTCCACATCAGTGAGGACTTGGATCAGAGCTCGTCGTCGTCGTTGTCTTTCCTGAAGGAAGTGGTACATCGACGGACGTTCTTGAGGGATTCGATTAGAAGCTCGAGAACGGACTACAGTGCCTTCCAAGTTACGCCGCATGATCAAGGAGATCTGCGCCTTCGTGCGATGGACCATCGACTGCCGGGCTGGCGAGATAGGCATCGTCGTACAGTCTCGTAGAATGGTGTAGTAGAAGTGCAGGGTATTAGTTTGCCAAGCCTTTAAGTCCTTCCCATAACTCATCAGCGTCTTCCGGAGGGTCGGCTTTGCACAGGAGAGCCACCATGATAAGGTGGAGTCATAGGCTTCTCGTCGATGGTGGCAGCGTGCCCACGCTTCTTCGACCATACGGCGACAGTCTGAGGAGGTCAGGTGAGCGACATTGAGTTTCCACAGACCACGACTATGCCACACTTGCTGTCGGGCGAGAGTGATGTCACAGAGGTACGCATCATGGTCTGAAAAGGCCAAGGGCCAGACTTCCGCATGACGTGTGCCATCAGCAAGGGAGCGGGTAACGTAGATGCGATCTATGCGGCTTGACGAGTGAGAGGTGTAGAATGTATAGCCCGGTTGAATTCCGTGGAGCTTCTTCCATGTGTCAACAAGTCGGAGACGGTCGATGACCACTGAGAGAGATGCACAAGGGGAATGTCGCGGGAGTTGGTCCGCGGGCTCTTGTGTCGAGTTAAAATCCCCACCGAGTACCAAATCGTCCTGCGGACCGGTGAAGAGGGGTGTGACGCTTCCGGCAAAAAAAGTTTGTCGGTCATGTCGGCGGCCAGTGCCGGACGGAGCGTAGATATTAATAATACGCACGCCGAACAGTGTGAGGGCCATACCTCGCGCAGTGGGGAGGTAGATGACGTCCTCTGCAGGGAGTCCGTCGCGTAGCAGGATGGCGGCGCTGCTACCGGTATCGGATGCGGGGGAAACATGAGCGTTGTATCCGGTGGGAACTAGGAAGTCAGCCACAAACACCTCTTGTAAGAGGGCTATATCCACATCCGCAGAGTAAATAGTGTCTCTGAACATGGCCAGTTTATGGGGGGCACGAATGGTGGCAAGATTCATCGTGGCGATACGATATCGCTGTGTGCGGCCATCCTCAGTATTTGCAGAACGTGCGGTAGAAGTAGCCGGCAGGTGGAGACCCGCCGGTGGTCCCGCCGTGGTGATAATTACTGGCGGGGCGCCAGCCCCAGTGTCGCCGATGTGGACTCCTGTGCAGACACGCTGGCAGTCTGTTCCGCTTCTTCTTCAACGTCATCGGCCCAGGAAGCTGACGACGTGGACATGTGACGGTCATGTACTTCCGGAACGGGTGGTGTGGATTCCGCAACATGAGTGGCAGGGGGACCGCCGGCATCATTCGTGGACAACGGCGAGGACACGTCCCTGGCTGGGAGAGTAGGCGTGACTGGACGCAATGTGGGAGATCACCGTCAGACATCAGGTCTACATCTCGTGGGGCCGTCTGAGAAAGGGCGTCATCGGAAGGCGTTCGTCGTCGTTTCCTGTGTTTGCGAGGCGACCGATGTTTTCTGATGTGGCCTTCTGAATCAGAATGTGGTCGCCCGTCGTCTGATGCCGAACCCGTCTGGACAAAGGCAGACGTCGGCACGACACCGAGGTCGACGTCCATGGTTCCTACACGAACATCGGTTTCGGTCTGCAAACCGGACGGTCCTGAAGCGAGCACTGGAGGCGACGCCGTGCTTGTGTCCTCGGCGCTTTGTGCTGCGGCGGGTGGCGTTGACGAAGCTGCTGACGCAATCGAGATTGGTACGACGGGGTCCTGTGCAACCTTGGCGTAGGTGATGGGTAAGGACGTGACCGTCGAAGCCTGGGTCTCTTCACGTAACGGCGTCTGTATTAAACGGCGGTGTAAGCATTCGGAACGTACATGTCCCTCCTGGCCACATCCTGCGCACGTTCGTGGCTGTCCATCATACATGACGATGGCCCTCACACCGCCAATCAGCAGGTACGATGGGACATGTTTCGTCAGCTCAATTTTTATTTGCCGGACGCCATTTAATACGGGGTAGGTGGTAAATGTTTGCCACTTCTCCGCGACGTGACCCAAGACGGTGCCATATAGTTGGAAAGCGGCAATGACCACATCCTGAGGCACCTCGAACGGGAGCTCAAACACCCGCAATGTCCGGAGACCGAATCCAGCTCTGGCGACTGTCACAGCACCCATATGTCCATCAGAGTGTTTAAATTTGAGTCCAGTGGCATGACGGTGAATGATGTCATTGCAAAGTTCCTCCGTCGACATCTTGATGTAGACAACACTTCCAGTGATGGAAAAATGTATGCCTAGTACGTCCTGGGGGTTCAAACGTAGATCCTCACGTATAAACTGTTCGACTTCGAATGCTCTGGGTCTTGGATGTTCGGCCTGAAACGTTACTTTGATCGTTGCACGGCGGTACGAGTGCGCCATGGTGTACGTTAGTACTGGACTCGATAGACACAAACACCGCGACGCGGAAGTAAACACCGCCGAGAGCGGAACGTCGGAAGGCGCGCGGAGCAGCTCCGCACGCTAACACGGCTGCGAGCCGACTGAACTCGGGACCTTTGCCTTTCGCGGGCAAGTGCTCTCCCATCTGAGCAACCGAAGCACGACTCACGCCCTGTCCTCACAGCTTTACTTCTGCCAGTACCTCGTCTCCTACCTTCCAAACTCTACAGAAGTTCTCCTGCGAACCATGCAGAACTAGCACTCCTGAAAGAAAGGATATTGCGGAGACACGGCTTAGCCACAGCCTGGGGGAAAGGCAAAGGTCCCGAGTTCGAGTCTCGGTCGGGCACACAGTTTTAATCTGCCAGAAAGTTTCATATCAGCGCACACTCCGCTGCAGAGTGAAAATCTCATTCTGATTTATTTCTTTTTATTTAAATTCTTTTTATATCTATATCACCGATTGTTGTAAGATGACTATTAAAAGATTATAATTAATGTTAGTCTGGTTGGGAATTTGGTAAGCTAGACTGGATACCTGGTGAAACAGATGCTCAGTAATGCAAGGTTAACTTCCCCAGATAGCTCACAGCTTTTAACCCGCTTTTATTGTCTTGAGTATCAGCACCGCTTTCAGAACAACTTAATGCATCAACATTACAAAGTTAGTACGAGAAAGAACAACGAAACGAAATATGGCATATAGACGGTCCCACTAAACAAGCAATTAAGAGTAATTTTGCAATTTTAGGCTACAGACAGGTAATTGGAGAGTTTGAAATTCAGTATGTTAATGTCCTAAAAAGCTGTTAGATACCTTTTTCAAAATATTTGTTCAAGGTACTTCTGATGACTAATCGATTAGGCTTGGGTTGTTTCTGTAAACTAAGCCATCATTTCTCTGTTCATTTTAAAACGTTTGAAAGTCTCAGTCGATTGGACTAAATCAAATTTAGTAACCAAAACTTTCACTGGTATGCGCTCACGAGCTCCAAACGAGCGTCGTCGGAAATTTCCAAAAATGCGTCCTGAACCGAGTACCGGTTGCGCACCCGTGTTGTAGATTGTGTATTCAGACATCAAGCGGGTATCGCCTGTGTAGAAGTTGATGGAGGACGGATTGAGGCTGTTTGATGAGCTAATGGCACTAATGAGATAGCGTCGGCTAGTCGGCTAGAGAGAGAGAGAGAGAGAGAGAGAGAAGGGGATAGAGAGAGAGAGGAGGGGGCACCTCGCAGTACGCTGATGATGCTGCTCCACATGCGTGTTGCCCGCGCCGCCCCAGTTGACCTTTAGGCGCTGTGAGGCGTCCGCCGTGGCATTCGCTTTGCAAGCGGCGCGCTGGCGCACTTCCCGCCGGCAGCGGGGAAAGCAGTGCCACACACCGGCAGGTCACCAGTCGCTTCCTCCCACGTCACGTCGTGCCTACGGGCGCACCAGGAGGTGGATTACTCGCACTGACACTTCGAATATACCGGGTGATCAAAAAGTCAGTATTAATTCGAAAATTTAATAAACCACGGAATAATGTAGATAGAGAGGTAAAAATTGACACACATGCTTGGAATGACATGGGGTTTTATTAGAACCAAAAAAATATAAACTGTCCGACAGATGGCGCTGGACAGCAAAACGTCAGTGACTCCGCATGGCAATCGTGTATAAAAGGAGCTGTAATGAGAGAGAGAATCAGATGGGCCAGCAGGCGCAGCATGTTGACGTTATTTGAAACAGCGCTTTTAATGAAGCTGTATTATCAGAATGGGGAATGTGCAAGTTCAGCGTTACGATTCTAGCGCCATAGGAAGGCGATGCGAACGGGTAAAAGTCCGTTGACAAATGCAGCTGTGGCGAGAAAGATTTCGAACATCGAAGCCACGGGTTGTTTAGACGATAGACCACGTAGTGGCCGACCGAGCACAAGGCGTAATGCTGCTGAGACAGTTCAGGAAGAAATGGAGACTGTAGCGGGTTGGTCTGTGCACGGGGAAGTCAGCGCTCGTGTACTCGCATGCCGCACCGGCATTCCATACACTACTGTTTGGTTGGCACTGAGGCGTACCCTCCGATGCTATCCGTACAAAATCCATCGGCATCACGAACTGTTACCTAGCGATTTAGTGAAGCAGAGGGCATTTGCGGTGTGGGCGTTTCAAAAGATGGTGGAAGATGACGATTGGTTGAGTAACGTGTTGTGGACCGACGAAGCTCATTTCACGCTCCGAGGGTCTATCAACGCCCACAACTGCAGAATTTGGGCTACCGAAAATCCTAGAACTGTCGTGGAAACTCCATTGCACGACGAGAAAGTCACGGTATGGTTTGGATTTACCACATCTACCGTTATCGGGTCTTTTCTCTTCGAGGAAATGCGTGATTCTGGTTTTCTACCTGCTACCGTGATAGCTGAGAGGTACGCCGATATGTTGCAGAATCGCATCATCCCCAACCTGGCTGATAAACACCTGCTGGAACGTACGATGTTTAGGTAGGATGGCGCTCTACCTCATATTGCTAGACCCGTGAAAGATCTCTTGCGCGCATCCTTTGGTGATGATCGTGTGCTCAGCCGCCACTTTCGTCATGCTTGGCCTCCCAGGTCCGCAGACCTCAGTCCGTGCGATTATTGGCTTTGGGGTTACCTGAAGTCGCAAGTGTATCGTGATCGACCGACATCTCTAGGGATGTTGAAAGTCAACATCCGACGCCAATGCTTCACCACAACTCCGGACATGCTTTACAGTGCCGTTCACAACATTATTCCTCGACTACAGCTATTGTTGAGGAATGATGGTGGACATATTGAGCATTTCCTGTAAAGAACATCATCTTTTCTTTGTCTTACTTTGTTATGCTAATTATTGTTATTCTGATCAGATGAAGCGCCATCAATCGGACATTTTTTTGAACTTTTGGTTCTAATAATTCCAAGCATGTGTGTGAATTTGTATCTCTCTATCTACATTATTATGTGATTTATTCAGT
Organism: Schistocerca nitens; assembly: GCF_023898315.1. NCBI lineage: Eukaryota > Metazoa > Arthropoda > Insecta > Orthoptera > Acrididae > Schistocerca > Schistocerca nitens. The sequence goes on from NC_064617.1 coordinate 71,668,409, forward strand.
TTCCCAAATTTATACTGACTTTTTGATCACCCGGTATTTTTCCCTCGAAAGCAGATCGTAGTATCGTGATATCTCAGTAGATGTTAACTTCTGGTAAGGATGGGCCTTATCTTTTTGTAAAACGCCGCAGTGATGTTGAATGGCATATTTGTCGCAACTTGATAAGTGAGTTTCTTTGACCCAAACTGGAGTAGATTTACTACGAATACAAGTGGTTCCAGCAGGATAGCGCCACCTGCTATACGGCGCCAAACCACGTGCATTGTTGCAGGAGAAACTTGCGAGTGCCACTTGATGCTCAGTCGGGTTACGGGCGTTGTTCCTGCCTGAGGTCGGAGCTCTTATGTACTGAACTCCGGACCCCATATTCCCCAAGCCACTTATAAATTTAATTTTATATCCTTCCCACTACCCGAGGAGCTATCAAAAAAATAGTGAATGAATATTTTTAGCAACAACAGCAGACGCTACGACCATTTGATGTAATTTGCCCGACAGCCTGATCTGTCAAGTTAGACAGTTTCTGACTTGTCAGAGTTCAGTGACGCTAGACTGAGGTTGTGTTCATCGTGTCTGCCCCGCATCTTGTATTTCGAATAACACGTGAGCATTTAGTTGAGTTTCAAGTTAAAAAGTGACAAAGAAATTCATGAAATGCTGATATTAGTGTATGACGATAATGATGTAATTCTTAAGAGTTTTTACGAATCGTATGACCAATTTAAAAGCGGAAATGAGCTAGTAGAAGCGGAGTAACGTTCGGGACATATCGTCACTTGAAAAACAGAAGGAAACGTGCAAAAAATAGCAAAAATTGTTTGTCCAAACAAGCGAAGAGCTATTCGAGAGCTTACCGAAGAACTTAACATCTCTTACGTGTCTGTGCAAAGCATTCTAAATGACAATTTGCAAATGAGTGAGGGATAAATTTGTTCCCAGATTTTTGAGTGATGAATAGAAGGAAAATCGTGCATCAGTTTTTAAGATGATGGATCGTCTTCATTTATATCCGGACTTCATATCCGGACTGCAGATGAAACTTGGGTCCTTGGGTACGACCTTGAGACGAGAATTGAGAGTTCTCAATCAAAAACCAAACAATCTCCTCACCCTAAAAAGTGACGTCATCAAAATCGAATATCAAAGTCATGTTCGTTGTTTTTCGACATTCGTTCCAAGGGGAGCAACTGTAACACCCGAATTTTACAAGGACCTACTGAAACAGTTTCGAAAGAATAAGGGGACCAGATAAATTACCAATAGCTTCCTTCTTCATCACGACAAGGCACCGTGCCACATGTCACTATTGATTCGCGAGTGTTTGGCCGGAAAGTGTGTTCCTGACTGTCCACATCCACCTTACTCATCAGATTTAGCACAATGCGACTTCTGGCTCTTGCCAGAAATTAAAACCGTGCCGAAAGTAAAACGTATTGATAGCATTTCCAATCCCGAATGGGCTACGAGATAGAGGCTGACCGCCCTTCCAAAAGAAGTCTTCACGCTGGGATAAGCGTATCGCCAATCAGCGACGCTATTCTGAAGGGGATTAAGTCAGACTCCACGTAAGCTTATTGCTTTCTTTCTAATAAATGTATTCACCCTGTTTTTTGATCATACTTTGTACATGAAAGACAACTACAGTTTAGTTTTTTGCTAACCTGCCTGATGTTGTAGTTTTAATGACTAGCAGTGTAAAAACTATCTGGTAGGTAACGCTGGAAGTTTCATTAGACTGAAGTTAGATAACAGTGTTGTTTGTACGACAGACGCAAAGCCAGAAATATGAGTGCAGAAGGACTTGGATAGGATAGATGCTCTGCAAAAGGTTTGATATTTGACTCTCAGCACTAACCGATCAGCTTTCGATTACAGCACTAGCTATGTGTGACTTAAATCAGTGATAAACGTAAAGTACCTTGATACCACGACCGGAACCTTCTGTGTCGGAACAATCACATAAAATTAATCGTAGGGTAGGCAATGCCAGAATGGTTCATTGGAAGAATCCCAAGGAAATGTAATTCATCCACGAATGAGGTGACCTGTCATTCAATATATTCTTGAGTATCTCTCCTACCAGATACGATTAACAGAGGAAAAGTAGGGAAGGAAGATTAGGCTTTAAAGTCCTGCCGACGTCGATGGCCTAAAAGACGAAGCAAAGACTCATAAATGTTTGAGCATGGGGAAGAGAATTGGCCGTGTCCTTTCGAAGGAACCATCCCGCAATTTGCCTGGAGCGATTTAGAGAAATCACGGGAAACGTGAATGTGGATGGCCGGACGCTGATTCGAGCTGTCGTCCAACCGACTGCGAGTCCTGTGCGCTAACCACTGCGCCACCGCGCGACCTGATTAACAAAGGAGGTGCATAAACGATTAGAAGAAGAGCTGAACGTTTCGTTTCAGCTTCAGTTAGCGCGAGGCGGTCATAGTGTTGACCTCTCATCGGACACCACTGACAGACGCTGCGAGAGAGGCGAGGCTTGGCTCGCTGTTGGCTTTCCCAGAACGCACCTTCTCTGGGAAGTGAAGCAATGTTTTACCTCTTTCCATATAACCCCGAAGATGACGATGACGGTAAAATAAGCTGAACTCAGACTTTTACCGGGGCAGACCAACAGCTGTTGCTGCGAACCATTTCACAAAAATGGAACGTAAGAAACAGAGGAATTTATAGTGTTACAAGAAATTCCGCTACGCACAGCAAGGTGGATTGCGGAAAAGTAAATGTAAAGGTTCAGCTTCACTCCAGTTCATTACGGGAAACGTACAGGTTTCTTCTGCTCTGTCAGGAAGGACAGAAGTCGGATCCTATTTTTCGTCTTGACAAATTAAGAGCACGGATTACCTTCATCTTCGTCTCACTTCGCGCTACGTAACGCCAGAATGAGCTTCCTATCTACGTTTCCCAAACCAACTTACTTGAAAAGAAAGAAAATATCCTGCGTAAAAAAGAGTTTAACTTTTATTTCTGTACCTTATATGGGTACTTTGTTATCAGAGCTTCCTTTGTGTTTATTTCGTGATATACTCTACGATAGAAAAAAAAGGCCCATCACCCAGCAATTACCCGAATTGGACGGAAATTCTGACCTCACAGATCAGCAAGTTAATGTTTGCCGCACACATGAACAGTTTCTACTTTTCATCTTCGTGCTTACCAAACCCTACCTTGGCCAGCAGGGTCACCGGATATCACCTCAATTGAGAACATTTGGGGCATTATTGGCAGAGCCTTCCAAGCATCTTGGAATTTTCACGAGGACATTCTGCAAGTTTATCAGTCAATGCCGTGCCAGAGGTGGGCCAAAAGGTTCTTGACTTGCTCAGTTTGTGAAGTTCTCTTGAATAAATCATTCAATTTTTCTGAAATTGTAATCATTTGTTTATCTGTACATGTATATCACATTTACCGTCCCATTCGGATAATTCCTTCGTGGTGCGTCGTACTTTTTTTCTGCCTCAGAGTGTTTTTGTGTGACTGGAGATAGGTCATTGGGCAGTAAGCGTATCGTGGTGAGGAGAAACGGAACTTTGTTTAGCAATTTACATTCGTCTGTCCCCATACGGGAATGACAGGCTTCAAATGATCCTCTTGACTGGCGACAATAAGCAGGCAGTCGCTGCATCAATGGACGAAGCAGCGAGTCACCCGCGACGCGCCGGCGCCCTCTGCTGTCTGCAGTCTGCTGTCGCCCGTGGCCTGGCCTGCTGTAGGCCGTTCAACGATTTAGTGCCCCGCCACAGCTGCTTATTGTCTACAGTCACTATGGTCCATCGTAACTTCGTTGGTGGACTCGTCTGTAAAGTGCACATAGTGTGAGACGATGCAAAGGTCTGCAAACACTAAGTTTGTACGTTTTTTGACAGTAAGCCAATGCTGCAACGTAAAATGTCGACGAATCTGCCAGTAGCTTTGGATGAGCAACGTAGCTGCTCAGGAAACGCTCGAACCAGGTTCCCATTTGTCTCTATGCTCCCCAAAAGCAATTCCGGTCACTTCCATAGACTGTGGTACAGTAATTTCTGTAGCCAATTACTGCTTTATCAATGCCGCTAGTAATAGTGTACTTTACAGATAAGAACTCAATTTTGATGTGTGTGTGCATTACGTCTGTCTGTTACATCTGCCTTCTAGAACAGGTCAGTGTTTTATACGCTCAGTCAGAATTACTCATTGGTTCTCAGTGTGAAGACTTCTCGGTATGTCGAATGACAGATTAAGTTCCTATCATCTAGTCATAATCACGAGATAAGATTTAATTTACGTGAGATCCTTCCTCGCCCATCCACAAAACGATATAGCAATTAGGCAGTGTCACTCTTATCCTCAAAAACTCCACTTCCTACACTCCACCCCCCTCCCCCTCTGACCTCCGCCCCGCCCACGGCCCCGAAGCAAAACCAAAAACATCTCAGTATACAACAAAATGGCATAGCGAACGTACTCTTCATTCGGAAAAGTATCACTCGTGTACTCTGCTTCCCATCGCTTCGTGACATATATAGCACAACTTCATTAAGTCCTTCTACCTCCACCCGTCCTATACATTCCTCGACGTCGATCGCTGGCACGGCCGACATGCTAAGCGTATCTTTCTGTAAATTATCTCTGCCATTCAACTCTTCACAGACAAATACAGTCAGTGGTCAGTGAAGTTTTCTGTTATAACTAATACCATTTAACTACTTCTGTTATTAGGCCTATTATTACTGATATTTACATACGAGGGGCGTTCAATGGGTAATGCGCTCATTTCTTTCCTGCCTTCAATGCTACGGACTTACACGCCTAACTGGGAGAGCCTGTATGTCCACATGGTACCACTCTACTGGTCGATGTGTGACCCAACGTCTTTCTGCGTCAATAGCCTCTCCATCATCAAAATACTGCTTCTAGCGAGTACATTCTTCATAGGGCGAAACACATGGATATCGAAAGGTGCGACATCCGGACTCTAGGAAGAATAACTAGTTATATCAATTCACTCTATACCGTCACATTCCAGCCTGAACTAACTGTATTAACACAGGCATCTCTGCAGCAGATGCAGCGGCATCTCTCTCAATAAGGAATTAGTTAAAATGATTAGATGGCAAGAGAAGAGTATGTGTGGGAATTTGATCGTTTTGGAAAAAAAAATAACGATAGTGATCGCAAAGGATTAAGAATAATAACCATAAAAACTGCGCTCACAGGCAAACCCGCTACAGGACGGTTAAAAGAGCAATGTGGCTTCCAGTCCTGATCTTTACGTAACTTTAACGCAACTTCTTCACGCAATTCTCGGATCATTTGAAAGTAAAGTTATTACTATCAACGCGAAAGCAAATATTTATCAGTTAAGTCCATTATACCAACGAGTTATCCACTCGCCACGTGGTCTCAGGATCATGCACAAAGCAGCGATATTCTGCCTCCAAAAAATTAAATAATTAGTCGCTCGGAAATATTCATGTAGCACACTAATTACAGAAAGGGGTGGAGGGGGGCGAATGGGGAGGGACAAAACTAGTCAACGTAAGTGAGAAAGGCGTTACTTAGCGTGTGTACCCAGTGGATCCACGTGTATGAGAACAGAATAACTGACAAGGCACAAACACAAAATCCAAAGGGGCTCAAAACTAAGTGAATTTCAAACACAATAAGTAGAAAAATACGCAAATAATCTACAGGGGAACGAGAAAGTGCTGATGCTTTCAAGTTTACTGCTTTCCTAACTCAAACACATCGCGACTCAATCTTATTCTGCGTCCACCAGGAACACACGTGCTTACCGACCAAAGGCTGGAACACCACTTCTCGAAAGAAAGTCACCCTCCTTCCGTTGTTCAGAGCTGAGGCCTAAGTTTTTAGGAGAGGGAGGTGGGGCCCGCTCCACTGGCCAATGAGGATGGGCAGAAAGGCCGCTAGAGCTAATTATTGTTTTCGCAGGAGACCCGAACGACGCAGGAAGTCCAGTGATTCGTTAAAGGCGGTTCAGGGAGACCTCATCACAAAACCATAAATATGTGAAAAGCGAAATTCTGATAGTTGGTACTGCTACTTAGGAGAAGGGTCTGTCGTGGCTTTAACAAAGCATACAAGCCAATCACCCATGCTGTCAAACTATACAGTCACGGCGGGAAAAACCATAATAGCTACTTGAGGGAGTCTGCGTTTTAGGAAAAATAAAGTAAAATGCCTTGCTCCAGCAAAATCATGCCATCGTAATATTACATATGACATAAATTATGAACTGAGTGCGAAACAAACGCACGTCTTTCAGTAGGACTCATTTTAATAAACTGGGGAGTAATTACCATGTACATCTACATCTTCATCTACATGGATACTCTGGAAATAGCGCGCGGAAAGAATGAATACCTATATTTTTCCTTACGAGTCTGATTCCCCTTATTTTATTGTGGTGATCGTTCCTCCCTATGTAGGTCGGTATCAACAAAATATTTTCGCATTCGGAGGAGAAAGTTGGTGATTGGAATTTCGTGAGAAGATTCCATCACAACGAAAAACGCCTTTCTTTTAATGATGTCCAGCCCAAATCCTGTATCATTTCTGTGTCTCCTTAGTACGTATGTTACGTTTTCTAAGTGTCCTGCCAATAAAACGCAGTCTTTGGTTAGCCTTCCCCACAACATTTTCTGTGAGTTCCTTCCAATTTAAATTGTTCGTAATTGTAATACGTAGGTATTTAGTTGAATTTACGGCTTTTAGATTAGACTGATTTATCGTGTAACCGAAGTTTAACAAGTTCTTTTTAGCACTCATGTGGATGACCTCACACTTTTCGTTATTTAGGGTCAACTTCCACTTTTCGCACCATTCAGATATCTTTTCAAAATCGTTTTGCACTTTGTTTTGATCTTCTAATGACTTTATTAGTCGATAAACGACAGCGTCATCTGCAAACAACCGAAGAAGGAACTATAGGGGCGAAAATTCTAGGTGAAGAGAGAGACTGCAATATATCCAACAAATGACCTACTACGTTATGTGTAAGCAGTGCCCTAATACGAAGAGATTGGCACAAGAAAGGAATTTGTGACAGGACACATCAAAACAGACACATGACTGATGATCAACAAAAAAATCTGTGCATAAATGTACGAAACTCGAGGTTGTATGCACAAGCCACCTGATGTCCACTGCTGAACAAAAGCCTTCCCTAGACTTTTTCATGCATTACAGTCATGAACTGTACGCAGCCATACTGAGCATGCATGCTACCCACTTACCTTCCATTAGGCTGTCAGCTCCGCCTAATTGTATCTCTTGGTATCCAGCAAATACCAAACATTCCCTTAGTCGCAAGTACCGCCCTGCTCCATTCCATCATCATGACGGTACTGGTTACATCTTTCAACCAAGTATGTTCCCTGATCATTCCCAACAAGCAACTTAAACAAGTTTCCGTGCAGTCCGGCCTGTTTCATAAATCCATATTGTGCCACACATTGAATATTTCGGCACAGTCATCTTCCCATCCGTGAAGCTCGCCACGACAGCGCCGCTGTGCCACTGGGAATCTAGCCAGAGGGCGTTCCTGGTGGCATGTGAACAGCAGCGGAACTGCTCCGAGCATTCCAGAGGCGGCCCGACATAGAAAGGTGAACTCTGCTGTACGGTCAAGAACCAACCATCATCAGATGGCTAACGCCGGCTTCAGTATGGAGGTGGCTGCAATCCAATGGCCCTGCTCTAGGGGCCAAGGTTGTCTTTATCGTCAAGCTGGCACGTGATGCGCTATAGTCAGAAGATGAGTCTGCTGTACGGAAAGCTACCAACTACTTCATCTGAGGCCAGCATTAGGGGCATTGTGGAAATTTCAAAGCTTGTGGCATATACAAGGCGGCTGAGTATTGGCATGACAGCCAACAGTGTCTGGGACATCAGTAGGCTGGCTAAGGAAGTGCCAGAACTGGAAAAGTGGTCTGCTGTATGGAGTGCTACCAGCTACGTCATCAGAGGACAGCACCAGGGCCAGTATGGGAGGAATAGAAGGTCCTGTGACTCCACGCCAGGGGCCCAGCGTACGTAAGGTGAACATAGTTCTCTGTATCAGCCTAGTCCAGGATATGCTGGAGTAAGAAGAGAGCTACGCACCAGGGCCACTGTGCAACTGGCTGACACTTCTGCAGTGCGTCACCAGGGGCCAGGTATTGACATAATGGCAGAGGCTACATGGGGCGTGTGGGCTAGGCCAGGATGTGCAGAGGACCACTGTGTATGCAACTGACGTCCTGAGTAGTGTCGCTGGGGGCCAGGCATTGATACGACATCGAGACCGTCTGGTGCATCAGTGGCTAGTCCAGGATATTGCGGAGGCTGAAGCCAGTTGAGCTATAAGGAGGGTTGGCGGCTACATCATCTGAGACCAGAACTAGGGTCACAGTCCATCTCTGAGGGACAGCTACAGGCATGTTGGCCGAGGTCGTCTCAGGCACTAGTGGGCTGGTCCTAGATGTGCTGTAGCCGAAAGGGTGTCTTCTGTATGGAGAGCTACCAGTTACATAGCCTGTAACCAGCACTGGGGCTACTGACGATCCTGCATCGCGTCACCAGGAACAGGACATGGCCACGTTGGTCGAGGATGTCTGTGGCACTGGTGGCTAGTCCAGGATGTGCAAGAATCGGAAGAGTAGTATGCTGTATGGAGAGCTACCATTTACATCGTCTGAAGCCAACACTGAAGCCCCTTTGAAGTGGCTGACAATTCTGTGGTGTGTCGTCAGATCCAGGCAATGGGACAGTGGCTGAGGATGGCTGGGGCATCGTAGTACTGGCCCAGGATGTGACGGAGTCTTCTGTACTAGGCCAAGCAGGCGAGATCGACTTGGTCAGTGCCACTGGTCGTTATGGTAATGACTCAGAACAAGTTACAAATACAAACAAGCCGTTATAGCCTTTAATGATGGCTGCAGCATTGGGAGGAGAAACGTAAGACGGAGAAATGGATCACGTTCTAATGCCCATAAAATAAACTCACTAAGGATCCAAATGCCTGCATGCATTATTTACAGAACTTTGCCACAAAAAAATTCTCAGTGATAAAAGTTGTCGTTAAAAATATTTCCACTTGTTGAATGAATTTAAAAATGCTGGAGGAATGAAGAATAGTTTATGACGTATGGTGTGCTGGATATGTTTTTCCACAAATCAGCGAGACGTCGGGAGAACCAGCCGAAATCGTCGCAGCATTCTTCATCATTTTTGAGGTCCCAACATCACTGGCTGAGAAGGAGCTGCATTATAAAGGATACTTTAGAAGAAATGCTGACTAGGAAGAGGAGTAAAGGATGATTAAATTACTAGGTAAGTAACGACTTCAAGATTAACGCCTTATCTATGAAAAGGATGGCGGAAACCTTGCACGACTGGAGCATGCTCAGTTTGCAGTGATGGGCATGTCTTATGGACGTAGTACATCATCAACACCATCGTTCTCAACATGAACATCAAAGTGGAAGAAGAATTTTTCCAGAACACATTTCACAAAGCGTGCAAAAGTGTATACATTTTAAAGTGATATTTTGAGAAACAATAAAAAGACATGTGCAGAAACAATATCTTTCTTTCATTGTTTCTGTAAAAACTTAAAACATGACTCTCAATTGCAGAGTTACCACAAAGCATTCGGCTTTGTAACTCTCTATTCATTCGTCACCTTTCCTGGATACTTATTTTGAATTTGAGGCTCCTGTTTTCTTCTTCAGCGTCCTTGAAAATCGGAATTTTTTTTTTCCGAGACTCCTTGTACGTGTAGTCCACCTTCAGGTTTCCACTGACAGGGTGGTTACTGTAGCCGCTAGACCAGTTCGATAACCCCAGCACAACTAATTTGATCGCGACGTTGTTCGATGAAACTTTCCACTACAGCCTAAGGCGCTTCAGAAAAACACTGCAAATACAGAACGTCCATAAATTATCTTTACAACTTAAGACTTTAATAACCTAACTGCATGTTTGGCCTGGTTCATACAGACAACGTCCGATACCCAAAGACAGCTACCGTCCCGACCAAATATTTGGGCTTGGCATTTATCATTTATGGAAACGGGTAGTGATGTCCATAAGAAGGTGGTGGGTCACCCATGTGTTGCAGACGCCAATGTGGACAATGTACGGAAGGCACTTGCAAGGAATCAGAATCTGTGCGTACATCGGACAGAGAGTTGGAAATGAGACGATCAACAGTGCACAATGTCTAACAAAGCCCACTGATAAAACATCAGCCAGAACGGTTTGCAGTGGATATGCTACACAAGACTGACACTTTTTGGAGAGAATTTGTTTCCCCGATGAGACGAGGTTTCATGTACCTTGCAAAGTGATTCGTCATGACGTATGTTTATGGGATTCACAGCTTTCTCTGCATCACTGGTCCACTCTTTTTCATCGAGTCTGTCGTCGGTAGCAGTGTTTACCTAGACATGTTACAATAGTCTGCTGTGCCACAATCTGAACGCCTGCAACCTGATGTCATACTGCAGCATGATGGGGCACCAACCCACTGGTCTCAATATGTCTGTCACTTTCTAGATGAAAAGTTTCGGGATGGGTGGACTGGACGAGATGGTCCAGTTTTATGGCCGCCACGATGCCCTTACCTCGCGCTACTACACTTCTTCCTGCTTTGGAAAGGATCTGGTGAACCAAACCAAGGTCAGTTAACTACACGATCTGAAGGCACGCATTCGCAATTCATTTGAACATGACACTGTGGAGATCTTGAATTGTACGCGGAGAGCAATGAAATTCCGACTAGATATTATGCATACCACTAAGGAGGCACACATTTATGTGTATCAATGGGGAAACAAAATTGTATGAGGTGAACTCATTTGAAGAAAAAAAGACCACCCTGAACGACTAGAGATAGGACGTTCATATTCACAGAACATTAGGATGTTATGCAAAAATGATTACCATTTCAGTCACCTCAGGTCAGGATGTATTGCCGGCCTCTGTGGTCGAGTGGTTCTAGGCGCTTCAGTCAGGAGGCGCACTGCTGCTATGGTCGCAGGTTCGAATCCTGCCTCGGGTATAGATGTCTGTGTTTTCCTTAGGTTAGTCAGGTTTAAGTAGTTCTAAGTCTAGGGGACTAATGACCTCAGATGTTAAAAGTCCCATAGTGCTTAGAGCCATTTGAACCATTTTTTATCAGCATGTGTCCTGTTACCTACTGGGAAAAAGAACCGTCTACATCTACATCTACATTTATACTCCGCAAGCCACCCAACGGTGTGTGGCGGAGGGCACTTTACGTGCCACTGTCATTACCTCCCTTTCCTGTTCCAGTCGCGTATGGTTCGCGGGAAGAACGACTGTCTGAAAGCCTCCGTGCGCGCTCTAATCTCTCTACTTTTACATTCGTGATCTCCTCGGGAGGTATAAGTAGGGGGAAGCAATATATTCGATACCTCATCCAGAAACGCACCCTCTCGAAACCTGGCGAGCAAGCTACACCGCGATGCAGAGCGCCTCTCTTGCAGAGACTGCCACTTGAGTTTATTAAACATCTCCGTAACGCTATCACGGTTACCAAATAACCCTGTGACGAAACGCGCCGCTCTTCTTTGGATCTTCTCTATCTCCTCCGTCAAACCGATCTGGTACGGATCCCACACTGATGAGCAATACTCAAGTATAGGTCGAACGAGTGTTTTGTAAGCCACCTCCTTTGTTGATGGACTTCATTTTCTAAGCACTCTCCCAATGAATCTCAACCTGGTACCCACCTTACCAACAATTAATTTTATATGATCATTCCACTTCAAATCGTTCCGCACGCATACTCCCAGATATTTTACAGAAGTAACTGCTACCAGTGTTTGTTCCGCTATCATATAATCATACAATAAAGGTATTCGCAATACATTACATTTGTCTATGTTAAGGGACAGTTGCCAATCTCTGCACCAAGTGCCTATCCGCTGCAGATCTTCCTGCATTTCGCTACAATTTTCTAATGCTGCAACTTCTCTGTATACTACAGCATCATCCGCGAAAAGCCGCATGGAACTTCCGACACTATCTACTAGGTCATTTATATATATTGTGAAAAGCAATGGTCCCACAACACTCCCCTGTGGCACGCCAGAGGTTACTTTAACGTCTGTAGACGTCTCTCCATTGATAACAACATGCTGTGTTCTGTTTGCTAAAAACTCTTCAATCCAGCCACACAGCTGGTCTGATATTCCGTAGGCTCTTACTTTGTTTATCAGGCGACAGTGCGGAACTGTATCGAACGCCTTCCGGAAGTCAAGAAAAACAGCATCTACCTGGGAGCCTCTATCTAATATTTTCTGGGTCTCATGAACAAATGAAGCGAGTTGGGTCTCACACGATCGCTGTTTCCGGAATCCATGTTGATTCCTACTGAGTAGATTCTGGGTTTCCAAAAACGACATGATACTCGAGCAAAAAACATGTTCTAAAATTCTACAACAGAACGACGTCAGAGATATAGGTCTATAGTTTTGCGCATCTGCTCGACGACCCTTCTTGAAGACTGGGACTACCTGTGCTCTTTTCCAATCATTTGGAACCCTCCGTTCGTCTAGAGACTTGCGGTACACGGCTGTTAGAAGGGGGGCAAGTTCTTTCGCGTACTCTGTGTAGAATCGAACTGGTATCCCGTCAGGTCCAGTGGACTTTCCTCTGTTGAGTGATTCCAGTTGCTTTTCTATTCCTTGGACACTTATTTCGATGTCAGCCATTTTTTCGTTTGTGCGAGGATTTAGAGAAGGAACTGCAGTGCGGTCTTCCTCTGTGAAACAGCTTTGTAAAAAAGGTGATTAGTATTTCAGCTTTACGCGTGTCATCCTCCGTTTCAATGCCATCATCATCCCGGAGTGTCTGGATATGCTGTTTCGAGCCACTTACTGATTTAACGTAAGACCAGAACTTCCTAGGATTTTCTGTCAAGTCGGTACATAGAATTTTACTTTCGAATTCACTGAACGCTTCACGCATAGTCTTCCTTACGCTAACTTTGACATCGTTTAGCTTCTGTTTGTCTGAGAGGTTTGGGCTGCGTTTAAACTTGGAGTGAAGCTCTCTTTGCTTTCCCAGTAGTTTCCTAACTTGTTGTTGTACCACGGTGGGTTTTTCCCGTCCCTCACAGTTTTACTCGGTACGTACCTGTCTAAAACGCATTTTACGATTGCCTTGAACTTTTTCCACAAACACTCAACATTGTCAGTGTCGGAACAGAAATTTTCGTTTTGATCTGTTAGGTAGTCTGAAATCGGCCTTCTATTACTCTTGCTAAACAGATAAACCTTCCTCCCTTTTCTTGTATTCCTATGAACTTCCATATTCAGGGATGCTGCGACGGCCTTATGATCACTGATTCCCTGTTCTGCACATACAGAGTCGAAAAGTTCGGGTCTGCTTGTTATCAGTAGGTCCAAGATGTTATCTCCACGAGTCGGTTCTCTGTTTAATTGCTCGAGGTAATTTTCGGATAGTGCACTCAGTATAATGTCACTCGATGCTCTGTCCCTACCACCCGTCCTAAACATGTGAGTGTCCCAGTCTATATCTGGTAAATTGAAATCTCCACCTAAGACTATAACATGCTGAGAAAATTTATGTGAAATGTATTCCAAATTTTCTCTCAGTTGTTCTGCCACTAATGCTGCTGAGTCGGGAGGTCGGTAAAAGGAGCCAATTATTAACCTAGCTTGGTTGTTGAGTGTAACCTCCACCCATAATAATTCACAGGAACTATCCACTTCTACTTCACTACAGGATAAACTACTACTAACAGCGACGAACACTCCACCACCGGTTGCATGCAATCTATCCTTTCTAAACACCGTCTGTACCTTTGTAAAAATTTCGGCAGAATTTATCTCTGGCTTCAGCCAGCTTTCTGTACCTATAACGATTTCAGCTTCGGTGCTTTCTATCAGCGCTTGAAGTTCCGGTAATTTACCAACGTAGCTTCGACAGTTGACAATTACAACACCGATTGCTGCTTGGTTCCCGCATGTCCTGACTTTGCCCCGCACCCGTTGAGGCTGTTGCCCTTTCTGTACTTGCCCAAGGCCATCTAACCTAAAAAAACGCCAAACAACCCCTGCTACCCGTGTAGCCGCTTGCTGCGTGTAGTGGACTCCTGACCTATCCAGTGGAACCCGAAACCCCACCACCCTATGGCGCAAGTCGTGGAATCTGCAGCCCACACGGTCGCAGAACCGTCTCAGCCTCTGATTCAGACCCTCCACTCGGCTCTGTACCAAAGGTCCGCAGTCAGTCCTGTCGACGATGCTGCAGATGGTGAGTTCTGATTTCATCCCGCTAGCGAGACTGGCAGTCTTCACCAAATCAGATAGCCGCCGGAAGCCAGAGAGGATTTCCTCCGATCCATAGCGACACACATCATTGGTGCCGACATGAGCGACCACCTGCAGATGGGTGCACCCTGTACCCTTCATGGCATCCAGAAGGACCCTTTCCACATCTGGAATGACTCCCCCGGTATGCACACGGAGTGCACATTGGTTTTCTTTCCCTCTCTTGCTGCCATTTCCCTAAGGGGCCCCATTACGCGCCTGACGTTGGAGCTCCCAACTACCAGTAAGCCCACCCTCTGCGACCGCCCGGATCTTGCAGACTGAGGGGCAACCTCTGGAACAGGACAAGCAGCCATGTCAGGCCGAAGATCAGTATCAGCCCGAGACAGAGCCTGAGACCGGTTCGTCAGACAAACTGGAGAGGTCTTCCGTTCAGCCCTCCGGAATGTTTTTCGCCCCCTGCCACACCTCGAGACGACCTCCCACTCTACCACAGGTGAGGGATCAGCCTCAATGCGGGCAGTATCCCGGGAAACCACAGTCGTAGTCCGATCGGGGGATGCGCGGGACGAGCTGGCCGTCCCCTACAAACCCCCATCCGGACCCCCACAGTGATGCCCATTGGCAACAGCCTCAAGCTGTGTGACGGAAGCCAACACTGCCTGAAGCTGGGAGCGAAGGGATGCCAACTCAGCCTGCATCCGAACACAGCAGTTGCAGTCCCTATCCATGCTAAAAACTGTTGTGCAAAGAACGTCTGAGCTAATCTACAGAGAGCACAAACAAATCGACACAAAATTTAAACGGTTATTAAAATACAAGATTGCCTAGTAAAGGCAGTAATGCTGCTACTTGCGCACTGCTGACACACTGCTCGGCGGCGGAAGGAGACTACGCGATTTTACACTATTCAGGTACTAAAACTCGATGCTACAACTCTCAAATACTATAATACGCCCGAAATTTATGAATTAAACAATGCAAGTACCAAAACCACGCAAAGAAATTAAGAATTAAACTATGTAACAAATGAGTGAGCTAGGAGTATACGACTTGCTGCTGCAGCTGCTTATCCAACGGCGGCAGGGAGCACACCGTCCCGTGGTATAGCCATCCATGCTGCATTCACCTGGTTCCAAAGTTCATCTTGGGTAGTCGGCATTGCCTCACAGCGCTGCACACGTCGTTTCTCCATATCCCACACATTTTCGATTGGCATCAAGTCCGGTGATCTGGCGGGCCTGGGCAAAAGGTTGTCATACTCTAACAACAAGGAGGCGAATGTTCGTGAAGTAACATGTCTTGCTGAAAAATAGCACCTGGAGAGTTGTGCGGAAAGTGTACGGCTACGGGTCACGGAGTGTCATTCACATAGGAACCAATGCTCACTGTGTCCTCGACACAATCCAACTGTGATTTGTGTTTGTAACCAATAGCACCCCGCACTATAAGACCTTAACATGGCATTATACACTACTGGCCATTAAAATTGCTACACCAAGAAGAAAAGCAGATGATAAATGGGTATTCACTGGACAAATATATTATACTAGAACTCACACGTGATTACATTTTCACGCAATTTGAGTGCATAGATCCTGAGAAATCAGTGCCCAGAACAACAACCTCTGGCCGTAATAACGGCCTTGATACGCCTGGGCATTGAGTCAGAGCTTGGATGGCGTGCACAGGTACAGCTGCCCATGCAGCTTCAGCACGATACCACAGTTCATCAAGAGTAGTGACTGACATATTCTGACGAGCCAGTTGCTCGGCCACCATTGACCAGACGTTTTCAATTGGTGAGAGATCTGGAGAATGTGCTGGCCAGGGCAGCAGTCGAACATTTTCTGTATCCAGAAAGACCCGTACAGGACCTGAAACATGCGGCCGTGCATTATCCTGCTGAAATGTAGGGTTTCACAGGGATCGAATGAAGGGTAGAGCCACGGGTCGTAACACATATGAAATGTAACGTTCACTGTTCAAAGTACCGTCATTGCGGGCAAGAGGTGACCGAGACGTGTAACCAATGGCACCCCATACCATCACGCCGGGTGATACGCCAGTATGGCGATGAATACACGCTTCCTGCGTTCACCGCGATGTCGTCAAACACGGATGCGACCATCATGATGCTGTAAACAGAATCTGGATTCATAAGAAAAAATGACGTTTTGCCATTCTTGCACCCAGGTTCGTCGTTGAGTACACCATCGCAGGCGCTCCTGTCTGTGATGTAGCGTCAAAGGTAACCGCAGCCATGGTCTCCGAGCTGATAGTCCATTCCGCTGCAAACGTCGTCGAACTGTTCGTGCAGATGGTTGTTGTCTTGCAAACGTCCCCATCAGTTGACTCAGGGATCGAGACGTGGCTGCACGATCCGCTACAGCCATACGGATAAGGTGCCTGTCATCTCGACCGCTAGTGATACGAGGCCGTTGAGATCCAGCACGGCGGTCCGTATTACCCTCCTGAACCCACCGATTCCATATTCTGCTAACAGTCATTGGATCTCGACCAACGCGAGCAGCAATGTCGCGATACGATAAACCGCAATCGCGATAGGCTGAATGCGACCTTCATCAAAGTCGGAAATGTGATGGTAGGCATTTCTCCTCCTTACACGAGGCATCACAACAACGTTTCATCAGGCAACGCCGGTCAACTGCTGTTTGTGTATGAGAAATCGGTTGAAAACTTTCCTCATGTCAGCACGTTGTAGGTGTCGCCACGGGCGCCAACCTTGTGTGAATGCTCTGAAAAGCTACTCATTTGCATGTCTCAGCATCTTCTTCCTGTCGGTTAAATTTCGCGTCTGTAGCATGTCATCTTCGTGGTGTAGCAATTTTAATGGCCAGTAGTGTATGTCTTGTGCGAATGCAGCCTCTGTGATGATGCTCCTCCTCTCTGCGGAGAACCAAAATGTGGCCATCATTTTCAAACAAACGTAACCTGGATTCGTCCGAAAACACTATCTGATGCCATTCCAGTCACCAGCGACTTCTTTCCATACACCATTTCCGTCTTGCATGTTACTAAACATCCGTCAATAGTAGGCGGAGAAGTGGACGACGCTTACGTAACCAATGCCGTAATAAACGGCGACGAAGTGTCACCCCTGACACTGTGCGATGTCTTCCACTGTTGCGTCAGAGCCAAGGAGGACGCTGATTTGTCCTCCAATGCCATTCAGATGAGGTGTCGATCTTCTTGGAGGGTGGTTTCGGTGGTGCGACCTGACCTATCTTGTCGAGTTCTACGACCTTTCGTGAATGAGTCTGCACAGACCAGTTGCACTGTCAAAACACTTCGACCCACACGAGCAACAATTTCCCGGATGGATGCATCACATTCTCTCATGCCAATAATTCGTCATGTTTCAAAGTCACTGATTTGACGGTAGGGTTTGCGCATGCGTCTGCGAGGCACCCTGCCAGTCTGAACAAGTCACACTGATCCGTCACCTTCAGTTTATGGCGACAACGAGAACCGCAGGCACATTTTACCGGTAGGTGGTTTTGCGCCGCGATATCGATGTTGACCCTGAACACGCGGGCCGCCATGGATCAAATGCTAATCGTTTCTGCAGTACGGTCTAATGTACAGGTCCTGTGAATATGAACCTCCTATCTCTAGTCGTTCGAGGTCTATTTTTTTTCTGAAAATAAGTGTATCTTGTCACATGTTGAAAACCATTGTTAAAATCGACCACAATTTTGAAGGTATTAAATTTATGCTCAGGCAGTAATGAGTATTACTTCAGCGGAACCGTCCGCACAGTTTCGCTGCCACGTGCGTGCGCTGTTCGGACCGCAGCAGCCAGCGTGCGACGTACTGCATTCCGTGGCCTGCAACCTCCGTCCAGACTATCTCGGCAGGTCGCCACGGTACGGTATGGTACGCTGCAATTTCGCGTCCCGTTCGCGTGTAGCTGACAGCAGGCCGTGCAATTAGCAGGGGGATTGGCCCGGCGTCTTACCTGCTCTTTTAATAGGCCCGCCGGAAAGCGGGCCACCGCTCCATTACGCTTTCTTCGCAATTTGTGGGAACGAGTTTGTTGTTTACTGCCGGAAAACATAGAGGCCGGCGTTTTTAAAGGCGAAATTAATGCTTGTACGCGCCGGCCGTCGGAACATTCTCCTGCATGCCATGCGAGAGCCTTATACGGTGTGGATCTAAATGTTCTTTCGGTGTTACATTCTGGAACGCTTTCCTGTCATTTATGGACGACAAGCGAAATACAGAGTTTAACTGCTGTACATTCTATGATAAGTTAGCTGACAGGCTAATTACAGCTCCTACACGAACTGTGGGAGTGAACTTTTCATTTTTTTACCACCTCTTATTTCTCTTTTCTTTTTTATCTGATAACAGCCTGTTTCTAAGATAATTAGTGAAAGGCTGCCACATTCTCTTACAAACTAAAATATTCTGGACTTTACAGAGTTTTCTAACGGTAATGAAGCAAACTAACAGTATAGTAGAAAATTACCACTAACATTTTCCCCCTCCCTCAACTCGATTCTTTGATGAAGCGAACTCTCACCTACAAAACCGTTTTATCTCCTGAACTACATGTCGAACAATGATACGACTTTGCTGATACATTCAGTGATATATGTGGAAGCTGCCTGCAAAATGTGTTGCAAATAGAGCTAGTAGTAAAGGAGCAATAAATATTAAAACGTCCTGCTTCTTACTGAAATTTTACTGCATAGGCAGCAAAAATGTAGCAAGCGTCAAGCTATCATCCTTTCACTATTTTGTAGGGGGGTGTAAGCGAAAAAAGTTCTGAAAAGGTTCGAAATTACATTATGTGATCAGTAATATCCGGTCACCCCCAAAAACATATGTTTTTCATATTAGCTGCAGTGTGCTGCCACCTACTGCCAGCGACCTCAGTATTCATCACACATCGTGAGAGAGCACAATAGGGCGCTCCGCGGAACTCACGGACTTCGAACGTGGTCACGTGACTAGGTGTCACTTGTGTCATACGTCTGTACGTGGGATTTCCACACTCCTACATACCCCTATGTCCACTGTTTCCGATGTGACAGTGAAGTGGAAACGTGAAGGGACACGTGCAGCACAAAAGCGTACAGGCGGACCTCGTCTGTTGACTGACAGAGACCGCCGACAGTTGAAGAGGGTCGTAATGTGTAATAGGCAGACATCTGTCCAGACCATCACACTGGAATTCCAAACTGCATCAGGATCTACTGCAAGTACTATGACAGTTAGGCGGGATGTGAGAAAACTTGGATTTCATGGTCGAGCGGCTGCTCATAAGCCACACATCACGCCGCTAAATGCCAAACGACGCCTCGCTTGGTGTGAGGAACGTAAGAATTGGGCGATTGAACAGTGGAAAAGCTTTGTGTGAAGTGAAGAATCGTGGTACACAATGTGGCGATCAGATGGCAGGGTGTGGGTATGGCGAATGCCCGGTGAACGTCATCTGCCAGCCTGTGCAGTGCCAACAGTAAAATTCGGAGGCGGTGGTGCTATGGCGTGATCGTGTTTTTCGTGGAGAGGGCTTGCACATCTTTTTGATTTGCGTAACGCTATCACAGCACAGGCCTACACTGGTGTTTTAAGCACCTTCTTTTCCCAACGGCGAAGAGCAGTTCACGGATGGCGACTGCGTCTTTCAATACGATCGAGTATCTGTTCATAACGCACGGCCTGTGGCGGAGTGGTTACACGACAATAACATCCCTGTAATGGACTGGCCTGCAGGGAGTCCTGAGCTAAATCCTATAGAACACCGTTGGGATGTTTTGAAACGCCGACTTCGTGCCAGGCCTCACCGACCGATACAGCACCCCGTGGAGAATGGGCTGCCATTCCTCAAGAAACCTTCCAGCACCTGACTGAACGTATGCCTGCGAGAGTGGAAGCTGTCATCAAGGATAAGGGTGGGCCAACACTATATTGAATTCCAGAATTTACAGATGGAGGGCGCCACTAACTTGTAAGTCATTTTCAGCCAGGTGTCCGGATACTTTTCATCACATAGTGTATTTGTAAACTTTGTTGGTTGTCGGTAATTGATCTTATTCTGATATAGTGAGTAATCTGTGCACAGAGAATTATGCTGCATCAAGACGTATACGCAGTTTCTAACTCTAATAAATGACTAATTATGTTAAATCCTTAACGTAAGATTATAGGTCATGACAAAAAGTATACGATAGACTTCTTTATTTTTATATTTCTTCAATAAGCATATAAAATACAGAAAACCAATTTCTTGTTGAGCCAGGAAGCCAGTACAAAGACAAACAGCAGCTAGGATTATGCACCGTGTTTGTCATTCATTAATATACAATAGACGTTCAACAAGTAACACAAGACTTTTTTCCTGAAGCCAGATTCGTTTTATTCAGGATTCCAATACACCATATTATTTCCCACTTTATTGGCTACAAATCCTCATTTTTCAGCATAATCTCCGTTCCATGCGACGGCCATACGGTATCTTACTGGTAGGACATGTATGCTTGCGTGGTACCACTTCGTTGGTCGACGTCGCAGCCAACGTCTCGCTGCATCAATTGTCTGCCGCCGGCCAGGGTGGCCGAGCGGTTCTAGGCGCTACAGTCTGGAACCGCGCCACCGCTACGGTCGCAGGTTCGAATCCTGCCTCAGGCATGTATGTGTGTGATGTCCTTAGGTTAGTTAGGTTTAAGTAGTTCTAAGTTCTAGGCGACTGATGACCTCAGAAGTTTAGTCCCATTGTGCTCAGAGCCATTTGAACCAATAGTCTGCCCATCGTCAATGTACTGCTTTCCCCGGAAGCATCCTTCATTGGACTATATATATGGAAGTTGGAAGGTGCATGATCCGGTTTGTAGGGTGGATGAGAAAGAACAGTCCAATGAAGTTTTGTGAGTTCCTCTAGGGTGGGAAGACTTGTGTGAGGCTTTGTTTTGTCATGTAGAATGAGATGTTCGTCTGCATTTTTGTAGCGACGGACACGCCGAAGTCCTTTCTTCAATTCGGTGAGGATGTATGTGGCCGGCCGGCACTCCGAAGATCGGACAAGATAGGTTGACCAGCACAACTACTCACCGTGCTTTTGTTTTTTGCTAGGTCTCCCTCTACGTCGCTGGGCGTGCCTACGAATATCTGCGATGATCTGGTTTCCCCCCAAAAGAAATTCAGTGACAGATCCCTGCTTGAAAAGCACCTTCGTTACAGTCGCCATTTTGAGGGCTACGCGCAACGCTGCCACCAACCGAAACTTCGTGAAACTATAGGGACTGAAGGGAGAATACTCCACGATGTTGCACAACAAATTCCTCATTTTTTTAACCGAAATTGGCCTAGAAAATAAAAACTGTTGCATAATTTCTTGAACGCCACTCGCAGATGTGACACAGGGATCACGCACATTTACCAAATACTCCAACTATTATTACATAATGAGGAGGGTACATTTTTGTAACTACAGTCACATACAGAATTTGACAATAAAGAAAAGACCCTGCACAAGTACTCAGAAAATGTGGCCAGGAATTTGCTGCAATGGTATGGCACTGAACTGCTGCTGGGAGTGTCACCGGTTCAAATTCCCGTCCGGCTATTCTAAATGAGGCTTCCCGCGATTTCCCGAAAGCGCTCAAGGTAAATACCTGGGTGATCCTTAGAAATGATAGGACAGATTTCGCCCCTCATCCTTCCTCACTCTGAGATTTTGCTTTGTTTCTAACAACTGTGTGATAGACAAAGAGTTAAACTGTAGTCTTCCTACCATCTTCTGAGAATGTAATGTATCATCACTGATATAACATTTTTTGCTTGAAAAAGAATTATGCTACTGTACACTAAACACAAAAAAATGGCTCTGAGCACTATGTGACTTAACTGCTGAGGTTATCAGTCGCCTAGAACTTAGAACTAATTAAACCTAACTAACCTAAGGATATCACATACATCCATGCCCGAGGCAGGATTCGAACCTGCGACCGTAGCGGTCACGCGGTTCCAGACTGAAGCGCCTAGAACCGCAAGGCCACACCGGCCGGCCACTAAACACAAGCAACTGACAGTGGTTCTAAGAAAATTAACCCTTTTCTGGACTGCTCAGCTCAAAGCTCCCGGTAGAATCGCAAAAACCGTGTTTTTGGATGAATTAAATGGTTGACGGTGTACCCCATCAATGGTTGAACATGATCGCCACAATTATTTTTCAGAGTTCCTGAAGAATATAAGTGAACTCCAGCTTCACTTTATGAATACTTTTTCGAAAGTCTTGCTCAAATACGAAATGCATTAATAGCATCATGCGTAAGTCCCACATGCAGTTACTTAGACGAATGCTTCGTTTGCTACAAATAGCAATGACTCAGTTGATCGCGTGTAGGGATCTCTGAAATCTGTGGTTTTTGCCAATTTCATAAATGACAATATACGCGAAATCTTGTCCCACGGTCTTTTGCTGTAGTTATTGTCGAATAGTGTTGAGCAAAAGAAGAGAATTTAATTAAAAGACTATGGAGTACTCTCAGTAATAGAATAAGGTCGACTGTATAGCTCTGGCTTAACACTCATTGTGCCGTAGGTAACAGACAATGACAAATCAGTAATCGTGTTGTGATACGACTATAGAAGAGGAGGACCAAAGAGAGTAAAGAATAAATCATTGCAAATTACGACGCCCAGGAAACCTGCAGTAACACGGGGTAGGAAACGTTTGTTGTTGGCCTACAGGTCAGCGATAGCACACGGTTTGTGAGCCCGAGCTATGACTAGGAGCCATAAAACAGTAATTTCCCACAGAAAATGGAGTTTGCAGATTCTTGGCTAACAGAATATTAAGCCTTATTTGGGAATGATTTCAGGGGAAACATTTTTTTCTGACAACTGTGTGTTTTTAACAAGGATAAGTTAGTCAAGACCAGCAACAGTTGATAAAGAGAAATTCTGTCTGTCAGACAAAGACGCTCTCAGAGCGAGTTTTTATGGAACACATGGGAAAACAGGAGAATTCAATATACCTCTCCTACCAAACATTTCGCTGCAACGCCCGACACCAGCAACTTCAACAGCTGCCGCATGGCTTTGTTTACGAGTTGCTGTTGGACGCCTGGTCTCACTCAGCCCAGTGAAACCCAAACACAACCAACGTCTACCATCCACAGACGCCGCTTTCAGCTAGTGAGAGGGTGGAAACACCATCCAAAGCTCCAGTCACTACGTGGTGATGATAAAAACTAAATCACCCTTGTAAAAATAACCTTCCCATTTTCCATTTGTACCCAGGGAATTAAAACCTAATGCCCAGAGCTGCTACCCAGAAATTGTAATTAGTAACACTGTCACCTTATTCTTTGTGAATCGTAGTTTGTGAGAGAAATATGCTTATTTTTGTGTGAACACCTCATACTAACTTCGCTACTTCGATGGGTTCTGCCTTGGCAAACACAAATACTTTCTTTAATCAGAAATGTTTCGCTGATGTTCGAACATGTTCAGTGGATTTTATTTATTTACTTTCTTTCAAATAATAGCGGTAGTAGCTTATTGCCATCTGCAAGTAGACAATTTCATTTTCTAACTCAATTAAGCACAAACTGAAACAGAAATGTTTTCAACCTTGTTAATACACTCTGGAAATGTTCTTTCTGTTCTTTGCAACATAACTGTTGATCTGTTGAAACGTCCCCTTAGAAAAATTATACAAGACTGTGTTTTAACTGACACACAATATTTTTAGCGCAACGCAATCTGACTTTCTAAAACCCCTACAAAAGAATGGCCCTGACTATAACATTAACCTATACCTTTCACAAATCACTTACCTCAGAAAAATCTTCGTTACTCGAACTACTGCAATACAATATCAAAACTCCGCCATTTCTCTCCCCACATCCACCTCTGCTGGCGGCTCACCTCCAACTGCGCAACGCTACGCGCTGTTCACATCCAGCTGCCGCTGCCCAACACTACAGTGGCAGACAACAACGCAAACTAGCCACAGACTGCACACAGCACAGCCAGTGATTTTCATACAGAGCGCTACGTAACGTTGCCAATAAGAAAACATAAACAGCCTACTTACATACCCCCCATGCTCCCCACAAAAAAATTTTACAAATTGTTTTGGGCACTGGTCAATAGAGATTTGAAAAAATTTTTCATAATTACAGTAAGAAAGATATCAAATGCACACACTTTTTGATACAATGTTGGTCAAAAGATAAAATTTTCTCACAGTCCATTAAGACAGTCCTGATCATTCATCACAGTAACATTGCAGTGTTTTTCTCAAAGTCTGAGCAGTAAAAGAAAATGCATACGGAAGTAGTCGATTTCCATGCAATCTTGAAGAAGTAGCGTTGTCCTTCCAACGGAAAGACAGTGCTGACTCTTGACATACATACAGGTATTGGTCCACAACAGAGCAAACCCACAGCAGAGTCAGTCGAAATTTTGAAGAGTATTGGTAGTTAGGTCATCACAGAGCAGACCCACTGTAGTTCTGGTAGAGATTACGGTATTAGTGGGCCACCAGAGGCGCAGACCCACTGCAGTCCTTGTAGAAATAATGGTACTGGTGAGTCAGCAAAGACGCAGACCCACTGTAGTCCTTGTAGAAATAATGGTATTGGTGGGTCATCAAAGGTGCAGACCCACTGTAGTCCTTGTAGAGACGGCCAACAGCCATCTGTTGCAAATGTGCTGGTGCACAATCACCATCGAAGAGTCTTGCGGACAATATAGCAAGTCCATAAACCACCACTTGTGCACTCACAAAGTTTTTTAATTGTCCTTATAACCAGCAATGCTGTTATCCAGTCCCTTGCTGAATTATTAACAAACGTACAAACACTAACAGTCCCTTCTTCTCACATATTGTCCATATACTATGACCAACAGAAACGTGTGCAGTGAAATGGAACTTACAAGTTACTTAATTTGATGACCTGGTGTCAATTACAGAGGTACGTTTACAAAGGTACAAAATACATCATTAAAGAACATAACAATACAGAGAACATTTGTAGTACAGGCTTTACAAAAGAATCGAAATAACATATACGTCAGTGTTACAGGAATTATGACATGAGTACATACATAAAAGATCAGAATAACTTTCGAAACATCAACTTCACACATGAGCATTAAAACAAAACAGAATAAATAATGTCTAAACATCTTTACAAAGAAAATAACATAGTATTTGAAAAATTCTACAACATATCTCTTATCAAATAAACACATAAAGACAGGAAAAACACAAATACACAAGAGTGCACAAACACATACCAGAATAACACAGGAGGAAAGGACAGGGTTTGTTTTCAGTGTAACATTTGGTACTGCAGTCCAACCCAAAACTTCATTCCATAGATCTTTCGTCTTATTTCAACATTTGTTTCCACCAAAAAAATCCTATCCAAGCATGCTTTCTGTATTTATATGTTCACATATTTCTTACCTCATTATTGCCAGCCGAAGTGGCCGTGCGGTTAAAGGTGCTGCAGTCTGGAACCGCAAGACCGCTACGGTCGCAGGTTCGAATCCTGCCTCGGGCATGGATGTTTGTGATGTCCTTAGGTTAGTTAGGTTTAAGTAGTTCTAAGTTCTAGGGGACTAATGACCTCAGCAGTTGAGTCCCATAGTGCTCAGAGCCATTTTACCTCATTATTTATTTCCAAGAAAATCCTACCTAAACCTGTTGTCCCTAAACCCTACTTTTTTGGTTCATATTCTCTTTCAAAATACTTTTTTTTGGCCAAACCATTTCCTTACAGCTTCTCAATGCATTTCTTCCAATTCATCACAACTCGTTCTCTCATATAGCCTACCCCATCTTAAGCTAACTTAAATCTACTGAGCTCAGATGCTAAACTGAGGGACGAGGCAATGCAGCAGTACAAAACAATTAACACAAACAGCAATCACAAAATATTCAAATTGGCCAAGCAAGCAGCAATATTACAACTAATATTACGCAATGAGCAGCAAACAAGAAAAATAAATCAATAGCAAAACTGGCTTAACAGAGTAATGTAAAGTGAAATTTAGTAGTACTATGCCTGGCAAACAGCAGAAGCAAATGCAATAAATTATAACTAAACATGACAGTAAAGACAACAATGCAGATAAGGGAAATGTCTATTCACATCTTAATATCTATGTCATTAAAGTGGTACACCACAACTTATTCTACAAAATAAATTACCAAGTACTTGAAAAGAAAATTATGAATGCAGTTCCTGTGAAGGTAAATGTCTTTTTTTGTGCTCCCTCATTTTTTTGAAAAAAATTATTATTTACTCGATGTGTAGACAGAAAATATTTATATTAGTACATCTATAAAATTTTATTTTAACCAATGCTGCAGTGCAGCTAGAAACTAGATATTAAACGAAATGAGCAAATATATACATAAAGCAAGCCATATGGCATTTCTCTCAACTAACAAGACAATAGATGTAAAAATGTTCCTCGTCATTTCATTAGGCAATTTAGTAAATATCATAAATTAAGAGCTCCACTCTGTAATCATATGTTTTCAAGTTCGACCGTGTCGTTTTTGCGATGCTTTCTAGAAAGGAACGTCAATAGCAAGGATAATGGCCTCCCTTTTTTTTCTCCACCTGTGCCTCTGAAAGGCACACGCTAATGGCTTTTTTCCAGGCGACTGTCGCCCAGCTGGGTGCCCACGACGCATTACGTGCAGGTGGTCACTTAACTTTCTTACCGAAATATTTACGACACCAGTTTCCGCTACAGTGACAGTCTCATATGAAAATTTCACAGGTCGAAAATTGACGTTACAAATGTGTAGAAACAAAATCCTATGAATATAACAGTGTGCAAAAAATTTTCGCCTGCATTGTGATACATTCACGCATTTACACACATTTCATAACTCTTAAAGTACGATTCTTAGTTTCCAACATCCTTTTCCACAAATCAGAGTCCCTAACCACTACTCATTATTCCTTACCTTATTATACATATACATATTCGTCGACACTTCTTCAATATTTCATCATAACAAATACGTAGCATAATCAAATTCCTCATATAGCATCAGCTTATTGATCATAAACATACCTCAGTTGGCATAACACACATCGTCGTTGTAAAAATAGCATCATAACACCTCAGTCAAATCTCAAAAACGTCGTAGCTTTCTGCAATAATTTCAAACCCTAAAAAATATTCTCTGCTCACTTCAAAAGTGTCATCTACCTCAAATGTACTTTAAAAATCATGATCCCATACCAAATACATCACTCAAAGCTCTCATAGTATCACAATGATTCCGAAAAAAAATATGAACAGTTCACAAAGTACAGACGAAATACAATTTCATAATTATGAAGTTATCCAACTGTGTAATTGCGTAAACATCTGTCACTGATGTAGTAAAAAAAAAAGTTTGTCTCTCTCAGTTAAATGATCAGATAGCTGTGTAGTTATGTGTTAGAGAAATATGGTACCAATGTGTAAAGTGGTATAAGCAAATACCATATTAGCTAGGGCTCCTAGTGCTTTCCAAACACATGGTACACAAAGTAAGTGTGTACCCCCCTGAGGATATAATTATACCCTCAGGTGTTACAGATTACAGCAATGGAATGAAATGTATCATGGAAAACCTTTGTATCATTGTACTTCAAATATCTTAAAAAATAAATGATTTGAGTGCAAAATTAATTACTCAAATACGTGTCATGTAGCGCTAAATGTGCGTCTTGTTGCAACATAATCTCTGTGGAAGTGTCGTAGTTATCGTCCTCCGAAAGCTAAGTTCTGCAGAAGTCAATGTACTTACCTCATGATAAACAAAAGTGAAATGCTTTGCGTATAGATATCTTAGTTATTACGCTTATTGCCGTGATGAAGAAAGTACTGTGCTGTAACGTATTGTTGTGCTACGGAAAAGGCTGTCTCATTGTAGCTATACCACAAAAGTTACTACTAAAACATGTTTTACTTTCCAGAATAATTCAGAAAAAACTGTGCAGATATAAAACAGATACACCGCAAAAGCAACATTGTAAATTGTCACTCATTAGCAGCGTCGCGATAAAATCGTGTAGCTGTCACAGAAACCAAATACTAAGTCATCTTTAATCTCACACAAACTACTTCAAATAAGGAATGTCTTTTCAAGTAAACCAAAATGTTGCATTAAAATCTCATTAGCAGTATATGTTCTAAGTATGTAAGCCTTATAGTCGTTACGTAATCGAGCAACTAACAAGCAAGAATGTACACACACAATAACACTGTGTCGTCTGTTCACAATAACAATGCATTCGTAATTTCTGTTTAAAAATGTTCCCTAGGTTCTAGACTGGATATTTAACTTCAAACATTGTTGCATCTTAACAGTTTCTTAAGTCTGACAAAGCATACTAGAAATGTGGAGTGAAAAGTTTTATGGCAAAGACAGTTAAAAAGCAGATTATCTTTGAATAAACGGTTTTACATATGAAATGTGGTGTAAACCTTTACTCTTCCTAGTACGCAGAGTTTCAACTTTAACGCAATTATCATGTGGTATATGTCGGTAAAGAATACTGGAATTTTTCTCAAGGTTAGCGTCTATGTTATTTTTCTCTGAGCCAGCCGGTGCACGCGGGTGCCTGCGGTGCGAGTCATTGTCTGTCTCTTTGTTGGCGCGCGCCGTTATTGGGATTAGGAGAACGAACTTCTACAAATTCACCTTGACGAGAAGGCCCTGCCCCGTTTGAAGCTCGCCAGTTCTGATGGAATTCAGGTCTGTCGTTTTGTCGGTAGTTTACATAGTTTCTTGTTTGTCGGTCATGTGGTGGAGAATTTCTCCCTGAATCGTAACTGCGCGCTGAACTGTTGCATCTGAAGTTATTCTGTCTCCCTCGATAATAATTGTTTTTGTTCCCATATTGTCTGTTTCTATTGTTGTCTCTGTGATAGTCACTACCGCGGAGAGGTGATCTTTCCCTGTAATTATTACTACTCTGCCAACGGTTGTCATACGGGTGGTGTCTGTTTTGGTCACGATATGTGTTGTGAGAATAGCCTTGTCGTGTCCAGTTATTATTTTTTTCATCGCGGAATTGTGATAGATGTGACCTGTAATTGTTGTGCTCCTGTTTTCGCGTTCCGCGATTGTCAGTGTCAATTTCCAGTACTTGTAATAGTCCCTGAAAAGCATCAATGTCGTCTTTGTAACGTCCTGCTAAAATAATATGTCGTAAATGTTCAGGCAATTTGAGTAAGCAAATGCGGATGAGTTCTGAGGGGCTGTATGGGTTTGAAAGATACTGATTCTTATGCAACATGTCTTCTAAATATTTGACAAGACTGGAAAATTCAGATTGTTCAAAGTGTTTCATCATCATGATGCTATGTTTTACTCGGTCTTGTGTAGCTTGAGACCAATATGCCGAGAGGAAGGCATGGTAAAATTCTCCTTCACTGTGACAATCGTGAATGACCGATCGCATTCTTACAGCTGGTTCATTCTCTAAATAGCCACACATAAATTCTAATCTGTGTTCTAACGACCAGTTGGGAGGAAAACAATGAGAGAATTGATGGAGCCATGCTTGTGGATGAATGTCGTTGCCAGAATTCTTAATTGTTTTGAATTTACGTGTAGTAATGAACAGCTTATAGTCAAAGTCATCATGTCGGCGAGTCGCATATCGGTCATTGTTACGTCGTTTCGGAGGTTCCATTTCAAAATTCGGTGCACCTTTCCAATTTCTTTCATAATTTCCGAAATGCGCTGTGTTATTATTTTGTGGCTGTTCCGTATTTCTATGTCCCTCTTCCCGTATTGGGGCGTGAGTGTCCTCTGAAATACGTAATTCTTGTATTACTTGTGCCAACTGATCTTGCACTTCCCGGATTTCTCTTTTGTACTGTGTATTGATTTGATTTTGATTTTGTTTGAATTTTCTAATTTCTTCATACTCTTCAGTGTCAGTGGAGGCTACTGGTGTTGTGTCATTCAAATCATAATCTACCTTTGTAGATAAGTTAGTGAACTGATCTGAAAGTTCGGCTACTTTATCCGATAGTGAAATTATTTCCTCTGTATGTTTTTCTGAACCAAGTTTCAGAGTGTCCATTTGTGTTGAAATCGTATCTACTGTGTCCTTTAAGTTTTCCTGAGTTTTTGCAAGTTGCGTAACCGTATCGGTAGATGCAACTGAGTCAATTTTAGCTTGCAAGGTGTCATGATTTTCATGAACAATAATTTGCAGTTCTTTTATGGCTGCTTCGTGATTCTGTAATGCATTTTCATGCCGCGAAAAAATAGGTTGAAAATGCTCACAAATTTGTGTTTTTACGTCATTACAGGCTTTTTGACATTTCAATTCAATGTTTGTAACTCAGTAGTTAAATCTTCACGTGTTTGTTCAAGAGTTTGTTCCAATGAGTCTAACTTTTGAAGCTGTTGCTGTGTTTGTCTCTGGTGTTGTTCCATTGTGTCTAACTTTTGAAGATTTTGTTCCATTGTGTCTAACTGTTGCTGTGTTTGTCTCTGATTTTGTTTCATTTGCTGCATTAATTGCAATAATAATGTATTAGTGTCTGGAATCTGTTCCTCTATGCTTTTCGGCAGTGCATTTGCACCGGCAACATTTACATTTTGACGAGCAGAAAATGTGTCTTGACTTATTTGAGAAAACGGTGGGGACCCAAAACCTGAGTCTACAGTATTTGCAATATTGTGTTCTGTCATTTCAAATTCCTGAGGCGAGCTGTTGCCGACCGATCGATCGATAATGATTCCCTGTTCACTAATTGTTCCACTGTCTACGCCATTATTTGCCGCACGCTCCATTTCCCTATGCACAATTACCAAATTACCACTTTGAATGTCTGTTAATTTATTACACAGTGGTGCTGATAAGCTACGCTCGTCGTCACTATTATTTCTCAGTTTACTTTGGAGCCTAGTTTTTCACACGCCATTATTGTCACAATATTTCACACGATAACACAGAAAAGCACAATTTGAAGAGCAAAAATAAGAGAACACATTAACATAGCACTGAAAATAATATCTAGGTAATTGCAGCTGCGAAATACTTGGTGCAAATCTACATGCATGCCACAACTGTTTTACTGTACAACAATGAAAAACTACAACTACAAAGGAGATTTTCTCTACAATTACGTGCTAGCAATAAACAATAGCTACACTAATTACACAAACTACAAGAAAAAATCAGAAGATTGCAGTGAGGTATCCTCGGCTAAGGATCGACATATGAAACGTCCCCTTAGAAAAATTATACAAGACTGTGCTTAAACTGACACACAATATTTTTAGCGCAACGCAATCTGACTTTCTAAAACCCCTACAAAAGAATGGCCCTGAATATAACATTAACCTATACCTTTCACAAATCACTTACCTCACAAAAATCTTCGTTACTCGAACTACTGCAATACAGCGAGCGCTACTACTGCCAGCTAAATAAAAGATGCAAACTACAGAAGGCACTAACTACTGATAGGCATAGTCAGCAAATGAAAGATTTTGATAGAGAACAAACAATGTATTTACCTTAATAGTCATCAAAAGTCATAATATATATAGGAGTTCATAACATCCATTCTTACAAATATCAAAACTCCGCCATTTCACTCCACACATCCACCTCTGCTGGCGGCTCACCTCCAACTGCGCAACGCTACGCGCTGTTCACATCCAGCTGCCGCTGCCCAACACTACAATGGCAGACATCAATGCAAACTAGCCACAGACTGCACACAGCACAGCCAGCGATTTTCATACAGAGCGCTACGTAACGTTGCCAATAAGAAAACATAAACAGCCTACTTACACTGTTACGGTTCGCCGTCTGGAACCAGAAATAACTTGATGTAATCTGTTCGTCTGTGGTCCATATCCATGAGGCGTTCTCCAAACGTAGAATGACAAGTCTTATTCTTTGGTGCTCTTCGGTTTTATGCATACGTAATATTAAAATTTTTGCTTCTCTGTGGAATATGAAGTGAATTGCACAGTTGACATGTGAGCAGATAAATACCAGATATGTTGTCTTCGTCTGTGTTGGACATACAGAATCAACGCGGGCAATCAAATTTTGTATTTGTCAACTCGCAGGTAAATAATGCATTTCAACTTACGTTTGACAGACAAGCATAAGTTTCAACATCAGGTCACAGAACACAGAAGCATACTAAAGACTAGCAGCTGTCGTACTACATTCGCTGTACACCTTGCGGATGAGAATCACAAACCGTCTGACATCAACACTGATCTGGAAAACAGCCTCCCACAGAGACTAGTGATTCCAGAAAACTAGCAATTGTAGAAAGCCGAAGGAATAGAGGTAATGAACGAGTACACAGCTCTGCGCAATGTAATTCTGTTCTGTGTAAGGCGACCCAGACACACAAACACACACACACACACACACTCTCACAAACAGAGGGAGAGAAAGAGACAAAAATCAAAACCACATTCAAAACTTCCACGGAGAACATTATTCCGCTGTTCGCCATTTTGTTTTCGTTTCTCGCAAACAGTGAGACAGTGCAAGTTGCAAGTGCAGTTTTCACAGTACAATGTGGAAAACAGTAAACATACTTCATACACACACAATAAACACATGGCAGATATACAATTTTCACATACGGTAAAATAATACAAACCAAGCTTAACAATCCATGTGTAATATCTGATGTAAAAAATGTTCTCTATGGTTGTAGAGGAGAAACAATAAAAGAACAACAGCTATACTGCTACCAGGAGATAGCTATACAAACCATAGCATGTGTTCTGAAGGTATACAATATTGCCGGCCGGAGTGCCGTGCGGTTCTAGGCGCTACAGTCTGGAACTGAGCGACCGCTACGGTCGCAGGTTCGAATCCTGCATCCGTTTAATTAGTTCTAAGTTCTAGGTGACTGATGACCTCAGAAGTTAAGATACATAGTGCTCAGAGCCATTTTTTTGTATACAATATTCTCTGTTTCAGTTTGTCAATACTTCAGTTAAAAACTGAAATTTTGTATATACATACAGGAAAAAGCTGTTTTCCCTTTTATTTGCTGGAAAGCAAATAACGATCCTGGAACTTCAGTGAAACGTGTCTAGATAAAAAAGAAGAAATCATTTGTGTTTGCTCAAGCCGAAATAAATCCGAACAATTTATTTGCATCGAACACGAACATAATAGTGATTGTCAACCTCAGGAAGAGTTTTTCAGAATATCTTGTTAAGAAATTTTGTAACCAATAAGTATCAAGATAGAAGTCATTGTCCAGAATGACTAAATTACGTGGAAATTAAAGTGTTGCGATGTACTTCCACTAGATTCCTGCAGGTGCAACAACTAATACTCTAAACACATGGCCACATGCAAATGCATTACTTTAGTTAGCCTGTATGTCTACGATTAGCCACACATTATTCCACATACCGAGTGAAGTAAGGTGGTGGCAAGGCACTGGACTCTTATTGGAGGTGACGATAATTAAAATCCCCATGCAGAAATCCACCTTTAAGTTTCTGTGATTTTTCTTATGGTGCATTTGAGGATGGCTCCTTTCGACGTGCACGTCAGTTTCAGCCCTATCCTCCTCTAATCCGTCCTTATGCTTCAATACTTTATAATATGAGTAGGCAATACTTTGTAAAACCTAAACTTTTTACCATATCATTCCTTGTTCTGTAATCCAGTGTTCTGAGTATTGCGACACATGTGATTTGAAAGTTATTTTATTTGTTAGTGACGTAATTTTCATATTCATAGCCAATGCCAGAACCTGCCAGCTCAAAATGTGACACCTGTTCCACTGATGTTCTATTGACTGTTTACTTAGTATTATTTTGAAGTGTACTGGAATTTTATCTTTCAAGGGTATTTCTATTTTTTTTCGTTTCATTTATTTATTTTTTGATACTTAAAAAGCATAGATGATAGTTCTCGCATATTCTTTTAGGCGAAGTATTGCAAACTCGAGGCCATTTTCTGTCTTCTGAATAATTATTTCGTCATCGACAAAGACTAGAGTAATTATGTAATCTTGTTATTAGTCTCACATCTTCTGTAACTTCCCGTTTACACTGTTTAATAAAGTCGTCTACGTATACGCGTATCTTGAGTCCAGCAGGTGAAAGGTCCCACCCTTGTCACACTTTTGTGTTGAACCTTGTTGGCCCTATATTTTCTTTCCTTCGATTTATTATTTCTGTGTGGTGATATAAATCCTTTATAACGTGTTTTTACTGTCTCTGATATCTTCGTTTTTTTCATAACGTTCCACAACTTGGTTCTGTTCATTCTATCGAAAACTGTTCGTAAACTATGAAGGCTTTGCGAGTATGTAAGCTGTTTTTAATTAAATGGTGTTGGAGGTAAAAAAATCAATTATTGTAAATTAGCTCTCCAAACTGGATAGTACAATAAATCTATCAGCACATAGAGAATTTGCATAAAACGATAAACTACATTACCCATACATAAATGTATGAGCAATATAAGTGGTGATTTTGCGCTTCTTTGAAAGTAATGTTTCACAGTCATGTTGAAACATTAAGCAGAATGGTGAGCTAATCCAAGCCTTTATAAAATTTAGTGAAAGCCTCAAAATTAAGAGGAACTGAATGGTCTGCCGCCCTAAAACACAAAGAAAAACTGCTCCTCATGGCCCTGAATTTGAAAATGTTAGGTGTGCAACGGAAAATCAGCTCTGCTCTGAAATATAATCCTCTGTATCTGCATTTGCATCTAATAGAAATCACTCTTCTGTACATCTGCATCCACAAGAATACTCTGCAAATTACCCTTAAGTGCCAGCAGAGGGTTCTTTGAACCACCTTCACAATAATTCTCTATTATTTCAATCTCGAACAGCGCGCGGAAAAACGAACACCTTTACCTTTCCGCGCGAGCTCTGATCTGCCTTATTTTATTATGATGATCTTCTTTCCCTATGTAGGTTGGCGTCAACATAATATTTTCACGTTCGTAAGAGAAAGTTGGGAACTGAAATTTCGTGGTAAGATACCGCCGCTATGAAAAGCGCCTGTCTTTTAATGATCTCCACTCGAAATCCTGTGTCACTTCAGTGACACTCCCTCACCTATTTCTCAATAATACAAAGCATGCTGCTCTTCTTTGAACTTTCTCCATATACTCCTTTAATCCTCTCTGGTAAGGATCCCACACCGCGCAGCAGTACTCCAAAAGAGGACGGACAAGCGTAGTCTCTTTAGTAGATTTGTTGCATCTTCTAAGTGTTCTCCCATTAAGACGCAGTCTCTGGTTCGCCTTCCCCACAATTACAATGTTATTCGTAATTGTAATTCACAGGTATTTCGTTGAATTTACGGCTTTTGGATTTGACTGATTTATCGTGTAACCGAAGTTTAACGTATTTCTTTTAGCACTCACACTTTTCATTATTTAGGGTCACTGACAATTTTTGCACCATACATATAGGTTTTCTAAAGCGTTTCCAGTTTGTTTTGATCTGATAACTTCACTATCCGGTAAACGACACCAACATCTGTACACAACCTAAGACGGCTGCTCAGATTGTCTTCTGAATAGTTTATACAGATAAGGAACAGCAGAGGGCGTATAACTGTACGTTGGGGAAATCACTTCTGTTTTATTCGATGACTTTCCGTCTATTACTTCTAACTGTGACCTCTCTGACAGGAAATCACGAATCCAGTCACATAACTGAGAAGATATTCCATAAACATGCAATTTGACTACAAGCTGCTTGTGATTTATAGTGTCAAAAGAAACCTGTAAATACGAAATCAATTTGAAATCTGTCAATAGCACTCAGCTCTTCGTGTGATTAAAGGCTGGTTGTGTTTCACAAGAACGATGTTTTCTAAATACATGTTGACTCTGCGTCAACAGACCATTCTCTTAGAGGTAATTCATTACGTTCGAACACAATATGTGTTCAAAAATTCTGCTACATATCGACGTAAATGATATGGGCATGTAATTTAGTGAATTACTCCAACTGCCTTTCTTGAATATTGGTGTGATTTGAACAACTTTCCAGTCTTTGGGTACCGATCTTTCGTCGAGCGAGCGGTTGTACGTGATTGTTAAGTATGGAGCTATGGTATCAGCATACTCTAAGAGGAACTTAATTGAGTACAGTCTGTACCGGAAGACTTGATTTTGTTAAGTGATTGGCTTCACCACTCCAAGGATGTTTACTTCTAAGTTACTCACGTTGGCAGTTGTTCTTGATTCGAATTCTGGAATATTTACTTCGTCTTCTTTGGTGAAGGAATTTCAGAAGGCTGTGTTTAGCAACTCTGCTTTAGCACCACTGTCGTCCATAGTATTTCCATTGGTATCTCGCAGAGAATCCGCTCATAGTGTTTTTCCACTAGCATACTTTACATACGATCCGAGTATCTTTGGATTTTCTTCCAGGTTTGGAGACAAAATTTCGTCGCATTGAAGTCCGCGATAAATTTCGAGCTTCTGCAAAATATCCAAAGTCTTGGAGATTTTGCGGTCTTTTAAATATGGCATGCTTTTTTCGTTGTTTCTGGAGCTGTGTTCTGGCCCGTTTAGTGTGCCAAGGGAGATCAGCTCCGTCGTTTGTACATTCATTTGATATAAATCTCTCAATTGCTGTCCATACTATGTCTTTGAATGTAAGCGTCATCTGGTCTACACTTACCGGTACTTTGGTAATTTGAGAAGATTGGAGATTGTCTCTCGGGATAGCGTCAAGTGAATTTTTCGTTTATTTTTGGATGATTTGGGAGTTACAATGTTCAGTCTCGCTACGGCAACCCTGTGTTACCTAATGCCTGTAATCGTTTTGATACTCGTTTTTAGCTCAGGATTATTTGTCGCTAGAGGGTCAAGCGTGTTTTCACAACCGTTTATCATTCGAGTGTCTTCATGAATTAATTACGCAAAATAATTTTCACAGAATGCGTTTCGGAAGTTTTTCGTCGCCTGCCACTCCCGTAGGCGACCTCCAACTCGACCACGGGTGAGGGGCTGCAGTGATCAATGCCATTCATGTAAAGGCATGTATCACATACGTCAAATACAGAGCTCAGACTTAAGATGAGCGTGATCGCAGTTCGTTGATAAGCGTCAAGCCGCATACCAAGTCTCCATTTGAGTTTAATTTTCTTTACTCTCCAAAACAAAACATGATTTACCATAACCCACTTTTGTGGTAATGGCCTAGAAAACACTCGCAAGAAGTACGTTGCATGTACTTCCCCACCTGGTTTAAACTTTGCAAAGTGCTTATAAAAGTTATTTCCACTTCCCAGCTGTAATTCCTCTAATAGTGTTTTTCATCGAAAGATTTACCTTTAATTTTACTTTCAGTTAATTCTCTTCTATTTTTACCAATTCGTCCCATAGTCTCTTAAACTTATTGGTGTTGTTAGTGACTTCCGCCCAGATAGCTGCCCATTCCCTAAAGTGCGTGAAGTATCCTGAAATTTCTTAGCCAACAATTCTTGTATTTTTTCCTCCAAACCTATATCTCGTGCGAATATACGGAATTTCCGCTGTCGCTTCTGCGGTCTAAAATTTCTATACGCGTTTGCGCATCTGATATTTGATCTTTTGCCAGCTTACAGTCTGTTTCTGCGAACTTACGTAAACTATCTATGTCCGTATGCAGTAGTTTAATATGTTCATATATCTCTTCCCGAACTAAGTCACATTGTTTCAAGGCTTCGGTGTGTATTTCTTCTCTTAACACGCTGAGTCTTTGATCTAGCTTATGTCCTAAACGTGACTAGCGCTTCATGGGCGTCTTTAATCGGTCTACTTCTTGTCGCAGTCTGTTTTCGTTTTATTTGACTGTCTCTGTATGTCTTCCAGTTTTTGCAGTAACATTTCCATATTGACTTCTGTCGACATTTTCCCTGTTGTCCCCGACAAACTCATCAATATTACCGAATTACCACACTACACCCACAATGACAATTTTGAGGTGAAATACTGCTGTGGCTCACTGTAGTCGTACTGCGTACTGGCAGTGGTCTGGTCGTCGACGATTGCGTGATGACGACGCAGTGGTTTCGTCTGCGTGTTGGCGTCGCGTTTATGTAGACTGCGCGCTGGCGATGGATCAGTTGTCGATGGCTGCGTGCTGGCTCTTGACGGGTCACCTACGGCTATGTCCTTCGTCGGTTTAGACGGACACTCTTGGCCCAGGCACGTCGACGTTGTTGTTTATGGTCTCTGATGTATTACAGAATTGTTTACTTTCAATGTGTTTTTTTAGCTGCCACTTTCCACTTATAATCTTGCAGTAGCCACATTGAGTGTTTATTAGTGGCTGATTAATGATGTATTTGCTAGTGTGGCGATATTTTGACTGCCTGAGCAACGTCTTCATCATTTATTTTTTATCAATAAGTTCTACTAGTAATGTAGTAAGAAACCTAGCCTTAAGAATAAAGAATAAAGACATGGTCATAAGTGGAAAACCTTAGAAAACCTTAGAAAAAGGAGAGACAGTTGATAACGGAACGGTAGGATGGGTTATGGTAAATCATGTTTTGTTTTGAAGAGCAAAAAGACTCAAGTGTGAATTGTGTATACCGAAAACTGTACAACTTGATATACAGTAATTCATTTAGTCATCAACGGTAATGACACTCTGGGGTAGGATAACCTGTTCAACACATGATTCAAATTTTATTACTTTAAGGACTTAAGTAAAAAGGTATTGTCTGTGCTATGTACATGTGAAACTCGCCAAATGATGAAAGACAACAATCAAGCGATAATCTATAAGTTATGGGGTAACGTGTACATTTGTGCGTGGTGTGTCGGTCTAAATATGTTTAAGTCTATCCTATCAAGCGTGCCAACACAGAGGCGATGAGCCGGCCGGGGTGGCCGAGCGGTTCTAGGCGTTTCAGTCTGAAACCGCGCAACCGCTACGGTCGCAGGTTCGAATCCTGCCTCGGGCGATGTGTGTCATGTCCTAAGGTTACTTAGATTTGAGTAGTTTTAAGTTCAACGGAACTGATGACCTCAGACGTTAAGTACCATAGTGCTCAGAGCCACAGAGGCGATGATTAGATGTCTAAAGGAATATTGGAGGTAGAAAAGCCATGTACATTGTTCACAGACAATGGCCCACAGTTTGTGAGTACAGACTTTATAGAGTTCTCATCATAGGAAAATGTTAGAAACATTGCTATCTCGAAGTAGCACCCGCAGAGTAATCCTTGTGAACGTATCATGAAAGAAATCGGTGGCTTATGTAGGACATACTGTTCAAACAGACATACAGCTTGGGCAAAGAAAATACCAGAACTCCAAGTCTTACATAATGAACCTCCACATTTATCTACTGGTTTATCTCTCATCGAAATAATGGAAGACGACCCGTTTGTTTGTGTGGCCATCTTCCGCAGCAAGCATATAAATACTTGTTTTGCAAATCAAACTGCCTTTCCCTTCTGCTATTTATTTTATGTAATCCATACGCGTTTCGCCTTCTACTGTTTTAAGACATCATCAGTGGGATCTATAATGATACAGTTTTGTTAGTTGTACTCGTAGATGCCACTGATGATGCCTTAAAACAGTAGAAAGCGAAACGCGTATGGATTAAATAAAGTAAATAGCAGCAGGAAAAGGCAATTTGATCTGCAAAACAAGTAAATGGAAGACGAATTCATAGGCGAGCCACTGTTGAAATTGTTTACGTGCTGATAATAACATACATGGGACGTGCACGACTTGGTATAAATTAAGGAAGCACACCATAGCTCAAATTTGAAGAAAGAAACACGCAAGTTTTCCCCTCGATATGACAGTCCTTACCTAGTTTTAAATGTACCGCATCCCAAAGCAGCTTTGTTGGTCGATCCAGAGACCGGTCAAGAAAAGGGATTATGTAATATTGATATCCTAAGGCAGTATAAGACACCATTGTATTAAAATTGGGAAAGAAATGCAGTAACAAAAAACATCATTATTAATGGTGAAACTGTGTAAACAAATACTGTCAATTGTTAGTTAATCAGCAGCTAAGTATTTTTTTAATGTCAGACCGCTGCCCAAAGAGGCAGGTTACCCACCATCAGCTAATAAAAACAATGGTTGGGTCTGTTTGTGATTATTTTTAGGGGAGATTAATCACAGGTAGTGATATCACTTCTATCGAGTATTTACCGTCAAATAGACCGGCTGCATATGCCAAGTTCCTGTCGCAGATCTCTTCTTTTTATAGGCTATGTAGCAGAACCTAGAACCTATAACAGTAGGATTGCACTGACTGTTATTTCACGTATGACGACGAAAATGGACTACTCTCATGATATGGAACAAGATGCGTTATGTTATGATTATCAAGTGTGTAAAAGATAACTTGATAACTTGTGCAATAATCTGATGTTTGTGGGTGGATTTTTCTTTAACTTTTATAGGAGAGGTGCGGGATTTGTGCGTACTATACGACACATGCACATGCACAAACACACACACCCACACGAATATACAAACCTACACACTATACAAAAACAAAGTGATTTAGGGCTATTCTTTTGCTAGGCTTGTCACTGTTTTAAAGGGATAGAAGAATAGGACTATCCAACTAATAAGCTTGATACAGAAATGACAAGCAACGCTAAGAAGGAGAAGGAAATTTAGAGGGAAGAAAATAGACAGGAGAACTCGTAGTGGAAATGCGGAAGTTCCATGGAGGGTGCAGCCATAAGATGATGTGAAGCGAAAGGGGAGCTATACTAAAGTACTCAATAAAGTACTAGAAAAGGAAGGTGAGGTACTTCAGCTTGGGAATTGTTGATAAATAATTCCCAAAGAAGGGATCTTATGCCAGGTTCAGGTGGATCCTTGGAAGTGACGAACCCAAACACTTCAGAAGAAGAAGGGAGAGCGACCCGGCCTACAAAATAAGAAGAAACGAGTACTGAATTCCGGGAAAGATAGCCTTCAAAAAGGGAGAAATGCTTAAGGGTAATATATGCGAAGAAAAGGAATAAGGACCCTGCTTAACGGACCATCTCCTCAAAACTGGATAGTAAATTTAAAAAATGAAAATTAGCTAACTCTATGATTTACAACGAGTTTTGACCCTCTGCGTAATCTGACGTTTGAGCTTAAAATTTTGTATAACAATTGCTACCTCCAAAGGCGATAATACAAATTAATAGAATTAATGACTTAAGAGCCGAACGTGCTCTGAAAGAAAGCAATGTAATTATGGTTCACTCTGTGTCACTTTGCTAGCCAAAGTAGAAGAGTTAGTAAATATAAATCTAAAGAGCTGCTAAAAACTGTAATTATGTGATATGTATCTTCGTAGTGATTGATTTTTAAGTGTATGATCACGACGTATTATCCTTTAGTGGAGAGATATACATATATAGAGCTCCGAGTAAAGATGTGCGTGATCGCAATTACTTTGTAAACATCGGGCCACATACCGTGGGAAAGCATTCCTCAACAGGTGCGGAATCTACCTGCTGGAGAGCATTTGTAATCTCCGTGGAGGAACCAAGGGGCTCTGGTACCATGGAAGATCTCCGGCACTATGAAGACGAATATGATGTATATAAGCAAGTGTTGTTATATATTATTCGCAGAATGTTAACGAGAAGTCTTTGAGACAGTAATACTGGTTGATTCCCATGTAACGTGCAACAGTACGTGGAGGTTTGACAGCATATATAGCTAACTGGAACGGATCTACATTTAAGTAGAGAAGCAGTGTCTTACTTTGTAGCCACTTCACTTACAGAAATCTGCATGGAAGAAAGACATTCGATGCCGAGGAGGAACAGGGTACGGCATAACTGTATCCTCAGGTAAACCACAAGAGTTGTGTGGTGTGCGTACTGTAAGACCTTCGGTACACACACCATCAGATTATTTGACAAGTCGCTCTAGCGAACTAGGCGAGTGTCAGCGACTTTAAACAGAACTTGATTAATTTTCACACACATTTATTAAAATAATAACAATCATAAACCTTACTTAACTTGATTCTGGATGCTATTCACAATTGACAATCTGAAGTTCCTTTGGTCTTGGTACGTTAGCAGCAATCTCATTGGCTGCGTGACATATTAATACGAAGATCGACGGAAGCAGAATTTGGTCTATCTCTAAGACCGCGTCATCTCGTAGTGCGGAGACGGACGAGCGCTGCGCCTGCGCTGTTGTGCTTAGCGTACGCGCTGACTACGCGGGACTATGTACACAACAAGTTGCATGGCTGAATATCTATACCAGTCTAACAAGGGATTTTTAAGGCCGTGGTGTTAGGTGTAGCTGCATGGAGTGATAGGTCTAGAACAAACGTTGCTCATGTAGTCAAAACATTTTCACACCAGTTAAATTCAACAGTCATGAGCCACTAATAAACACTCGAAAGTCAACCTCAGTGCGAGCAGTAATTGGGCTGCGGACCGATCGACGCACTCAGACGTGCTTGGTGTCCATTGTATCCCCACGGCCGGCCCACAACCGTGATGCTCATCCACTGCAGCCTCAAGCTGTTTAACCGAAGCCAGTACAGCATGGAGCTGAGAGCGAAGTGTCACCAACTCGACGCGCATCCACACACAGCCATCGCAGTCCCTATCCTTACTGAAGACCACGGAAAACTACACTACACAAGCAAACAAAGGAATGTCGACATACACTACAGAACTCTACTGTAGACACTGATGAAAACATAATAATTGTCTAATAAATTACATTAAAACTCAGAGATTCAAAAACTAAACTACCAAAGCACTCAGGTGAGACTAAATAATTTGCTCCTGGTTAGGAACTTGTAGTAAGTCACGAAATTGGTTTACTTTCCGACACAAACGCAAAAGTGGGAACTTTGTCTATTAAATATTAAATTAACAGTCAGAAATTCAAGAAACTAGACTACCAAAGCACACAGATGAAAATATATAATTTGCTCCTGGTTAAGAACTGGTAAAATATCACAATATCCTTTCCTTCCCTGTTGCTGCTTGTATCTCGGCCGGCTGCTGCTGACTGACTGTCTTACTTATGTGGGGTGGTTTTCCACTACTAAATGGGAAATGGGAAGTCATGAGATAATGTCAATCAAAAATTTTCTTCTACATCGCTTTTATATTGCAGCTAGAAAAAAGTAAAAGGTTAAAGGTCTCCATTCACTTTTTAAGTTACAAGTGCATACCTCTTTAGACAAGTTTGTCAATAACGACCACATGGAAGCACATATGCAACACATATGCAATAAAGAAGCTATGGGCAACTACTCACAGACGTCCAGCGTGTGCTGTAATTACCGTATGGGAGAGAAACTTGATA
Source organism: Schistocerca nitens (assembly GCF_023898315.1). Lineage (NCBI taxonomy): Eukaryota > Metazoa > Arthropoda > Insecta > Orthoptera > Acrididae > Schistocerca > Schistocerca nitens. The sequence continues at coordinate 71,712,030 of NC_064617.1, forward strand.
GATAGATGTGCTTATACGTTAATGCGGAACCTATTACAGCTCGAAAAAATTAGTTCCAGTGTTGACCACGAGGAGTAAATCCGGCGCTGCACAGGATCTCGTCGACGTCTTGAGTGCTAATACTGAACAAACGGTGTGAGCGGTGGTTAATAATAAAAATCAATATTATGCCTTTTCACTTGTTTGATCTTTTCTGTCCACGTCCAGTTACTGATACGTTACATGTGGAAACATTTCTATGCGTCTTTCCTGCATTCAGTGGGTCAGATTTGCACCTGACTGCCAAATTGGAACTAATTTTTTTTCCAGCGTAAGTCGGCTACGCATTAACGCATTAGAATATCTATCAAATTTCGGTGCCATACGTTAACTACAGCCCACACTGGGCTTACGTGAGTTTACGTGAGTAGTTGTACTTTATTTATAACCAACCGGTACATGACTCATATTCGTCGAAAGAATTCTACAGGAAATATGTTACACTATCTGAAGGACAGGGATGAGACAGTAACTTTCTGAGCACTTGCGTGGCGAGAACACACTTGGCTGTCCGTTAAATTATTTTACGTCAGCGGCACGCGATCACAGTTTGAAGCCATCAGTATCACATCAGTGGGTCCTTATAATAAAAATCCGTTTGCTCGAAATAATTACCATGATGAGCTCTCATTTGAGAGGAGAAGTCTCAAATAAGACATACACACCATAACGCTAAAGGACACATGGATACTGCGATATGCCGGCCAGTGTGGCCGAGAGGTTCTAGGCACTACAGTCTAGAACCGCGCGACTTCTACGGTCGCAGGTTCGAATCCTGCCTCGGGCATGGATGTGTGTGATGTCCTTAGGTTAGTTAGGTTTAAGTAGTTCTAAGTTCTAGGGGACTGATGACCTCAGAAGTTAAGTCCCATAGTGCTCAGAGCCATTTGAACCATTTGATACCGCGATATGGCTACCAAGCCAACGATTTTCTAATAATGAATCTGACATCAGACAAATAACTCAAGAATATTAGAGATGTCGGCGAGCGCAGAAGCGTCCGCGCACTTCACCACGTTCAGCCCGCAGAGGGCAGCCGGCACAACCGCGGCAGTCTAACTACTACAAGCGGTACCCCAGAAGCAAGTGTGTGCGCTCTTGCCAAATTTCACCTGCCCGTTAACTTGGCAGGATAACCTCTGAGGTCATCTTTTACTGACATCACCCAGCCTACGACATAGCTCTGCCCCACACTTGTGTTCAGATACGAGGGACGTTATGCAACCCATTTTTTCTGAAAGCAGGTTGGTTTTATTCGCGATTCTAATACACCATATTATTTACCACTCCATTTTTAACACAAACTCGTTTCAATAGGGCGGCCCCACACCAACTTAACGCAGGGATCAGTATGCCTGCGTAGGTTCCTTTCTGCTTGTCGACGTCTTGCTGCATCAGTAACCCCCTTATCATCCAAATGGTTCAAATGGCTCTGAGCACTATGGGACTTAACATCTATGGTCATCAGTCCCCTAGAACTTAGAACTACTTAAACCTAACCAACCTAAGGACATCACACAACACCCAGGCATCACGAGGCAGAGAAAATCCCTGACCCCGCCGGGAATCGAACCCGGGAACCCGGGCGTGGGAAGCGAGAACGCTACCGCGCGACCACGAGCTGCGTACCATATCATCCATATATTGCTTTCCGCGGAGTGCATTCTTCACTGGACCAAACAAATGGAAGTCGGAAGGTGTGAGATCCGGGCTGCAGCGTGGATAAGAAAGAGTAGTCCAATGATATTTTGTAGACTCCTTTCGGACTTCGTTTGCATTTCTGTGCCGATGAGCATGATGACGTGGTTTCTTCAGTTTCGTGAGGTTAACACAATATCCTTCCGAGTTGATCGCTGCACTCCTTCAGAGGCCCAGAAGACATCGCAATGACTTTACAGGTTGAAATTGCGGGTTTGGACGTTTTCTACGGAGGGGCGGTGGTGGATTTCCGTTTTGTTTCGGGTTTGAAGTGATGAACCCATATTTCATCGCCTGTGACGATGTTCAACCTCGTAATGCGCAAGGAATTCCACAGAGATTGTCCTTTGTTGCTCTTTATGGTCTCTTTTTAGGTGGCGAGAAACCCAACGGGCGCACATATTTGATTACACTATCCGGTGGACGACTGTGTGAACACTACCAACAGAGACGACCACTTAAATGGCGAAGTGTTTGATTGTGACCCGTCGATCACCTCGGATGGGAATGTACGGACGTTCCGGCACTGTAGTAGTCACTACGGCCAGCCGGTACGCGGGAAATCGGACAGGTTTGTGCGTTCCTGTTGCGATGATGACAGACGCCCAACGACTCACCGTGCTTTTCTTCACTGCCAGGTCTCCCTAGACGTTCTGCAAGCGCCTACGAATATCTGCGGTGCCCTCGTTTTCCGCCAAATGCAACTCAATGATTCCGTTTTAGACGCTTCATATAGAGCCGCCACCTATCGGAACTTCATGAAACTATAAGGGCTGAAGCGAGGATATTATACGATGTGCCACAGAAAATTCCGCATTTTTTTCAACCGAAATCGGCCGAGGAAAAAGATACATTGCATTAGTTATTGAACGCCCCTCGTTCGAAACTCTTTGGTTGAGTTAGCATACAATAACTCATGCCGTAGTGAATAAGATGTATTCAGAAATGAAACTACAACCACTTCTCAGTGTCACCCTCGGCACCTCCGCCTCTGCTTAGTCAGCACCTAGGAGTCGTGGGAACCCTCCCGGTCGGTCCCTTAGAAGAACCCACCCTCCGGAATCTACGTGATTCGTGTATTCAGTAGGCTCTTGGCGTGCAGTGAGTCAAGTTCCTTCCGGAGCCCGGCGGCGGCGCGGGGTGCGTGCCCTGCAGCTGCCCCCAGCGTGCAGGTGCGGCCGCGGAGCTCCGCTGTCCTCCACCCCCGGGCCGACAATGCCGCGGCGCGTGCCGGCAACTTCCGGCGCGTGCGCGGCGCCGGGCCACGTGGCCGAGATAGCGGCGTCCCGCCTGACTCAGCCGCCGCCGCCGCCTCCTCCACCCCCGCCGACACAATGCCGCCCTAATGCGGAGGCCGAGCGAAACTGTCTCGATAAGAGACTCGCACCCTTCGCAGAAAGGCTCCACCCTCGCTGGTCGTCTTGCTTAAAATGTTTCCATATCGCCGCTTCTGTAGCAGCGGGGCGTGTCGTCTGGAGTCAGGAAGGACATCACCATTTATCACTGTGACATGAGAAATACCCTCTCTTTCCTACCGTTCTCGCCTTAGAGAACCGCCATGTAATTGTCGCAGCTCTGCACCCTGTTCTATCCACGTCTCTTTATCTCCATATAACTGCTCCTTATATTGAGAAAGAAGTAAAGAAAACAAAAGGAAAATTTGGATTAGGAATTAAGATCAATGGAGAAGAAATAAAAACTTTGTCGACGACACTGTAATTCCGTCAGAGAGAGAAAAGAACCTGGAACAGCAGCTGAACCGAATAGACAGTGTCGTGAAAGGAGTATATAAGATGAACATCAACAAAAGCAGAACAAGGTTAATGGAATGTAGTCAAGTTAAACCATGTGATGCTGAGAGAATTGTATTAGGAAATAAGTTTTGCTATTTCGGAATCAAAATGACTGATGACTGTCGAAGCAGTGAGGATGTAAAATGTAGACTGGCTACGGCAAGAAAAGCGTTTCCGAAGAAGATAAATTTGTTAACATTGAGTATTTATTTGTCAGGGAGTCTTTTCTGGAAGTATTTGTATGGAGAGTAGCCACGTATGGCAGTGAAACATGGACAGTAACTAGCATAGACCATGAAATGTCTATTCTTATAGGACGACTATCCAATGAGTTCCACCCAATAATATCCAATCAGCAGACTCTGTACGCAATTCATTAAATTGCCAATACTAAACACTTTTAAATAACAACAAATTCATATAACTTACAAAACTTAACAAATGGTTAAAAGGTGAGCTTTAAAAACAATAACGGCGGCTTGCCACCATAAAATCAAGAACCTTTTACAATAGTGCTTTTAGAGTTTATCCAACAGACAAAATCCAATAATAACTTGGCATTACAATTTGAAATGATTTATATAAAAAGCTTTGAGAAAGATAATGGCGCTTGGCACCATAAAATGAAAGAAACGTAACACACAACCAATAAATATAATAACAAATAATAATTTGATACAACCAAAGGGCGAGGGCAACTCCCAACGCAATCACAGACGAGCGAGCTCTCCCCGAAATAAACCGCTGAAAGCTCCCCGACATGCCTCCCACAACTGCCCATCACCTTGGTTATGTTCCGTAACACACGACAGATAATATCAACACAAGATAAAATTCAAAAATACAGTATAACATCCCGACAGCACATGATAACCACAGCGCCGTTAACTGGGGCGCCTTAACATGTGCCGGTGCCAACACACACAAATCTCAAACAATTCTCGCTTCCTAAAACGAAACTATAAAAGCCAAGCGCACATGAATAGTCAAACCACAGCCTTAGAAGTGCCTTAACGACACCAAACGCGACTATTCCACCAAGTTAATAATAACAGAGTAAAAAAAAAAAAATACAGAACATACCACTAAATGCTGTTACACAACCAAATTGACTAGAACGTGTTGTTCAGGTCCGAGAAGACCACATATACCAAGCAGCAGTAATTCACTATGTACACTCCTGGAAATGGAAAAAAGAACACATTGACACCGGTGTGTCAGACCCACCATACTTGCTCCGGACACTGCGAGAGGGCTGTACAAGCAATGATCACACGCACGGCACAGCGGACACACCAGGAACCGCGGTGTTGGCTGTCGAATGGCGCTAGCTGCGCAGCATTTGTGCACCGCCGCCGTCAGTGTCAGCCAGTTTGCCGTGGCATACGGAGCTCCATCGCAGTCTTTAACACTGGTAGCATGCCGCGACAGCGTGGACGTGAACCGTATGTGCAGTTGACGGACTTTGAGCGAGGGCGTATAGTGGGCATGCGGGAGGCCGGGGGGACGTACCGCCGAATTGCTCAACACGTGGGGCGTGAGGTCTCCACAGTACATCGATGTTGTCGCCAGTGGTCGGCGGAAGGTGCACGTGCCCGTCGACCTGGGACCGGACCGCAGCGACGCACGGATGCACGCCAAGACCGTAGGATCCTACGCAGTGCCGTAGGGGACCGCACCGCCACTTCCCAGCAAATTAGGGACACTGTTGCTCCTGGGGTATCGGCGAGGACCATTCGCAACCGTCTCCATGAAGCTGGGCTACGGTCCCGCACACCGTTAGGCCGTCTTCCGCTCACGCCCCAACATCGTGCAGCCCGCCTCCAGTGGTGTCGCGACAGGCGTGAATGGAGGGACGAATGAAGACGTGTCGTCTTCAGCGATGAGAGTCGCTTCTGCCTTGGTGCCAATGATGGTCGTATGCGTGTTTGGCGCCGTGCAGGTGAGCGCCACAATCAGGACTGCATACGACCGAGGCACACAGGGCCAACACCCGGCATCATGCTGTGGGGAGCGATTTCCTACACTGGCCGTACACCACTGGTGATCGTCGAGAGGACACTGAATAGTGCACGGTACATCCAAACCGTCATCGAACCCATCGTTCTACCATTCCTAGACCGGCAAGGGAACTTGCTGTTCCAACAGGACAATGCACGTCCGCATGTATCCCGTGCCACCCAACGTGCTCTAGAAGTTGTAAGTCAACTACCCTGGCCAGCAAGATCTCCGGATCTGTCCCCCATTGAGCATGTTTGGGACTGGATGAAGCGTCGTCTCACGCGGTCTGCACGTCCAGCACGAACGCTGGTCCAACTGAGGCGCCAGGTGGAAATGGCATGGCAAGCCGTTCCACAGGACTACATCCAGCATCTCTACGATCGTCTCCATGGGAGAATAGCAGCCTGCATTGCTGCGAAAGGTGGATATACACTGTACTAGTGCCGACATTGTGCATGCTCTGTTGCCTGTGTCTATGTGCCTGTGGTTCTGTCAGTGTGATCATGTGATGTATCTGACCCCAGGAATGTGTCAATAAAGTTTCCCCTTCCTGGGTCAATGAATTCACGGTGTTCTTATTTCAATTTCCAGGAGTGTATATATTGTACAAAACCGCCCTTCTTAGGCAGACTTTACCTAACACATCGACTGCCAAATGTACCATAAATGAACGCAACTCCGGGCAGGACTCCAGTTGAGCAAATAAATTAGTACCAACAAATATCGTAACGAGCCACACACACAGCAAAACGTTCCAACAACACCGTCCCACATCAGAAAAGTTCATAACCCGCTGCTGGAGCTTCCAGGGGAAAATCTGAAGAGCCAACCGAGCCCACACCCTAACCAGGTAGACGACTCCACAATTCAGCAACTAGTTGTTTCCGGGCCAGAGTATCACAGGACCCTACCGGACCTCCACATCAGACAGGTAGGAAGAACAAGTACACCGACTCCAATTAATAACCACCGCATGGCCAGCACAGCGGCGAGTCGCCCCCGCCCCAGACCACTCTGCTCATATTGCGAGGCACAACAACCTTAGCGCTAGTCACTAGCCGGTCAGGCAGAGCGAACTTCACGTTCCGTGCAATACGCGGAAAACCAACTACCCTCTCGCTTTCCGCCGGCCACCGCAAACACACGCCAGCACGTCATAGCAAATCGCCACCGGAGCGCCACCCGCACCAGGACAGCGAACTATAGTCGATTACATTGCGCGCTCTGAACAAGATCACAGGTTAGCGGCGCGCGCCATATCAGACCAGAAGAGAATATAGGCTTTCGGAATGTGGTGCTATAGGAGAATGCTTAGCATTAGATGGGTAGATCACGTAACTAATGAGGAAGTACTGAACTGAACTCTGGAGAAGAGGAATCTGTGGCACAACTTGATTAGAAGAAGGGATTGCTTGGTAGGACATGTTCTGAGGCATCAAGGGATCACCAGTTTAGTATTGGAGGGAAGCGTGGAGGATAAAAATCGTACAGGAAGATCAAGAGACGAATACACTTAGCAGACACAGAAGGATTTAGGTTGCAGTCGTTATTCGGAGATGAAGAGGCTTGCACAGGATAGAATAGCACGGAGAGCTGCAACAAACCAATCTCCCGACTGAAGTCCACAACAACGTCAACATCTCTGTCAGTCAAGAGACGAGGTCGGCATGTACGCTTTTGTGCTGTACGTGTCCCTTCACGTTTCCACTTCACTATCACCGTGGACCTTGGGATGTTTAGGAGTGTGGAAATATCGCGTACAGACATACGACACAAGTGACACCCAGTCATGTGACCATGTTCGAAGTCCGTGAGTTCCGCGGAGCGCCCCATTCTGCTCTTTCACGATGTATAATGTCTACTGAGGTCACTGATATGGAGTACTTGGCAGTAGGTGGCAGCACAATGCACCTTATATGAAAATCGTATGTTTTTGGGGGTGTCCGGATACTGCTGATCAAATAGTGTATCAGCCAATTAATCAGTTTAAAATGTCTACCAGACCTTGCGATCACATTGACCCTCGAATACCGTGGACACACTGGCATCCATACCCAACAAAGGAAGACAAAGCAAAATGACGGTGAACACTGCCCTGACAGCTCGCCGCCCTTGTGATAAATCACAATGCCACCCTCGTTGGCACTAATCTCCGGCGGTAATTCGCTTGAATACCGCCCTTCGATTGTGCTATTCCGGTACCAATCGAAGCGATAGGTGTTGCAGGTTCCAGCCAGCCAGCCAGCCAGCCTCTCGGCGTGCAGCAGTCCAGCCAGCAGTGGTCCCCGCCGGCAGCCAGCAGCGGTCCCTGCCAGCAGCCAGCAGCGGTCCCTGCCAGCAGCAGGCAGCGGTCCCTGCCAGCAGCCAGCAGCGGTCCCTGCCAGCAGCCAGCAGCGGTCCCTGCCAGCAGCCAGCAGCGGTCCCTGCCAGCAGCCAGCAGCGGTCCCTGCCAGCAGCCAGCAGCGGTCCCTGCCAGCAGCCAGCAGCGGTCCCTGCCAGCAGCCAGCAGTGGTCCCCGCCAGCAGCCAGCAGCGGTCCCTGCCAGCAGCCAGCAGCGGTCCCTGCCAGCAGCCAGCAGCGGTCCCTGCCAGCAGCCAGCAGCGGTCCCTGCCAGCAGCCAGCAGCGGTCCCTGCCAGCAGCCAGCAGCGGTCCCTGCCAGCAGCCAGCAGTGGTCCCCGCCAGCAGCCAGCAGCGGTCCCCGCCAGCAGCCAGCAGCGGTCCCCGCCAGCAGCCAGCAGCGGTCCCCGCCAGCACCCAGCAGCGGTCCCCGCCAGCAGCCAGCGGCGGTCCCCGCCAGCAGCCAGCGGCGGTCCCCGCCAGCAGCCAGCGGCAGTGCCCGCCAGCAGCCAGCAGCGGTCCCCGCCAGCAGCCAGCAGTGGTCCCCGCCAGCACCCAGCAGCGGTCCCCGCCAGCAGCCAGCGGCGGTCCCCGCCAGCAGCCAGCAGCGGTCCCTGCCAGCAGCCAGCAGTGGTCCCCGCCAGCAGCCAGCAGCGGTCCCCGCCAGCAGCCAGCAGCGGTCCCCGCCAGCACCCAGCAGCGGTCCCCGCCAGCAGCCAGCGGCGGTCCCCGCCAGCAGCCAGCGGCGGTCCCCGCCAGCACCCAGCAGCGGTCCCCGCCAGCAGCCAGCGGCAGTGCCCGCCAGCAGTCAGCGGCAGTGCCCGCCAGCAGCCAGCGGCGGTCCCCGCCAGCAGCCAGCAGCGGTCCCTGCCAGCAGCCAGCAGTGGTCCCCGCCAGCAGCCAGCAGCGGTCCCCGCCAGCAGCCAGCAGCGGTCCCCGCCAGCACCCAGCAGCGGTCCCCGCCAGCAGCCAGCGGCGGTCCCCGCCAGCAGCCAGCGGCGGTCCCCGCCAGCACCCAGCAGCGGTCCCCGCCAGCAGCCAGCGGCAGTGCCCGCCAGCAGCCAGCAGCGGTCCCCGCCAGCAGCCAGCGGCAGTCCCCGCCAGCAGCCAGCGGCGGTCCCCGCCAGCAGCCAGCGGCAGTGCCCGCCAGCAGCCAGCGGCGGTCCCCGCCAGCAGCCAGCAGCGGTCCCTGCCAGCAGCCAGCAGTGGTCCCCGCCAGCAGCCAGCAGCGGTCCCCGCCAGCAGCCAGCAGCGGTCCCCGCCAGCACCCAGCAGCGGTCCCCGCCAGCAGCCAGCGGCGGTCCCCGCCAGCAGCTAGCGGCGGTCCCCGCCAGCAGCCAGCAGCGGTCCCCGCCAGCAGCCAGCGGCAGTGCCCCCCAGCAGCCAGCAGCGGTCCCCGCCAGCAGCCAGCAGTGGTCCCCGCCAGCACCCAGCAGCGGTCCCCGCCAGCAGCCAGCGGCGGTCCCCGCCAGCAGCCAGCGGCGGTCCCCGCCAGCAGCCAGCGGCAGTGCCCGCCAGCAGCCAGCAGCGGTCCCCGCCAGCAGCCAGCAGTGGTCCCCGCCAGCAGCCAGCAGTGGTCCCCGCTAGCACCCAGCAGCGGTCCCCGCCAGCAGCCAGCAGCGGTCCCTGCCAGCAGCCAGCAGTGGTCCCCGCCAGCAGCCAGCGGCGGTCCCCGCCAGCAGCCAGCAGCGGTCCCTGCCAGCACCCAGCAGCGGTCCCCGCCAGCAGCCAGCGGCGGTCCCCGCCAGCAGCCAGCGGCGGTCCCCGCCAGCACCCAGCAGCGGTCCCCGCCAGCAGCCAGCGGCAGTGCCCGCCAGCAGCCACCAGCGGTCCCCGCCAGCAGCCAGCGGCAGTCCCCGCCAGCAGCCAGCGGCGGTCCCCGCCAGCAGCCAGCGGCAGTGCCCGCCAGCAGCCAGCAGCGGTCCCCGCCAGCAGCCAGCAGTGGTCCCCGCCAGCACCCAGCAGCGGTCCCCGCCAGCAGTCAGCGGCAGTGCCCGCCAGCAGCCAGCGGCGGTCCCCGCCAGCAGCCAGCAGCGGTCCCTGCCAGCAGCCAGCAGTGGTCCCCGCCAGCAGCCAGCAGCGGTCCCCGCCAGCAGCCAGCAGCGGTCCCCGCCAGCACCCAGCAGCGGTCCCCGCCAGCAGCCAGCGGCGGTCCCCGCCAGCAGCCAGCGGCGGTCCCCGCCAGCACCCAGCAGCGGTCCCCGCCAGCAGCCAGCGGCAGTGCCCGCCAGCAGCCAGCAGCGGTCCCCGCCAGCAGCCAGCGGCAGTCCCCGCCAGCAGCCAGCGGCGGTCCCCGCCAGCAGCCAGCGGCAGTGCCCGCCAGCAGCCAGCAGCGGTCCCCGCCAGCAGCCAGCAGTGGTCCCCGCCAGCACCCAGCAGCGGTCCCCGCCAGCAGTCAGCGGCAGTGCCCGCCAGCAGCCAGCGGCGGTCCCCGCCAGCAGCCAGCAGCGGTCCCTGCCAGCAGCCAGCAGTGGTCCCCGCCAGCAGCCAGCAGCGGTCCCCGCCAGCAGCCAGCAGCGGTCCCCGCCAGCACCCAGCAGCGGTCCCCGCCAGCAGCCAGCGGCGGTCCCCGCCAGCAGCCAGCGGCGGTCCCCGCCAGCACCCAGCAGCGGTCCCCGCCAGCAGCCAGCGGCAGTGCCCGCCAGCAGCCAGCGGCGGTCCCCGCCAGCAGCCAGCGGCAGTCCCCGCCAGCAGCCAGCGGCGGTCCCCGCCAGCAGCCAGCGGCAGTGCCCGCCAGCAGCCAGCAGCGGTCCCCGCCAGCAGCCAGCAGTGGTCCCCGCCAGCACCCAGCAGCGGTCCCCGCCAGCAGTCAGCGGCAGTGCCCGCCAGCAGCCAGCGGCGGTCCCCGCCAGCAGCCAGCAGCGGTCCCTGCCAGCAGCCAGCAGTGGTCCCCGCCAGCAGCCAGCAGCGGTCCCCGCCAGCAGCCAGCAGCGGTCCCCGCCAGCACCCAGCAGCGGTCCCCGCCAGCAGCCAGCGGCGGTCCCCGCCAGCAGCCAGCGGCGGTCCCCGCCAGCACCCAGCAGCGGTCCCCGCCAGCAGCCAGCGGCAGTGCCCGCCAGCAGCCAGCGGCGGTCCCCGCCAGCAGCCAGCGGCGGTCCCCGCCAGCAGCCAGCGGCGGTCCCAGCCAGCAGCCTGTGGCGGTCCCCGCCAGCAGCTAGCGGCGGTCCCCGCCAGCAGCCAGCGGCGGTCCCCGCCAGCAGCCAGCGGCGGTTCCTGCCAGCAGCCAGCGGCGGTCCCCGCCAGCAGCCAGCCACAGTCCCTGTCAGCAGTGGTACCCGCCAGCAGCCCGCAGCGGTCCTCGCCAGCACCGTCCCCCACCAGCAGCCAGCAGCCAGCGGCCAGTGGCGGTCCCTGCCAGCAGCCAGCGGCGATCCCCGCCAGCAGCCAGCGGCGGTCCCCGCCAACAGCCCGCAGCGGTCCTCGCCAGCACCGGCCCCCGCCAGTAGCCAGCAGCCAGCGGTCAGCAGTGATCCCCGCCAGCAGCCACCAGCGGTCGCAGCTACCAGTGGTCACAGCCACCAGCGGTCGCAGCCACCAGCCAGCAGTGGTCCTAGCTGCCCCCACCACCGCCAGCGGCAGCACCACCAGCAGCAGCACTACCACCACCACCACCAGCAGCAGCAGCAGAGACGTCCCCACCGGCCAGCCAACCGGGTCGCCCCCCCCCCCTCGCCGGTGGCAGCAGAGTGGGGTTTCGGCCCCCGTCCTCTTCGTCATTTTCCGTCCCTTTCTACTCTGTGTCTCATCGCCCTGCCCATCTCTCGTTTGCTTGTTTGTCTTGTCCTGTGTTTTTCCCCATTCTCATAATGTCAACCTCCACCACCTCTTCTACAGCCACCACCACTGCCATCATATGCACCTCCCCCTCCGCCGCTGCCACCACTATCACGTGGTGTGCTGCATCACTCCCCCCTGTCCATCCCCCCCTCCTCACTCTCCCGTCTCCCTCCCTATTTGTCGCCCCATCCCCGGCTCCTCCCTACTGCACCTCCCCTGATCCCTTCCCTCCACTCCCTCCCTCTGCTCCTTCCGTTTCTGCTGCCCCCGCTAGGGTGGTCGCCCGGAGGGCTACGGCCCACGCTCCACTCTCCGCTTCGCCTTCATCGTCATTGTCTTCACCGTCGCCTTCGCCATCGCCCTCACCATCTCCGGCGCCGCCTCCAGCACCGAGACCTGCCACTCCCCGCCACATTCCAGACGCTCCCATCCCCCACACCTCCTCCGCCGCCGTCTAGCGCCCCAGTGGCTGCCTCCTCTACTCCCAAAAAGGCTTCGCCACGTCCCCCTTCCCCCACCCATGATGCCATGGATGTCTCCCCGCCTGTCTCTGCCCCCTCCTCCTCCTCCTCCTCTACCCCCTCGTCCTACCGCTACCTCCTCTCCCGTCCTGATCCCTCCCTTCTTGAAGCCCGGAACCTCACCCTCTTCCTCCGCCAGAATTTTCCTGGTGCCCCCATCTCCCTCCTCACTCCTCGCTGTGATTCGGTGCTCTCCTCCGCCAGCCCTACCCTCCACACAGACCTCCTTTCTCACATCCCTGTCACCCGTTTTGGCTCTAATGCCTCCCTCACCCCTGCTCCTTCCCCACCTCTCTCCCACCAACCCCAACCCCCGCGTCGCCCGCCGACCCTCACCGCCGTGATCACTCGGTCAGTCCAATGATCATGGAGGAGGAGGTGTTGGCGGAGCTTCAGGCACAATCCCATCTGGAGGTGCGTGCGGTTCGTCGCATCCACAACGCTACCGGCCCCACCCGCCTTATGCGGGTCTTTTCCAAGCCCGCCCCCTCCATAGACCGTCTCTTGAAGGAGGGTGCCCTCCTTTTTAACCAACGTTATAAAGTTGACCCCTCCCGTTCCCCTCCTCAATCCCTCCGCTGCCAAAGGTGCTTGCAGTAGCAAGACCGCTACGGTCGCAGGTTCGAATCCTGCCACGGGAATGGATGTTTGTGATGTCATTAGGTTAGTTAGGTTTAACTAGTTCTAAGTTCTAGGGGACTAATGACCTCAGCAGTTGAGTCCCATAGTGCTCAGAGCCATTTGAACCATTTGCTTGCAGTATAATGCACACCCGACATCTGAGTGCTGCGAGGTTCCCATCTGCCCGCACTGTAGGCAAGCCCACTTTTTACGGCAGTGCCCCAATCTCCAGTCCCCCCCGTCCTGTAATACCTGTAACCTCCCTCATCCTACATACTCCCAGAAATGTAAGGCCCGACCACCTCCTACCACTCCTGAACTCACCGTTCCTGTCCGCCCTCTGGACGCCCCCACCCCTCCCGGCAATTCCCTTCGCCCGCCCCCTACCGCTGAGGACATCATCAGATTCCTCACCATCATCCTTCAGAATGTTCATCCTTTTCAGCGCCCGCACACCCTCCAACAGATATCACTCGCTGCCCGTTTCGTTTTCCAACTAAAAATGTATGCCACCTACTCCAACAACCAGGCCCATTTCACCTTCTCCCGTCTTGACACCCTCGTTTAAATCCCTGTAATGGCGCGACAGCACCGTCTCCTTTTCAACAACATCCGCTGCCTTCCCGCCAACAAGAACCTCTTCCTGCACACCCTTGCCACCCACCGCATGGGTGCCTTCCTCCTCAATGAAACCTTCCTCCAACCCCACCACACCGTCCACACTTCGCCCTACCTCCTCCACCGCTCCGATAATCCCCTCCCGATTGCGCGTGGCGGAGTTGCCATTGGTCACCACCGCCAGATCCCCGTTCGGCTTCAACCTCTCCTTCCCGACCCCACCATCAACGGGTTCGCATTTCTTCACTCCATGAGAAAATGCGGAGAGGTTTGGAATTTAACCGGGGACACGTGTGATGTCTGGTGATCAGCACCAATACGCCACTACCTCTCGGCGCTTCTCGGACAAATAGCAGCGACGAAAATTTCGTCCTGCATCGGGATCCGAACTGGCTATCTCAGAGTCGGGTGCCGCCAGGTAGGAATACGTTTACGATATCAGATACGGAGGCGGTACCTTAAAGCGGTTGGACAAAATATGTGAATACCCCTGCAGTACTTACTTACTTACGCTGCCCGTCCTTGGTCTCACTCAGTAAAGCCTTCATACCTTCCTGTCAGCTGTATCTTCATCTCCCAGACCCATTTCCGCATGTCTCCCTTGATATTATCCCTCCATCTCGTTCTTGGCCGTCCTAGTGGTCTCCTTCCTTCGGCTCTTCCATCCATTACTGCCTTTATTACCGTTTTTTCCTCTCACCTCCTCACCTCTCCGTACCAACATGCAGATGTGGGGAAGAAGGTTCTCCAGAACAAATCGTCGTTTCTGCGGACGATATACCGACACCATACACACAAAAAATTTAAACGTCAACAGTATTCAAGAAACCATACACGCAATGCTCAGAGACGAAGACCAATGGACCACATTAAATACACTCACTATGATATGTCCAAAGAGACGTATAGAGAGTATGTCCGAGCCAGACAACGAGCCTCTGTGCAAAGACAGGAAGGAATCCACAGGATGAAAAACAGCACTGATTCCGACATGGAATCACTGATCCAAACACGAGCGTAAATGAAAATGAAGAAGTGCCCTAAATAAAGAACACAACAACCTTAAAAAATTAGAGGTTAAGGTTTAGTTATTAGGAAATCTATAGTAGACGTTAGACTGAGATGAAGAGCTGTGATTGGCGGTCGATGGCTCAATGGACAATTCGAAGACACTCAGCGTCATACATACATGGTGAATGGACATTCTTCCACTATCATCTATCCTGTCTTCTACTTTTATTCTTCCTAAAATCTGGTTATGGTTTATAATTGGATTATCAACATTTTATTAATTTCATAAATGTTTACTATCTTTTATCTTTCCATCTTAAATGAAAGATACTTGATTATTGTAGAAAAAAATTTCCGAATTTTTAATATGTCTTCCTAAAATCCTATCTTCCATTCATAAATCGCTAATTTTAAGATTTTGCTCTCATAATTACTTTTATGTTTGTAAGTGTTTAAGGTTGAAATGTTATTAATCCTTATCAAAAATAACAAATAACAAGTATCACATTCCGTACATAAAAAATTTCGTATTGTGAAAGTACGACCAGTCTTAGTAGCAAGGAGGGAGGCCATCTGTAAATAGTTGGAAATAAATAAATAATTAAATTAAAAAAAATAAAACACCGGAGTCTTTTAGTTTTCACACTTGCTACGATTTCAAATGTGTATAATTATCTGAGTTCTCTGTTTTTCCTTATTCTCCACTCTTCATTTTCTTTCACTGTTCCAAATACTTTTCTCGGTACTGTATTTTAAAAAGTATAATTTTTTTGTGTGTTCTATTTTTTTGTTTGATGACGACCTCATGTATTCTTGTTTTTGCCTGCCTGGATAATAAGTTAGATCTTATGATGTTATGTATAGCTCCTAGACATCTTCTCCCAGCTTTAATTCTCGTTACGATCTACTATGAAGCTTTGTTGGTTCATGTTGGCACCGAGGTACGTGAATGTGTCTGTCTTCTTTATTGTTAGGTTCCTGATTGTTACATGGTTTGATCCTAACTTAGCTCTTCTTCCTATTATCATGAACTTCGATTTACTTTCATTTATATTAGACCTCCTTTCGTAGCTTCTTTCATCATTAGAGTTCCTATTTTCTCCAGGTCTTGCATGCTCTTTCCTGTCACCACAATATCATCCGCGAAGACCATAGACGCGGAAACCTACTCTTGCGACTTTCTGCTAGAGTATTTGAAATGGTTCAAATAGCTCTGAGCGCTATGGGTCTTCACATCTGAGGTCATCAGTCCCCTAGAACTTAGAACTACTTAAACCACACATCCATGCCCGAGGCAGGATTCGAACCTACGACAGTAGCGGTCGCGCGGTTCCAGACTGAAGCGCCTAGAACCGCTCGGCCACCACGGCCGGCGCCAGAGTAGTGCATCATACTACACGCTTACTATGTTGTTTTTACGGCCTACTAAAAGTGTACAAAGTTTGAAGTAAATCCGTAAGCCAACGTCGTGGCCTCCCTTGTCAGGCAAGCGGGCTCCTCAAGGTAGCGTTGCGTAGCTCCTCGTCATTTCATGTGTGGCGCGGTGCGCCTGAGAAGTGGAATCTGCGGCGTGAATTGAACTTACATGGGCAGCAGCAGGACAATGAGCACAATCATGTGTTCATAATGCACATTGTCAAAACTTTCTTCCCCAAATGAAGGCCTATGTTTGATACTAGTATACGTCATTTTGCCAGGAATGCCTCTTTGACTGAGCTATTCTGCTGTTTAATGTCGTCCGGGCTTCGTCTGTCATGCGTTCTTTTGATTTGAAGGCAACAGAATTTCTTCATTTCGTCTACTCCGCACTCTCAAATTTTGAAGTTAAATTAGTCGCTAATCTCATTTGCGCTATTCCTCATTACTTCTTTCTTTGGTTTACGTTCAGTCCATGGTGCATGTTCGTTCCATTCAACAGGTCACGTAACACTTCCTCACATTCACTGAGGCTAGTACCACTAGCAATGTCAACATCGACTCTTATTCGTTGTACCTTTCTACTCTAATTTTTAATATCACTCCTGAACCTTTCCTTTACTTCCAATATTGCTTCTCCTGATGTACAGAACGAACAGTAGTCTTTATCTTACACCCGCTGTAATGCGACACTTTAGTCTGTGGTCTTCTATCACTTTTCTTTTCCCTTGGTCCTTGTACATATTGTTCCTTACCCGAGTTACCCTGTAGCCTACTCGTACTTTCCTGAGAATTTCGAACATCTTGCACCATTTTACATTGTCCAGTGGTTTTTATAGGTCCATGATCCTATGACTGTGTCTTTCTGATCAAAGGCAAATCCAAGATCTGCCTCTCTGTTGCCTTAATGTTACCTAAAGCAAAACTAATTGTCACCCTTAGTTATAGTTTCCGTTCTCGTCCATTCCGCTAGCTTCTAATAACCCCTCCCCTCCCCCCCTCCCCAGAAATATTTAAACATTGTAACCTTCCAAGGAAACAACCTTAGGATTAAGGGAACAAGCACTCTGAGAAGTGTTGCAGTTAAACAGTACTGCCAACACACGCTGGAAATCACATGCCGCTATGGGGAAGTCACTAGGCATTAGCCCAAGCGTTTCCTGAAACGTTTTTGTGGGCCATAAAAACTAGTGGAAACTAATTGTCACAAGTTAACAGGGCGATCGGCAGTCCAAATCCGACATGTATTTTAGTAGCAAAGAAAAATACAGTCTTTCAATGAAAAATTTTAGTAAGCTGATTAAATTTCTGCACTAACAGTTTCATGGGAGAACTTTGTCACTGAATCCGGTCTTCATCACTGTATTAACTTTTCTCTTTAATGTGGGATACTAACTAATAAGTAAATCGCATTCTCAAGGTAACAATTACGAAACTAACGTTGATCATTCTCAATGAATCACTGTCTGAAGCTACAGTGAAAGCTGCCCTACAGACTTACTTTCTTTACGCGGGTACTCTGTTAGTACAAATACACGTGTATCAATATACTCGTGTCACACACAAAAATGGAACGGACAACAAAACTCAAATTCTTAAATTTGTAGAATAGTGCTGTCAGATTCAAGTTATTTTCAGATTAAGAACTGTTTCTGATGAAAATATTCCACTTCAGTATTACAAAATAGTCTCCTGAAACATTTTTTTTTGTACTGCTAAATCTGTAAGGTTCGCTGCCGGAAAAAAATTAGTACCCCCCCCTTTTAGAGGTTTCCAGTTCACTCAAGATTTATTGTTGCTGAGCCATGCCGGCTTTATCGCGATTTATCGGTATCACTATTGCTATGATCTATGACTGACGTCGCCGCTGGAGCACAGCGCACTTTGGTGTGGCGTCTCTGGGGGTGGTGGCCGGTTTGGTGGGCAGTGTGAGCTGAGGAACGAAGCTGTAACGAGCATTCCGTGGAGCCTCTTTGCCGTGGTGTTAGCTATTGGCGAGCGACCAGTATTGGACTCATGTTGTCCTGTGTAAGTCATAGAGTGCCGACGATTTTTTTTCTTTATTGTGATTTTAAACACCTTATACAAAGGCGGGCTGTCAGCAGCATAGTATTACATAGAGGTGGCACAGAGAAAACAGTCAAAACGGCGGGCAAAAAATGTAGACACTAAAAAACAAAAAAACATGGAGCCGTTCACGCTGGACGAGAAACACCACTAACACTAGTCGACACGGCGCACATAACATGGATGATGGTGACGGCACACGTGAACGGTGGTGGCGTGATGGCGAACAAACACTAAACACGAACGGAGGCACACACACGAGACACTGATGGTGATAATCTTCGGCGCGCGAATATTCACTGAGCGTGTGCGAGTCCGGGGACCTGCCAAGAGAGGAGGAGGAGGAAGGGGAATGGGCGAGGGAGAGGGGAGAGCAGAGATGCCACGGGCGGGGGAGATAGGGGGAGGGAAGAAGGGGGAGGGGAAGCCCAGGGGAAGAGGGGGGGACGGGGGAAAAAGAAGGGAAGGGAAGAGAAGGGTGCCTAAAGGAAAGGACACAGGAAGTGGGGGGGGGAGGATCAAAGTTGATAGGATGGGTAGATGCAGGGGAGGAGGACATCATCAGGGAGGGGGAGCTGGCGGAAGCCACCTTGGGAGAGGGTAAGGAGGGTGGAGAGATGGAGACCGGGTGGGACATGGGAATACAGGGTGGGAGAGGATGGGTGAGACAAGCGGATGAGGAGGATCGAGTTTGCGGGAGGTGTACAGGATCCGTATCCTTTCAAGGAAAAAGAGGAGGTGGGGGAAGAGGATGAGATCATACAGGATCCGCGAGGGGAGACGGATGCGATAGGCGAGGCGGAGAGCATGGCGTTCAAGGATTTGTATGGATTTATAAAAGGTAGGGGGCGGAGATCCAGGCTGGATGGGCGTAACAAAGGATAGGGCGGATGACAGATTTATAGGTGTGGAGGATGGTGGAGGGTCCCATACCCCACGTACGGCCGGAAAGGAGCTTGAGGAGACGGAGTCGGGAGCGCGCCTTGGCTTGGATTGTCCGGAGATGGGGAGTCCAGGAGAGGCGACGGTCGAGGGTGACGCCAAGGTACTTAAGGGTGGGAGTGAGGGCGATAGGACGGCCATAGATGGTGAGATAGAAATCAAGGAGGCGGAAGGAAGGGGTGGTCTTGCCTACAATGATTGCCAGGGTTTTGTAGGGATTGACCTTGAGCAACCACTGGTTGCACAAGTGGTGAACCGGTCAAGATGGGATTGGAGAAGGCGTTGGGAGCACTGCAGGGTGGGGGCAAGGGCAAGGAAGGCAGTGTCATCGGCAAACTGGAGAAGGTGGACGGGGGGTGACGGCGGCGGAACGTCCGCCGTATACAAAAGGTACAGAAGGGGGGAGAGGACGGAGCCTTGGGGCACACCGGCAGAGGGGAAAAAGGTGTAGGAGTAGGTGTTATGGATGGTGACGTAGGAAGGACGGTGGGAGAGAAAGGAGTCGATCAAACGGACGTAGTTAATGGAAAGGGCGAAGGTTTGAGCTTGAAGAGGAGACCAGAATGCCATACGCGGTCATAAGCTCGTTCGAGGTCCAGGGAGAGGAAGATTGCGGAGCGACAGGAATTAAGCTGGTCGAAAAGGAGATGAGTGAGGTGAAGGAGAAGATCGTCGGAAGAGAAGGACGGCCGAAAGCCACACTGGGTAACGGGAAGGAGGCAGTGCTGGCGGAGATGCTGGTGGATGTGGCGGGTGAGGATAGATTCCAGGACCTTGCTGAAGAGCGAGGTAAGGCTGATGGGACGGTAGGAGGAGACGGCAGATGGCGGTTTGCCAGGTTTAAGGAAAAACAGGATACGGGAGGTTTTCCACAGGTCGGGGTAGTAACCAGTGGACAGGACTACATTGTAGAGCCTTGCCAGGGTGGAGAGGAAAGAGACAGGAGCTTCACGAAGGTGACGGTAGGTGACACGATCGTGACCAGGAGCGGTGTTGCGTTTTGTGCGGAGTGTAGCAATGAGATCCTGTGTAGTGATAGGGGCATTGAGTTCCGTGTATGCAATGTTGTCCAAGTACTGGAAACTAGGGACAGAGGTGTCAGTTCAATCGCGGACATCCGGGAAGAGGGAGTAATCGAACTGGGGATCATCGGGGATGGAGAAAACATCAGAGAGGTAGGAGGCAAAGTGATTGGCCTTACTAAGGGAGTCAGGGAAGGGGTGATCATCATGGAGAAGAGGATAGTGGGGGGAGGGTTTAGTTCCGGTAAGGCGATGGAAGGCGGACCAGAACTTGGACGAGTTGATAGGTAGGGTAGCATTTAAACGGGTGCATGTCTGTCGCCAGTACCGGCGTTTCTTAGCCGCGAGCAAATTACGAATGTGTCGCTGGAGTTGCCGGTGGCATCGTAGTGTGTCCGGGTCACGCGTGCGGAGGAAGGCACGGTAGAGACGGCGGGATTCACGGAGGAGGAGGACGGCCTGTGGGGGTAAGGTAGGACGGTGGGGGTGGACGGCGACAGTAGGGACGTGGGCCTTCACGGCCTCAGACAAGGTCTGTTGGAGAAAGGAGGCGGCATGGGTTACATCGTCAGGGTGGTGTTAGGTGAAGGGATGGCTATCGACCTGGGTGAAAAGGGTATCCCGGTAGGCATTCCAGTTGGCACGGGAATAGTCATGGACGTACTTAGGGGGAGGGTCATTGCGAGGATCGGGGCGGGGGCGACGACCGTCTGAAATGGTGAGGAGGACAGGGAGATGGTCGCTACCAATAGGCTCCAGGACATCCACCGTTATGAGGCCAAGGAGGTTGGGGGAGGAAAGGATAACATCGGGAGTGGAGTTGGATTCGGGACGGGTGTGCTGGGAGATGGGGATGAGGTCGCCTTGAAGGGAGGAGAGGAACCGATGCCACCGCCGTAACTGGATGTTGAGGTCGGCGGCGATCACGTAGGAGGAGAAGGTATGATCACTGTGAGAGAGGAAGTCGAAGGGAATAGGGGCGTTAGGGCGGACATAGATGGTGGCGCAGGTTCCCTGCGAGAGGACCAGGCTGTGTACCGGTGGCGGATTTAGTGCTCTCCCTTCGATTCCTCCCTGTCAACACAATGGCGACACTACACTGTAAAATCACGCATCAAATTCATCTGTACGACACACATACATATTTGATTCTTCAACACATGTCGAAGAAAGGCAGTGGGAAAACACCTCCAGTAGACCCCTGCACAGAACAACAATGAGCGCAGTTTCTGCACCTGGCTCAACACCAGTCCGCTGAGAATTCTGTTGACTTACAGTAAATGAAATGGCTCTGAGCACTGTGGGACTTACCGAGCGAGGTGCCGCAGTGGTTAGACACTGGACTCGCATTCGGGAGGACGACGGTTCAATCCCGCGTCCGGCCATCCTGATTTAGGTTTTCCGTGATTTCCCTAAATCGCTCCAGGCAAATACCGGGATGGTTCCTTTCAAAGGGCACGGCCGACTTCCTTCCCCGTCCTTCCCTAATCCGATGCGAACGATGACCTCGCTGTCTGGTCTCCTTCCCCGAAACAACCAACCACCCAACCACTATGGGACTTAACTTCTGAGGTCATCAGTCCCCTAGAACTTAGAACCACTTAAACCTAACTAACCTAAGGGCATCACCCACGTCCATGCCCGTGGCAGGATTCGAACCTGCGACTGTAGCGGTCGCATGGCTTCAGACTGTAGCGGCTAGAACCGCTCGGCCACTCCGGTCGACGACTTACAGTATCGCTCAGTAACTTCAGTAAACCATAAACATTATCTGTTAGTTCAAGTACGAACCAAACAAACTTTATTTGTCCAAAAATATAATTACGTACACTTAAACATCATATATAATACAAATAGAAAAATTATGTTTTACTTTCGTCAAACTGTCCTTCCTTGTATTTCATGATTGCCTCACGAACTCGAGGCGTGCGGTCAATGAGTTTTTGTAGCTGTTGAGGTTCAATATGATTCCACACGTCCTTAACGACATTCCAGGGATGTTCCTTGCTTGTTATGTAAACGTTCCGCATACGTCTGTCCACTTCATCAGAGACCATTTCAATAGGTTTACAATCAAGACTTTGGGACTGTCTCACTATATCTTTCAGTACCGTCTATTTTACTTTTGATCTAATGTACTTTACAGATCGCCGTACCGATGGTTCGTTACTTCCCTGTTACAATATGAGCCCGTTTTCTATTAAGCGCAGTCTGTGATACTGAAGTGTTTGTGCTTCTGGTCCAAACAATCTTCTATTTCCACAATGTCGCCAACTCTGTCTTCTGCAAAACGCCCCCAAATCATAATGGAACGCCCACCGTTTAACTGTTGGTAGAATGCAGTTCTGGGTGACCTTTTCTCCTCCGGATTGGCGAACAAGTCCTCCTTCTGGAACCATAAATTTCGTATTTCGATACATCTTTGAGTAACACTTTCTTCCATTATTCATCGCCCATTCGAGTTTATTCTTTCTATCTATGGGCTTCAGAAAGAATCTCCTCGGTGCCAAAAGTCCTTTCAAGACGGCATTGATCAGCCTCCTTCTTACTGTTGCAACATATATGCTTTTCTTTTTCGTTTCTCCTAATTCTGCGCGAATTTGTGCTGCTATTTTCAATCTATTTCTCTTAATAGTAATTCTGATGTCCGTCCCCAGTAGTTGAGTGGTCAGCGCAACGGAATGTCATGCCAACCGGCCCCGGTTCGATTCCCGGCTGGGCAGTAATGGAACGGGCATTAATTCGTCACACAGGTAAACAGACATACCAGTTCAGCTATTTGTATGTACACAACATCTTTCAGGATAATACTGCACGTAGATCATAACAGACACATAAATTTTACTTGTTTATCAATGTTGTACTATTCCTTTTCTTACTCAACCACAGACATGGTATTATGCGTTGTCCACAAAGAATTAAAAGTCAATTATAAGTTGTATTAAATTAATGAGCGGTAAGGTGGCTTAGCTTTACTTTAAGGGTTTCATCATGTTAGTTAGCCAGATTTTTTTTTTTTTGACAATTTAATTGTGCCAATGGATGAACATGGTGAACATACACATGACGACAGCCGACCGGTGTGGCCGAGCGGTTCTAGGCGCTTCAGTCTGGAACCACGCGACCGCTACGGTCACAGGTTCGAATCCTGCCTCGGGCATGGATGTGTATGATGTCCTTAGGTTAGTTAGGGGACTGATGACCTCAGACGTTAAGTCGCATAGTGCTCAGAGCCATTTGAAGCATTTCAGTGTCTTGGTCGTCTAACGATTATTTCACACATAGCTTTGGGACCATGATATCTTGTGTGTTATTTTCTCATTTCCGCTAAGAGTATTTCTTGACAGTTTTTACTTTTAATGATAAAGAAATCATCGAGATCAAGCAACAAGGACACTGTCATCGCACTTTTCGTTCTGGCCACCTACAGAAGCACTAAACGCAGAGCGACGCTTACTTCCTTCGCCTTGCGTTTCCCCTTCTCGTCTATTTCTTGGGAAAAAGCTGTCATAAGGTCGGCCAACAGCGGTATCAGCGCTATCCTTAGCGGCTATTGGCAGTTAACGACGCTCTGCACCCTTTGCTAAGCGAGGACGCGGCAGCTGTAGAGTACTTAACACGCCACCGCCTCACCGCGTTGCACTCTGTGTTATTTAATGCACCGCAGGAGGAGTCAACTCACGCTTATCTAGAATTGCTATACCTGTTGAAAGACGTGTAATTTTCCATCGGACTCGCGTCAGACTTTAACATATATGGAGAAACCCATTAAACGAGCGCTCCACCACAATTTTCTTACTGATGCGAGCTATCCTTCGCCGCTGTTGGCTCTAAGAAGAACTGAACGACCTGTTCAAAGCGAAGCTACCGATGTGCCTGTAATCACGAAGGAGGCAAGCCACTACATCCCTGGCAAGACGACTTTAGTACTCCGTTACGTCTGACTTCTTGTCCCCAACCCCTGGACCTTCACTGAATATGGCAGACAAAGAGAATTCTCCTTTACGATCTAATTCTTTTGTCGTAAGCAGACTAAACGACCCCTCACTGACGGAACGTACTTTCGAACCTTCCTTTCATAGACAAGTGGTATTACTAAAAGGTATCGACGTATATGCGAAACAAATGGTTACCTCCAACAGCATTCAATTACTTCTCTCGCCCATTTGTTATGGCCGCAGAAAACGGTTATTTGAAAGCTGTTTTGCAGCTGTTACACCACTCATGGTTTACTAGGTACTTGGATGAGGCGACAAATGCGCACATCTGGTGAGCTGGCAACTACCAGTTACGAACAGAAAACAGCTGGGACGGCGGGCTAGCGTAAAATGTTATGTTACGGATATGGTCTCCCTCGAAAGGTCTCGTTACTTCAGACAACCTTTTCTGTTCCTTAGAGAGTTGCCTTGTCAGTTACGTGTGGAATAGTTCAGCAAAGCACCACAACTTTATTTCGGAGGTCTGGAACTACCAGCCATCTGGCATCTGTTCACGGCGGTCAGCAACACAACCGAGACACCCTTTGTCACTGAGGTGAGACTACATGTGGCCCCATATCTTAATAAAACTGTAAGACCCTTCATCGTTACTGTATATTAATTTTATTGGACACTATATCAGCTGCACCATTTATTTATGCCATGCTCTTCACGTGCGATAGCCCAATTACAAGCAGGAAATCCAGTAATTTTAGTCAAGCCCCTCCGTAATTTCTAACGGTGTGATACGTTTCTTAGACGCATTTTCGTAACTGGGTATGAGTTGTCAATCCCACAACACACAACCGTAATTAAAAATATGGTTTACGTGGTTCACCATCATTAACCAAGAAAAAAATGAAATAGCTTTCTCTTCTCTGTTTCCTTACACTAAGTTTTCCCTCTCCTACGTTAACTGCATTCACTTTTCCAGTACAATCTGCCGGTTGGAAGCACTCATTCATTGACATATTCACAAACAAATTCATACGACTCTCATTACAAACAATGTTCTTGTTCCTTTAAAAAAAAAAAGAAAAGAAAAGAAAGATTACTAGTGTGCCTATTCTATGGACTTTTCGCATTTCTGTTTCATTTGCTTTTTGCATATATAGGATGTTTTACAGTTCATGTTACACACTTCTAGAGGTTGCAGAGAGGACTTAATAGATCAAGTTTTACGTAGGAACTCATGTCCGGAAACGTCATCCAACGATCCAACAGAGCATCAAAGTTATCGGCGCCGGCAACTCTAAATGTAGGTCTGTGTGCGAGCAGGGTGATTCCACGATGATGTTACAAACTTTAAAGGATTATACAGAAGGATAAATGTATCGATTAGACTTAAGGGTCGCTGCATAGGAAACAAATGGGTCGAAAGTTATGAGCGAAAAATGTAGGGTCTTGTACTACAAGGAAGCAAGGGAGAGGATGTTATAATGGGTGGTATTCTCTTTGTACAACACAAATGCACAGGTGGATTAATACGATTCTATACTCGCACGAAGCTGCTACTTAACTTGAATACAGTCCATGTTTCTGGTACAAGCTCATCAGTAGTAGTCCTCTTGCAGACAATATCGGTTAACTTGTTATTACGCTGATCTGGTCGCTATGTACTGTCACACCCTGGTACTAAGCAAGGCCGCTCTGCGAATGTACTGACAGACGCCAAACCTGATGAGTCAGTGACCGAGGCCCTCCCGTCAGCGGCGGCGACCTACATACACGCCGTCGAGACGGCGTTGGCGGCACGTTGCTTGTCTGTGTGTCTCTGGGCTCTCTGAAGATAGGCACACTTGATCCAGCGCCTGCTGTCGATCTCCGCGCTACATCTTTGCCGACTGCTGTGCTGGCGATAGGTCTGAACAAAAACCTTTCTGATACTTCCGACAGTCATGATGATGATGATGTGTGGTTTGTGGGGCGCTGAACTGCACGTTTATCAGCGCCCGTACAAATTCCCAACCTTTGCTCAGTCCAAACTCGCCACTTTCATGAATGATGATGAAATGTGAGGACAACACAAACACCCTGTCATCTCGAAGCAGGTGAAAGTCCCTGACCCCACGGACCTCTGACAGTGGAATATGTGTACTGATATTGTTCTTGCTAAGATTGTAGGGAGGCAACTTTCGGAGGTGATAATATAGACCAAACAAAGAAAAAAAAGTCTAGAAAGCATGAGCACTTATTCAATTGAGATGCGTTTCACACCAGTCAAGATGAACAATTACTCATATCTCCTCAGGTATCCCATTTAGAGACCATGTCTTCAAAATGGTTCAATTGGCTCTGAGCTCTATGGGAGTTAACATCTGAGGTCATAAGTCCCCTAGAACTTAGAACTACTTAAATCTAACTAACCTAAGGACATCACACACATCCATGCCCGAGGCACGATTCTAACCTGCGACCGTAGCAGTCGCACGGTTCCAGACTGAAGCGTCTAGAACCGGTCGGCCACAACGGCCGGCAGGTGAACAAGGCAGACATAAGTGAATTTCACATAAAATAAATTCCTAGAGCGATTACATATAAATTACTTTAATGTCCTCTGCAAATAAGTCTCTGGACGTAGAACAAGACTTAATTATTACTTTTACTGTTGATTTTATGTTACACCTAACGGCCACGTAAATCGCACTTATTACTATGTAGAAGTTAAATCTAAACTTTACACAGACAGTTCCCTATGTAATGTTAATAACTTCTGGTTAATTGTGAAGAGAGTATAAGTCAGTTAAGATTAATCATATTCACAGTGAATTATAGTGTCTAGATACAGTCGTATGTCCTGAAGCCCAATAAAGTCGTTGCATCGTTACATATCGTTACTACCAATCTAGCATGTGACGTATTGTACAGTGCACCTATCTGAGCTGAGTATAACGATAGTTGCAGACGTTAAAGACATACGTTTACATGTAATCGTCCTACAGACGAAACGAAAAAGTTACGCAGAGGTCGTAGTACTGTAGCAAGTGACGTAATTCCCATGCGTTCGTTTCTGAATTGCTAAACGCATATAAATACCTAAATATTTTCTCTGTCTCGTGAAGACTGGGTGTTGTGTGATGTCCTTAGGTTAGTTAGGTTTAAGTAGTTCTAAGTTCTATGGCCCTGATGACCTCAGATGTTAAGTCCCATAGTGCTCAGAGCCATTTGAACCATTTGAACCATTTGAACCTAAATATAAGTGCACAAAAATTATTTACGTTTCTTGCAAGATAGGAGGAGCAGCTTATGGGCAATTTCTAGCGAGATAAAAGTAGCTTGAATAATAAGCAGTAATTATATATATGTGAAGGTATATTTACATATTTGAGTTGCTCATTTAAAGTAGTTCAGTCATTGTTACGGAATTGAGAGAGCCAAATGAAACATCTTTTGCAGTGTTCCAGGAAGTGGAGGTAAGAACTATCCTTTTTTTTTGCTGCGTTTTGGTCTAGGCGACTTCGAGATTACAAAACCTCTTCTCCTCCTACCGGCAAACGGTGGGAATGCCTTAAAATTGTGGTTGGACTAGTAACGTCCTGGTATTTGCCCAAGTCCCACAGGAAACCAACCAAAACCTGGGAAAGGACGTTGCCATCCGCGTACAACCATTATAGTGCTTATATAATGTCGTTGGTCCGGAGATATAGCAGCTGTTGTCACTGACAGAGTAGCAGGAGTGACGTCAGCTAGGTGAAGGCGACTGAGTGGCCCAGGTGCAGCCATTTGTCAGGCATGCTGCAGACATGAACGATAAGAACAGTCATGCGACACAGATTACACGTATCAAATCGTTACTCCTGTAAGAATTCATCTGGTTAGAACATAGTCTCCTATAATCAGAGGTGCTCGAAGAATAATGAAAAAATACATTACACACATATATTACTCCTGTCCTTATTGTTGATGTACTGACTTCAGTATATTCAGTAAACAATGATGTTATTGGCTACTAGCATGTGTGTTTAGTTTTACCGACACTCAGGACGCTGATTAACGTTCCAGGAGTGGCTCTAGCTTTTACGCACGCAATCATACCACTTAGCACTGTGACAGCGAAGGCAGTACGTATTTTTTCAATCCACCCACACGGCGCCTAATTGTGTAGGACTGACTTGACGCCAGTTGTTTATATTC
Source organism: Schistocerca nitens (assembly GCF_023898315.1). Classification (NCBI taxonomy): domain Eukaryota; kingdom Metazoa; phylum Arthropoda; class Insecta; order Orthoptera; family Acrididae; genus Schistocerca; species Schistocerca nitens. Next base: position 71,740,005 of record NC_064617.1, read on the forward strand.
TCTCGATACACTCAGTATGCAGGATTCATCACCAAACCATGTTGCGTTGGCGTCTTTTTTGGATCAAGATTTGAATCCCACAATAATGGTCAAGCAGTGTAACAGTTAGTTTGATTATCGCTTACGGGCATCCAGTGCTTATATTGGTATGATTCCGTGTAACTTCCAAATTTGGAAAGTGTTTCATAGGGAATCATCGAGTGCACATTGGATTAGACATCACACAGGCTTCTCACCACCACTGATAGTGTTTGAGTGGTGAGTCCCTTCATTGTTTCACTTGCAATTGCACAAAAAGTGCATCTAACACCTCATTAAAGCAAAGTCTACTCCTCATCCAGTATTGTTCATATTAATTTAGACAAAGGCATTACGATACACTGCCTAGAGTATCACAGTTTCTTCAGTTCCATGCCATGTTCGTCTGTATCCACAAATTACCACTAGACATAGCGAGACAATTCATTGCACCAAATGCAAGTCTTGAATGTCATTTACATGAAGAGACTGGATAGTAACATTTCTGAGCGAACAATAATAGTTCTGATTGCACTCAAGTCAGATAGCAACGGTTAACTATGCATCCCTGTACTTACTTACATGCTAGTTGCCTTTATCAACACGTCAAATATTTGCACAGAGCTAATGGTATCTGTCAGAAGAAAATCATATCAAAGTGACGAAAAAATTCTTGTTACTTGAAAATACGGAAGTGTTCATGGATGTGTATCTCATCGGAGCACTATTTTATTCCCGGTGATGCTAACTGAAATCCTCCACTATAGACACGATTATGTCTGAAACGTGTGATTAGTACGTACATAATGAATATTTCAAACAGTCAGAATTAACTGTTACTGAACTATGATGCAAGACTAGTGTGTCACAAATAAAATAGATTACATGTGCAGGGCGATTATAATTAAAGTTAAACTTTCAGACGACTGTAGAAATAATACTACTGGTCAGAATGACGTCAAATGGCAACGGAGTATTAGCGGAGAAGGGGGAAACCGTATGGCAGAAGAAAAATAAATAGTTACAAAATGTAGCAATCGATAGCGCTGTAAGCATCATAATTTAATAATGGTCGATTACAAATGACAAATGAATCTTACAACAATTCCTAAGGTGTACGTTTGACGTTAAACAAACTGTACTACTCAGTGTGCGTGGGTTTACGGGTTTACAGGTGTGATACTGTTAGTTACGTAAGCCCATCCACCACGGCAAGGTCATATCACATCGGATGGGAAAAAAACGGTTTTTAATTGTCCTGAGGCCAAAAACCACATCAAAAGCATCACTCACACCGGTTTTTAATGGTACTGAGGCCAAAACCCGCATTGGACGTATGAATCACATCGGTTTTTAATTCTCCTGAGGCCAAAAACCACATAAAAGGTATCAATCACATCGGTTTCTAATTTTTCTGAGCCCAAAAACCGCGTGAAAGGCATCAATCCAAATGAAATCGGATTATTAATTTTCGCGTGACTGGCGCAAAACTTGTTCAGTACTCTGTGCACCGTTTTCTGAAAAAAGTTGAAATCAAGACGCAACTGATCTAAGTGTTTTCGGGGTCACGTTCACAATGTGCGTGCAATGCGTGCCTTCAACGCAGCTAAGTTGCATCGGAACACTGAACACAACATCTTTCAGACAGCCCCACAGTCAGAAACACGGGTTAAGATCAGGTGATCGGGACGGCCAGGCTGTAGGGAAATGGCGGCTGATAATTCTAGCATTTCCGAAATGGCGCTTCAGCAGCTGCTTAACTAGATTTGCAATGTGCGGAGGTGCGCCATCTTGCATAAAAATGATCCCATCCACACATCAACGCTGTTGGAGGGCTGGAATGTCGTGGTTGCGCAAAATATACTCATAGCGCTTACCAGTGACGGTTCAGGTAACAGCACAGGAAGCACCTGTCTCTTCGGGAAAATATGGCCCTATGATAAATGATGCCGTAAATCCTCACCACACAGCGACATTTTCAGGATGAACTGGTACCGGTTGATTTGCTTGTGGATTTTCCGTTGCCCATATCGGACAATTGTGTGTATTGACATATCCTGTCAGATGGAAGTCGGCTTCGTTTGTCCACAAAATCTTCCACGGCCGATCATTGTCCACTTCCATGCGAGCAAGGAATTCTAAAGCAAACGTCTCCTTTGCTGGCAGGCCAACGGGAAGCAACTCGTGCACATGGTTAATTTTGAATGGATAGCAAAGAAGGATGTTGCGTAGGATTTTACTGACCGTGCTCACGGGTATGTCCAATGTTCTGGCAATTCTCCGTGCACTACACGTTCGCACACCAGCACTCGTCTCTCCTCCACAGCTGTGGCCACTGCTTCCACTGTCATCGAATCAGTTCAATCATCAGATTGCATATGCAACCAGCTATATGCAGCTGCATATAGCTGACTGGAACATTCTGTGAGGATGATAAAGTAAAATCGATTGTGTGTCTGCGCTACGCTGATGCCTCTCTATTGCAAGCCATGAAGATCCGCCCGAGCGCCGGTTTTATGCAGTCAATTCATCATTCTACGGATGAGGGGTAAAGACTGCAACGGCGGACATACTTTTTCCGTGTGTTTTCTATGGCTACTGGACAGACAGGGGAGGTCAAGTGGGTCGTGTTCAGCTTCCATGGGTTTCTGCTTCACCATATCCTTGGCGTTTGGGGGCAGTGGCGCAGATGTAGGCCGAGTTATCACGAAAAGCTGTTGGCTTATATCACCGTCTGGAGTGACCAAGTGACATGAATCCACTCGTCGGCTGGACGAGTGGCTGGAGAGGTGAGTATAATCATGTCTATCACCATGGATGTGGCGCCCTGTGTCCATCAGCTGAAGACTGCGGATGAATACGTCAAGTTCAGCACAGGGGGATTTGCGAGAGAGCTGGTCTGAAGGCAAGTGTCAACAGCATAGTGTGTCAGTCAATGACATGATTTATTAGAAAGATGCACGAGAAAAGCTGCTTATAATTACTAATCCTGATTCACGACAGACTGTTTCAGCATCTGTAGCCATTATGAAGTACCTGCGAATACAACAATTTTTGTCAGAACGTGTATAAATGTGAATGTCATTTATATCAAAGTGAATATCTTGTACTCACATCTAGACTGATATGATGTCCATTTTACATCGCTAGTGAACTTCCTTATAACTGTCAGTTTTGATGGCATGGTAAATGACATAAATATATTGAAATAAGGCATTAAATATGGTTTGACAGTAGTTTGATAGTTTAGCTCTTACGCCGCTACGTATTTACAAAGATTACCCAGATGAACAGTGTAATGGTACTTGAATCACGTAACCATTACGGCACCTCACCTCAACCTCTCGACTCCAGCAATATTCTACTGTGTTTCTGTAAAGTAGTTAACATATTTCTGAGACAACATTCAGATTTGATTTCATTAATGTAGAGGTACTTTGATACATCGATATGTTTATATTGCAATGATATTATTCTTATGTGAATCCTTTTTTTGTCACTATGATCTTTGACGTACTTGTAACTCTGATTTTTGGGCGCGTAAGCGGTTATTAGAGAGTCAAGTCTTGGTCGTCATGTTGAAAAGACGCAAATTGTAGTCAGTTTATGTAACGTGAACTTTAACAGTGAGGAAGATATATTCAAGCATGTTTTATAATGTGAAGTGATGTTTTGTGAGTTACGTGATATACCAGCAAAAGTAATAAAAAAGAAGTGTAACTTAAATTCGGAGTGATGATTACTTTTTTACAACACCATTGTGCTAACTTGCAAAAGTTTAATCTTCAAGAATGGGTTACCAAAAACATCTATAAAACTTTTGAATATCGCAGAATAACACCTAGGCCTCTTTGCATCCGAGCTTGGAATCATCACTACCTAGATTTTCGACGTTTGAGCCATGAGTTCACAACGAGACCAGCGTGGGAAACACGAAAAGATGAGTGCCTAGTTTATCCATTATTTCAAGAAATGACTTTATTAACTGTACTCTAATGACACCTGCCGCATAATCTAACTTTGTTGTTGCCCGGAAATGCAATATTTAGTAGCGTGAGCAACACTACAATCATAATTAATTTTTGGCCTTTGTTGTGGTAGGGTTGTTAGAACAGTGATATTATATTATTAACTAAAACTTGTCACTACTGTCTTTGGTTGTTGTATATGTTACTTCCGATGTCTCGGCATTCGTGTTCTAAAAGGTCAACAAAGTTTTTGAGGAAGCACTTGTGCCTAAATTCTGTATGCTCGTGTAATATTTTTTGTGAGTATTTTCTCGTATGTATATATATATATATATATCCAATTCTTCAAGAATGTTCGTTACGAGACCTTTTCATATTCTGTGCAGAATCTGTAGTGTCGTTTCGATTGTATCAGCAGTGTGGTTTTGATTTGTCAAATGCAGAAAAAAGCTCTAGTGATTATTTTCGCTGTCTCTGTGTTCCCTGTAACTGACGTTAAAATTTCTATTTGGCCAGTGTAAAAGCTATTACAGCTGCCACATGGAATTTTATACATGCCTGGATTATTGTATTTGGATATAGTGGCGGGGAAAGTAATTTTATTGATAGGTTGTTATTGGTTCGAAAGGCTAATCGAATATTCGTGGCTATAAAAAAAGTGCATTAATTTTGTTAGAGATCCTACCAAGGTAGACTGTTGGTATTTATCTCGTTTTTAGTGTGGGCGATGTCTCTAGAGTTAGGCATACCTCGCTATGTATTCTGTTCTGTCTTGGTGGTTCACATTTTTAATACAGTTTTATGGTTCTATAGACTCTATAATGTATGGTGGGTTATCCAACACCTCCCATCGAAAACGCTGCAGGAGCATCCTAAGTTCTATTTCAATTCCTGCTTTTTGTAATGGTACGTCATCTAATCTATTAATCATCGGCTGGAAAATGCTAGTTTATGAGCCGTTGGATGACGGGAATTGGCAGTTATTTTCTTGTCAGAAGTGGTATTTCTATAGATATAAATGTGTGGTGATTATTATTTTTTCCAATTGTGAGGTATAGATTGTTAATGGTATTGTCTTTCTCAATTTTTGTAGTGCAATTAATTTCAAGGTGTAGTTGGTTGAGTTTTTGGTGGATAGATGGCAGCCATGCAGATGTCGGAAACATCGGACAGTTAGCGGAATGGAAACAGCTTCTCTGTATAGTTACCGCTCCGACTGCGACTTTAGTCGTACCATTGTACCAGCTTTCTAATATCTTCGTGGTAGAAGGCCACACTCTGTGCTTTCTGCCAATTCTCTGCAGCTTGTTGTCGGTGCCAAAATGTTGTCTTCATAGCCCGCGGTTCATGGAGCGGAGATGAAAATCAGAGGGAACCAAGTCTGGGCCGTACGGCGGGTGATCAAACACCTTCCATCGAAAACGCTGCAGGAGCGTCCTCATTGCTGCGGCTGAGTACTGTCATTAAGAACAGCGGGCTGCGTGAAGTCAGGCGAAAGCCCACACTGGCATTGACACCTGGTGGGAGACACTATTTTCTAAGCATCTCTACGTGCTCACTGTGCGCTCAGAATTGAACAGAGCGACAGGACGCGATCGACGGGCATGCTAGAGACGCTATCGTACGTTACTTTCCGAATAGCCCTCATGTATTTTTAACGCTCCAGAATGAGATTTTCACTCTGCAGCGGAGTGTGCGCTGATATGAAACTCTCCTGGCAGATTAAAACGGTGTGCCATGCCGAGACTCGAAATAGGGACCTTTGCCTTTCGCGGGCAAGTGCTCTACCAACTTTTTATAATTTTTTTATTTTTTTTTATTTTCATTTTTGTTCGCTTTAGTTCGTTGCATCTGCTCGGGGTGGACGTCGTAAGACATCCATTTAAGTTCGTTGTTGATCTGTTAATTCAGTTTTTTTATTACAGAGGGCACATTACCCTTTGACCGAACAACAACTGAGCTACCCAAGCACGACTCACGACCCGTCCTCACAGCTCTACTTCTGCCAGTAGGAGACGAGGTACTGGCAGAAGTAAAGCTGTGGGGACGGGTCGTGAATCGTGCTTGGGTAGCTCAGTTGGTAGAGCATTTGCCCGCGAAAGGCAAAGGTCCCGAATTCGAGATTCGGCCTGGCACACCGTTTTAATCTGCCAGGAAAGTTTTATTTTTAACACTGTTGTGCAGGAGCGCTGTAAAATGTCGTGACATGAGACACGCCATAAATGGGCAGAAATATGGATTTTGCATGAGAGTCACACAGACTTAAATAGACGCACTAAACCAAAAGTTTTCGATATGCTGAGCCATACGTGTAAGACGACTTATGCAGGGTTATTTACGAGTACCTACGGACTTTCAGAAGAACAGCGCGTCAGAAACTACGAGACGTATGGAAAATCACACATTTCAATGTACAGCGCTTGTCACAAATTTTCGATCCGCAATACGCTCAGTGGGGTAGTTGCAGAACGCCCCGCTATGGGCAAGCGTGTCACAACGTGGAGGAAAAGCATCTGATACGTACTGTCATATCGAATCAGTTCGCACCTCCAGGTAGGCAACCCGCTGGACAGAATTCCAAAGCGGGCTGCTGCATTTGCGCCTTTCCAAGCAGCAGCAGCAGGAGCAGCGACTTCTGTGGACTGTGTACACATACTGACATTTTGCTGCGTCATAAACGATGTCCCTATAGAGCACCTAGAATGTGTGAGATGCTCTGTTCGCTATCTGTGTCTATTTTCTCTATGTCCTACGGTTCTCCCACAGTCGTCCTCTGAATAAACCTGCTAAATACCCACAACCACATGGAGTGTGAAAGACTGTACTTTCAAGTGGTAAAGAGTGCCTGAGCAATTTGACTGTTGCAGTGAGGCAAACCTTATCATCCAATACATCATCCAGGAGTGGCCATGAACATCCTATCCAGGGAACGCAAATCTTTATGACACTGACTACTGTGTGTGTGAATTCGTAAGGGACCAGACAGGGAGGACTCGAACCTCCGTCGGGAAGGGCAGCGCAATCCGTGACATGGCGCCTCAAATCACTCGGCCACTCCACGCGGCATGACCCTGACACTGGATGATGTTGACTATATGTAGAAATTAATTTAACGTCGTAAGTCTTCCTTCATTGAGTGATTGCACTAAACCTATAAGATATTTTCACTCTCCGTTTTATCTTTGTTTCGTCAGTATCATAATTAACAGCATGTGTTGCACCGCACGTTAATTAAGTCATGTTCTTCAATCTGAGCATCATTTAAGACCATAAAGTTTCTTAACGCTAACACTCTCGATGGTCTTTTTGCAGGTCAATAAAGGTTTTATAAGAATCCATGTTTAGTTATAACCTTCTTTAAGTGTTACCATCTCCTCTGTTATCTCCATTTTTGGTCTGGAGTCATCGTCAGTTCTATTCTTAATTGTACATTTTATACGTAGTTTCAGAACCTACCTACAAAATTTCATCGATAGCAAGCGCAGACACTACCTCAACCACACGTAGCAAACGTTGTGAGGTAATGTAGAGTAAAACAGCTATAGATCCTGTAATTTATAATTTTTTCTTTTTGATTTTCGCTTTCCCTCTGCCACAGAGAGCAACTCACCAGAGATGCGCCGAGGTAATCCTGCGCCCTGACAGAACTGTGATGTCTACAGATCTGCTCCTCCCTCCCACCCCATAAATCGCCCTGTAACTTTATCCACGTTCAGTTACTCGCATACGAATGCCACGCTCATATGGACACTACTGGTAGGCACAGTGAAAGACACTACTCATTGAGATTTGATGCGAAATTTACATGGCTTAAACGTTTAATACAGTGATTACTGAAGAAAGTCAAGACTTTCGGTGCTTCAGCGTATGTCAGAGTTTCAGTCGTGCTGGAACAGCACAAAACGCAGAGTACGTTTGTTTACACGAGGTCGAAAAGAGGTCATTGTTAATCAGCCAAAGAAAGCTTATTTTTCAATTCTTTTTTATTTGTACCGCAGGTCGTACCACCCGAAATTTGGTAGCAGCAAGCAAGGGCACAAGCATACTCCTGTCCAAAAGTTAAGCGTAATGACGAAAAGAGGACATACTGCCCTACAAGATGTTGGAAGGATTTCTGAATAAGCTAGCTTAACCACATGACATTTGGTACACAACAGTGCCCCAAAAATAATATTAGAAAAGTTCAGATAGCTAAGATACACACCTGCAAGAAAATAACACAGCCACGAAATCTCTTCCACATTAAATGCAGCTGTTAATACGGGATATGGTTACCCCTAACAACCACACTTTCTGCACAGCACATGGCATGCTCTCTACGAAGTGGTTCAAGATCTCTCTCCGCAGTCAGTCCCGTTCCTCAGCAAGAGCGGTGCGCAGGTATGGAAGCGAACTCGGTGGAGGCTGGCGGGATGCAGTTCGCCTCCCAATGCATCCCACACATGTTATAGCATTCAGATCTGGGGACCTCGATAGCCTGTCACAATCAGGAAATTTACCCTCTAGAGCAGCTCGATTCGGAAGGGAGTTATCGTCCACAAAGAGGAAGTGTGGCCAACTGCCCCTCTGAAAAGGAGAACATGTTGTAGCAGTGCCTCATCTCTGTACTTCTGAGCGTTTACAGCATTACTCTGAGCACGAGCTAAGACGTGCAGCTGCGTACGGTCATTCAACATGACGCCTCCACACACCACGATGCCATCACCACCAAAGCGGTTTCTTGGCCGGTACTCTTGGCTCTGAGCACTATGGGACTTAACTTCTAAGGTCATCAGTCCCCTAGAACTTAGAACTACTTAAACCTAACTAACCTAAGGACATCACACACATCCATGCCCGAGGCAGGATTCGAACCTGCGACCGTAGCGGTCGCGCGGTTCCAGACTGTAGCGCCTTTAACCGCTTGGCCACCACGGCCGGCTGCCGGTACTCTCCAGAGTAATGTTCGACGAGAATGATTTGCAAACTGAAGCGGAATCACCTATGAGAGCCCGTTCCTCCAGTCATTCATAGTCCAATTTTGATGTTGCCGATTCCACAATTCACTGATCCGTCTCTGTGCTGGAGTGAGCTGAATGCACAGTGTCGGGCGTCTGGCAAACTGCCCTGCTGTTTTGAGCCTCCGATGTTGGATGATTGCTTACATTTTCTCTTTTCAGTATGGTGATTGTACTTAAGTTTTGGACGCTAACGTACGAGCTGTGATCAAAATGTAACGAGATTTTTTTTTTACTTCACAACATCCGATTTTCATTTTTTTTATCTCTTTGGTACACATGTTCCTGATGTATATTTGCGTTTTCATCTGTGTTGGTTACTGCTTTATTGTTGACAGTCGAAAAGATTATACGTGTTTTCGAGTGCTCGGCGAATATATGCTTCCGAAAAAGATGGATCAAAGTATCTGCATTAAATTTTGCTTGAAAAGTGAAATTAGATCCCGCATTGCATTCGAAATGTTGATTTTGGCTTTTGGTGAACCTACTAGGAGTAAGACAACAGTTCACTAGTGATATAAACCTTTCTGAAAAGTTCAAGAAGACGTTGAAAACGACGAACAGCCTGGACGCCCTAGCACACCAATTATAATTGGTGTGCTAGGGCGTCCAGGCTGTTCGTCGTTTTCATCGTCTTCTTGAACTTTTCAGAAAGGTTTATTCAGTAATTACTGACAACGATGTGGAAGAAGTACAGAAAACAGCTCTGGAAAATCGGTGAATCAACATCAGAGAGGTTGCTGATGGCGTCGGAATACCCTTCGACTCAAGCCAGGCATTTTTTCGGATTTTTTGGGCACGAAACACGTAGCGGCAAAGTTTGTTCCGAAACTGTTGAATTTCGACCAAAAACGACACCGCGTCGACATCGCTGAGGAATATCTGACTGAAGTCGACAACTATCAAGAATTTATAAAAACAAAGGTTATGACAGGTAAGGAAATATGGGTATACGGGTATGACGCCGAAACCAAGGGTCAGTCGTCAGAATACTAGCTGTTTGAAGAGTGAAGACCGAAAACACTTCGACAAGTTCGACGACATGTGAAGGTTCTTATCACTGTTTTCTTCCATGTGAAGGTTCTTCTCACTGTTTCCTTCTGTCAAAACGGGATAATGCCCTATGGTCTTCCTGCCAATAAGGAGTATTATCTGAATTATGCGCCGTTTACGCGAAGCACTCGGAAGAAAACGAAGAGAATTGTGGCAAAATGTTTCGTGAAATTTGCTACACGATAATGCTCCCGCTCACGCCTCAATACTTGTTCGCGCTTTTTTGGCAAAAAACAAAATCTATGTACATGGCCCTCTGCCTTACTATTCCCGAGGCTGAAGAAAACCATCAAAGGACGTCGTTTTGCCACCACTGATGACGTAAAAACAGAATCGCTGAATGAGCTGAACGCCATAACGAAAAATGAGTTCCAGAAGTGTTTCCAAGATTGGAAAACGACCTGGCACAAGTGTATTATATCTAAGGATGATTACTTTGAAGGGAGCAAAGAAGAAGCTGATGAATAAATAAACATTGTTTAAGGAAAAGAAAAATTCCGCTTACTTTTTGATCACAACTCGTAAATTACAAATCCACTCCGTCTTTTTCTTGTATGCTCGACCGTTACGTCGCCCTTTCATCTTCGCCTAGGCAGAAGCTGTCCATCTCGCGAAGCCCATGGTGCCGTTCTGCAGCTCGCACCATTTAGTATCTGACGCTGGTGCTGAAGGTACCTCTGACATCTGGACGTGTTGCGTTCAATGCTGTCGTTTGCAGAGCGAAACTATTAATAAAAAAAAAGCAAATAATACGCGAATGTGACACTTTTGTTTACGTTAAGAGCTCATTCTGATCAGAAACATCCTTCACTACACTTCGCCTTACTCCTGCATTTCCAGGGAAGCCCTGACGGAAAACGTGACTCAGTGTTTCCGCGTGCGAGCTGAAACCCCACACGTGTCGCCGCTGACTAAAGCAGAGCCCGCGTAACGGACGGCCGCTTTTCCGTCCTTCCGTGCGACAGCCTCCAGCCTGTAGTCGTGTTGCCGCTGAATGCGTCGCGTCCACCCGGCGCGGGGTCTTTCGTTGGCGGGCAATTCGAGCCGGCGCGGCTCTTTGGCCGCCTTCATTAGGGCTGGCTGCGCGCTCGCAAATCCCAGGCCGGCCAGAGTAATGACTTCCTGGGGCGGTGGGGGTGGCGGGGGCGGCGGGGGTGGCGTGTAATCCTGCGTGCCGGGGGCGGCGGCGCGTGCGGTATTAGCCGGCGCTGGCTCGCACGTGTCTGGCGCGTGCCGGCCACGTGGCCTCCCCGGTATATACTGCGTATTATGTGCGCTGCTGCTGCGGCCTCGCGCAGCTGTAATGCCCGTCCGTCGCTGGCGACGAGTAATACGCGTCAGACGTGGCCAGCCCGATGTCGCGTCGACCCCCCGTAGCGGAGGTCGCTTTAATTCAGAGGTTATTCGATTTAGGCGCCGCCGCGCGGCAGGGAGGCGCGTCGCCAGGGATGCCGGCCCTTTGTCTGTACCAGGCTTACGGCATACTCGTAAATCCTTTAATACCTGCACCGAGCAATATTGTCTGCACGCTGTTCACCAAGGCACGAGGCAGTTACTTCGCTTTATGCTTCTTTCTCTGATACCCACATACCGCAGAAGCCACAAGAAGATTCACTTGCCTGTGGACTGCCTGGAACGCGAGCAATGGAATCCTTGCTATACTCTTCGTGAGTACTGAGGCACTTACTTACTGGGAACGTATGCAGAAATCGTTACAAACTCAGGACTCACTTGACTTATATAAGACGACTTTTCGAGGCGTACAGAAACTACGTCTTCTTGAAGTACATATGAATAATCTTTAGTTTCAGTTGTTTAGCCTTGAGGTGCGGCAGCCTGTGTACGAGAATTCTATCGCTACGATCCGTAAATCTCTTTACACACAGAGGCGCATGGAACCGAACACAACCGAATGCGAAATTGCGGTCAATTCGCAAGTGTTCACCACCATTCGCTTGTATCCGTGAACATGCGTTTACAATAAACAGGACGGGAAAGAACGCCCTAATCTCTCGCATCTTACGTGAGGTATACGTTGGTGGCAGCAGAATCGTTCTGCAGTCGGCTTCAGATACCAATTCCCTAAATTTTCGCAGTGGTGCCTTTCGGAAAGAATGTCGCCTTTCCTCCAGCGATCCCCATTTGAATTCATCATGCATATATGTAATAATTACGTACTGAACGGATCTATAGGTAAGAAATCAGGCAACCCGCCTCTCAGTTGCTTCGATGTCTTCCGTTAATCCGACCAGCTGGGGATCCAAAACAATGGAACAGTACTCAAGAACGAATCACACTAGCGTTCTATGCGCAGCTCCTTTATGAATGAGCTACTCTTTCCCAAATTTCTTCCAATGAAACGAAGCCCAGCTTTCGTCTTCCCTGCTAGCATCCTGATGTGATCATTCCATTTCAAATCGCTTTGCAACGTTATCCCTAGATATCTGATCGAAGTGACTATGTCAAGATACAACCTGCTAATGCTATTTTCGAGTATTACGGGGCTGTTTGTCCTACTCATCCGCATTAACTTAAATTTTTCTATATTCAGAGCTAGCTGCCATTCACCACACCAACTAGAAGCTTTGTCTAAGTCAGCCCCCTGCAGTCTCTCAACGACGACTTCTTCCCGTACATCGCAACGTCATCTGCAAACAGACATAAAATGCTGGTCACCCTGTCCTTCAGACCATTTATGTACACAGAGAATAAATATGGTCCCGTCACACTTTCCTGGCGACCTCTGACGATACCCATGTCTGCGATGCATACTCGCCGACGGGGACCACGTGCTGGGTTTCCTTACTTAAAAATCCTTCTAGCCACTTACGTATCTCTGAAAGTAGACTGTATGCTCGGATCTTAGTAACAGTCTGCAGTGAGGCACCGTGCTTTTCGGACATCTAGGAATATGGAATCTACCTGATAACGAACATAAGCCTACATGAACGCTACGTTACTGCTTTTCGGCGGTAATAATCGACACACGGGATACAATGCCATATAGTCGAGGTCAAGATGCGAAACTTTGATATTCAGGGACGATTATTTTGCATTTCGAGCCTTCTGTTTTTCACGAAGTAGCTAAAATGGCGAAGGAAAGTAAGAAGTTAGATATCTCAATTTGTGCGTAAATATGAAATGTCTGGATGTAGTGCATTTAATAGTTTCAGCTGCAGTGTTCCTGAACATTAATCACATACATCAGCTGGCGTTTTTAGTTGATTTCTCATTACAACTGAGGAGGAAATTTAAAAGCAGAACACTAATTACCGACAGCCAAAATAACTTGAGAAAAAGCTAGCCTTTATAGTATGGTTATTAGAAACTGGAGACTTTAACGTTAGTGATTGTTTAGTATTTTGGTAGCAGCTGTGTATCAGATAGCCCTCATATCTGCAGTGTCATATAAAAAGCACTTTAAGGATCTTGTTAAAGAACATGGAGGGAACATAATGTCAATGAAATTCGATTAATGAAATGTGACATATACGTAAGATCTGTCAGTTTGGCTACCTGATAAAATCTGCTATATCATTTGTTAGAGACCAGTTAGCTTGACCTCGGGTAAACTATTCTTATTTATCATCGAAAATCTCTAACATAACAGTGATACATGAAACGTGTTCAAAAATGGTTCAAATGGTTCTGAGCACTATAAGACTTAACAGCTCAGGTCATCAGTCCCCTAGAACTTAGAACTACTTAAACCTAACTAACCTAGGGACATTACACACATCCATGCCCGAGGCAGGATTCGAACCTGCGACCGTAGCAGTCGCGCGATTCCGGACTGAAGCGCCTAGAAACGCTCGGCCACCGCGGCCGGCACGTGAAACATGTAATTACATTTACCACGTACGTAATCAGCTAGAATGCATTCTCATTTTAATCAGCATAATACATACATATTCGCACTTCCTTGAATTCAAGGTAATTTATTGCGCTTTTCCATTTTACTAAATCGTATTACAAAGCTTGTGCTTATTCACTACTGTTACGTCTGACGCTAGCATCTAACGAATTTCTCATTTTTCTCTCTTCTGCAGTGGACTTTTGAGTGCTTCGGCAATTTTCTTTTCCTTTGGCTCTTGTGCTGTAGATATCTAGGATCGCTGAGCGACGCATGCCATGTATATTCTTCTATCAGCAACATTATTCTTTTTTTCCGACGACTCCATCGCTCACGCTACTCATGTTGACAAAAACAAAAGTGGATGAGGTAGCAGAGGAAATTTTTCTCTACTGGTAGCGCCGAAGCGGAGTAGTAGACGCTTACGTCCTTTGATAGTTCGCTAAAAGGCCGATCAGTAACATTACACGAACGAACACAAGTGAATGCGAACCGAACACTACCGAACGCCGTTTGTGACACGCTCCCACCGTTCGCACGAGAGATAATTCTCCGTCGCTTCGCTTCGTTATAGTGGGCACTTAACAATAACATGATCTGTGGTATACACCGCAGCAAAATGATGCACAAAGACATCGTAACGTTCGATTTAACACTGCAGATGAAACTTCCTCTTCCGTTCTTTGTGTTTGGCTGCCGTATCAGTCAATATTTAACAGCAGTAATTTGTTTGCTGAAACGAAAGAACATCACAATTGGACTGCGATCGAAACAGACAGCCGCGCGCTGTTGTCGGAATAAAAGGATGTCCGAGGGATTTCCTGGTTCGTTTTGGCATCGCGCCGCGATGACGTACGCACTCGACCGTTGGTGTTTGCGAAATGTCTCTGCCGGCTCTTATTTGCTTCTTACTTACACTTTTCGTTTATTTTGCAGACAATGTGCTTCGTTTTGACGAGACAGCGGTTATTTATATATTTGTTTACTTATTCATCTACCTATCATCTCATAATGATACGAGATTTCTCGTCATAATACAACGAAAATAAATAGCTCAAATGTATACATACATATACAGTATAATGTATGTTTTACAGCCGTAGAACAGGAAGCAGGACGTTGCGTTGAGGGAGGGATCGTCCCGTCATTGGCCTGTAGTGAAACGTTGAATCAGGATGGCCGGACAGAGCGACGTCCATTTCCAACAAATATGAGGTCAGTGTCGTAACAACTGCGCCGCTTCATTCGCTTCTACATCTACATTTACATCCATACTCCGCAAGCCACCTGACGGTGTGTGGCGGAGGGGACTTTGAGTACCTCTATCTGTTCTCCCTTCTATTCTAGTCTCGTATTGTTCGAGGAAAGAAAGATCGTCGGTATGCCTCTGTGTGGGTTCTAATCTCTCTGATTTTATCCTCATGGTCTCTTCGCAAGATATACGTAGGAGGGAGAAATATACTGCTTGACTCCTCAGTGAAGGTATGTTCTCGAAACTTCAACAGAAGTCGGTATCGAGCTACTGAGCGTCTATCTTGTAGTCTTCCACTGGAGTTTATCTATCATCTCGGTAACGCTTTCGCGATTACTAAATGATCCTTGTTGTACTATACCCTTTCATTCACACAAAATCTGCAAAGGATGACTTATGACATAAAACATAGTTTTGCACCGCGTCACTGCGTGTTTAATGGACACCCGCTGGCGGACTCCAGGACCCAGAATGTGCTACTGTAACACTTCCGCTTCCTTTACTCCATGCAGAAGAGCGACTCCTGAGTCGTTTTCATGCTGCTAGGCCCCATGCATGTCCTCATGTTCCCCCTCCACTCTGGAAAACGAAGACCGCATCCCCCATGATATGATGCTGAGTTCACGAGACTGACGAGACGTTAATATGACGACCATAAAATATACAGCTTGGCACACGAGTTTTTCCTTAAAGCTTTACGCTGTGATCATGTACTGTAATGCGACGGAGAATTGCAGTTGTCCCTTACGTTATTAACCACTATTGTGGATTTATAGCTTCGTACAGCGTGCATTATTCATGAAAAATTTTTATCTGGTTTTTTAAAAATATATTTTAGTACTCTTCTTCACCTCCTCTGGCAATTTATTAAAAAATGGTTTTTCTGAAATAAAATGCTGTTTTCGGCCTTTTCCTCGTTTTACCTTGGTCAAAGCAAGTCCAGACTGCCTCGTGTTGCATGGTTATGTATAGAACTATTACGGAAGCACTTACTAATGTTTTCTCAGCCCACAAAAGAATGGTCAGACGGACCTGTGGTGTCAGTTCGCGAACTTCGTGAAGGTCGATGATGAGCTGTCTCGAAATTTTGTACCTCCTGCGCAGTTCATGTATTCCACCACGGGCTTTGTTGACAACACAGCTGACTCATTCAGAAGAAACTGCAACATGCCTTCAGTGAAAACTAGACCGGAGAACGATACGCATTTGTATAACACTTCCTTAAGGACTAAGAAAGTTGTGCGCTATTCGGCAGGTTTCATTTTCAACAGGCTTTCAGGAGCACTGAAACAATTAATGACAAATCGTAAGTGTTAAAATATGAGTTGCTAGGTTTCCTTGTAGCACACTTCTTCTATTCTGTAAGGGAGTTCATCACAGACTGTTCCTTTGTATTTTGTTATTTATTCGCATACCCCCTCCCAGTTTTTCGTGTTTTATTAATTCTTTCGTTTATAAATTTTCTAGTTACCAACTATGTACTAACTCGTCCCATGATCATGATCACACGACCATAATATGTTATTAACAATCATTTTTCTCACTATCTATGTACGTTCATTCCATGTTAATTGATAGTCTGCGTACAGTACTATAAACTTCGTGACTTATACACAATATATTCGTTTATCGTCTACGCTTTATGCCAAAGAATTGTTTTCTCCCTATATATTGAAGTGGATGTTGCTTTTCTTTGAGTTCGATGTTAACTCATTACATACCTAGAAATTGTGAATGTGATGTGATCGTTTTACGCACAAATTAGTTACATTTATGTTCTTCCGATTTGCCATTTATGAAGCACAGAAAAGTAGCAAGGGCTCCGTAAATATAAGTTTGCTTGAAAAATGGTGAGTGGCGTTTCGATCTCTTTCAGTATTATCTCCGCATCGTTTGCATTCGTGAGTACAACAGTAGGTATGCCCAAATGAAAAGTAAACAGAAAGTCACAATGATATATATATATATATATATATATATATATATATATATATATATATATATATATATATATATATATATATATACTGCAACTGCAGCCACTTCACTGCCAAAACTTTGTCGTCTACAAAATCTCGGATTCACTCCAGGAATTTTCCGCTGATGGCATTCTGTGATCAAGTACCACACGGTGTGTTCACGTGTTACTGGTGGGAAAGTATTGTAACAAAGTTACAACAAATATGATGAAGTTCCTTTCCGATCTATACATAGCAGTTTAGTTGCTTCTTGGGACTACTTACCCTTCGGTATAATCTTCAGCTAATGAAAGCTGGATTCGATAACTTAAGTTTCTGTTGGTTGTAAACGATACGTATACCTGAGAGATAATCAACAAAATAACAGGCATAACGTCTACGATTATTTTTTGTTGCTGCATCGGAATACAAAGTGCTTTGAGAGGGAACTTCTTGCATTCCATGGAAGGACAGATTTTATTGAGGGTGAAGTTTATTCCAAACAGGTGGTATTCTTTTGCAGCGTGATGTAGGCATACAGATAATGACCACAATTTTACACTCAGGTTACTACCAACTTATATTTAATTTATACGCGTCCGCACCCAACCGATATACGTCCGTCGAGAGTATTTCAATTCAAAATAGCGCAGCTGGTAGGGGATTAGGAACTGAACTGCTGTTAGAAATCGCAGTTTTTTTTTCACGTAAACAGCTCACACTTTATAGTAACAACTTACCTCTCAGCGCTGTTCAAACTGACGACGATCAGTCTCTATGCGTGGATTACAACGAAGCGTAAAAGCCCTAACTCTTTCAAACATTCGTGCTGTTTGTTGCACAATACGTCAAGCAGCTAAGTGCCTACCTAGCAGTTGCTCTTTACTTTCTATTTCAAACGCCACCGATGTCATATACGGGATTTTCTACATATGATAGAGAGTGATTCGCATTTGCAAAAAATCGTAAGGTTAGAGCTGTGAACTAATGCTTAAATTTATTGGACGAGAAGTCTGTTATTGACACTTTACACACTAGTTGTCTCAAGAAATTTAAGATTTCCATTCCTTTGGAATTAAAGAAAATTTATAGTTTTGTTAATTACACTTACACTTACAATTACACTTACTAACGCAGTGATCAGAGAGAAAAAAGAAACTGGAACACATAGCATAGTGGTACATAGAGACATAAAGTATCTTTCACGAAATGTAGTATATACCTGTATCGACACACAGTTAGTACTATATTCTGAAAATAGTAAGTAGCAAGTGGGATTTAAATTTGAATTTTCAGATACCCCTTACTACTTTACATTCATGTTAGTTGAGAAACTACAACAATAATTATTTGTTAAGACGTGATATCTAACATTTTGAGACGTTATTCAAGAGAGCTATACTTTGATATAAACATCAACACACATAAATTATAATCATCGTGTTTACTTTTTTAGACCTTCTCTAGTTTTTCTTTGCACTCCTGTACACTCTGTTTAGACAGGAAAGGTCTTTACTTGTGAGTGAATGAAATCACATACAATAAATTCTCCCATTAGGTAGTCTTGTACTACTAAAATGCTGTGGTGGGAATAACTAGAATTAAAAAGTGTTAGTAAAAATGTTTCTATAGACTCCGAGGAGGCTACCCAGCTAATTTTTGCATTTCTCCGAATAACTGTTGAATGACAGACTGTAACTAAACGGTATTTCAGCGTAAGACGATCAATGAACTCGGAAGTTGTAATAGTGGACCAAACGAAATATTTAGAGCTTCAACATTTGAACTAGGTGATGTTGACTGCAACATAGATGTAGGTGCAGAATAAGTGCCTTGCGTGGGCAGTATGCCCTTAAATAGTTTGCATTTATGGGCCACACCTTTTGTGGGCGCTCTAGATTTCATGTTTGAAGTATTGTGTTTGAAGTTTTAAAAATTTTACCTTGTGTGGCAAACTCAGCGTCAGTTCTACCGATGTTTTAGTGTTTACGTACATGACAAAATCATGTATCACTTTTAGGATCCACTCATCAATACATTAGCTTAGTAACTTACACCATACTCAGAAAAAACTTCAACGATTCATGCAATACATCATTTTGTCAATTGCAAGCCAACACTTCATACATACACACGCCACACCACATGCACCTGATTGAACATTCGAAGTGCTCAAATGAAGATATATGACACTTTTGACAAAGGGTAGAGTTAGCCACTTGATAGGTTCACATACACACGGGATTCACTAACCGGGTAGTTTCAGATACATCGGATTCAATCTGTTTTATTAGCGTTTGTGAGTGCCGTTTATGAAATGACTGATATGTGTGAAAATTTGTATCGTGAAGATGTTAATACAAGAACCTTTATTGTTTTAAAATTATTTGACAGGATATGTGGAAAAGCGGTATTACTTGCCTGCGTTACCCTGCAACCTACAGGAAAGTGCAAATGGAAATTAACATTAGCAAATAGAACCCGTACGATCATAGAATTACAAATGCCCTATATGTCCGATAAATTTATCGATTTTGTCATATATGAACAATACAATGTGGACGTATTAACATAGACTTTATTTCTAAAAAAATGTCGATGTTTCGAACATATCATTATATCAATGCCATCTCACTTTTCGACGTAACCCAAAGCAACAGATGTAGTATCAGTTCCGTCTTCGGGGGATTTTTAATTTTTTTAAACTCCTGAACAGTGCAAATGATCAGTGACTGCCCCGTCAGCTGTAGAAACAGCTATGTGATCTGCAGCGAATCACGGAGACTGGTAGGTCAGTGATTAAAAATCCACTGGCCTAGCTGTTCAGTGGCTTCCCAAGCGCCTACATTTCGGCAACCCGCTACGCGCAGCCGATTTCCGCACGGATTTGGTTGCACCTCCTATCACAAAGTAGCTCAAATCACAGTCATTCTGCAATAAAATCGTACATGATTTCGGCTTTTTTCATCTCTGCTTGCAAATGAGCCACCTAAAGACACGTGAGAAAAGTGCAAACAGTATCAGCATTAGCTCATGAAAATTGTACTAACATCTGCAACGACAGACGTGATACAACCTGGTCCCTTTGATCTAAATGTCTCTAGAAGGAAACAGTGGAAACAACGATTAACGTACAGCAGAATATTATATTATACTGATCATAGGATACCAGCATTCGTCTTCGTTGCTCTGAAGATAAAGTAATTCTGTCGTTGTGATAATTTCGAACTACATTTAGGCTCAAAAGTAATCAAACAAAACTACGCATTCTGAAATCTGTGCATGTAAAAACTTTATATTATGCTTGTGAACTAGGATTTATGTATAAATACCGTTGGCAAAAGAATTAAAAACCCCAAGAAGTAGGAGAAAAAACGAAAAAGTACAGTAATTGAAAATGTGTGTGTAAACGTTTTCTTTGTCAACATCTTCAGATACATATAACTATTAGAAAACATTACATTGAAAAAGAATTACGAATTCTTAAGGCTTCTGATTTCATTTTAATACTCTTTAATCTAATATTCCTGGAGATTAGTGCACTGAACTATTCATGTTGTACACATATTTACAAAAACCAAGTAAGGTTTTGTTTATACATAGTAACAGCTATAAATTAATAAATTTTTGTGCATATTCGTCCATTATAAGAACCCAAATTTCGTACAAAATTACTGACTTGCATGGTAGGAGAAACATTTTTTTCTTGCATTTACAGATACATAAGGGAAGTATTGGATTTGTGTCTGTTGACTAAAACAGACGCTAAAAATGTGCTGTCTTAAGTTTCTTGGCCTTCCAGTCAATTTCATTATCATATACGCACACTAGCGTATTTCTAATCATAATTCTTTGTTTTGAAACTGAGAGTATTCTATTAAGCATAGTAATGCAACTGGGTGCGAAAAACACTTTAGATGAAATCTTATTAAACAGATATCTGTAGCCAAACTGATTTTGCTTTACCTTCGACAGTCAAATGACTCATTGCTTATTGATAAGAAACATTTTGCCACACGCTCATACATGGCATATGGGCTCTATCTATAAATTTAAGGAAATCGTACTGTGGTGTGAAGAACAGTCAGGTACACCATGTTTGTCTTAAAACAGATATGAAAAATATTAATTACTTCTAAACAATTTAAAAGCGTTGCTAAAGTACAAGTTTTACTTTTACTTTTTTTATTTGGCTCCGATGTGTTTTTGATGCAGTTGTAACTTATACAGTACAATCAATAACATGTTCTTTTTTGAAGGTGGCAGCTGTCAGCTTCTAAACGGCTAAAATCATTTAATGGCTGAGGGGTCTTCGCTTGTAATGCCGTGAGTGTCGAAATCAATAAACGCAGCCATGGAGCTGTCGCAATGGAATGCCTCTATGCTTCAATCTTACTCTTTTTGATGACATGTGCTAACATCTGAGTTATTGATTTCATGCCAAAGGAAGAAAATTTGTAATTTAATGTCTCGTCGACGTCTTCGTCACTGGATGCGGAGAGCATGCTTTGTTGCAGAAGGAAACGGATGAAGGCTATTTGAGTGATGCCGCAGTTAAGGCTGGGTTTTAAATAGTAACACTGATTTCCCTGAGATGCTATTGGGCCTCAGCCAGCTATTGCACTTGCTTTTTCCGGTCCCGTTTAAGATGCAGAAAAAGTTCTTCGTTAACCGTGAGTCGTCCGTTAAGTGCCATATCCCTGCAAAATTTGAGACGTCTTTTCTATGCCATTAAATTATATCGTTCCGCAGGAATACAGATTTCTGGATTTCAGCGGAACCACATGTTGTCTTGGATCTTGAGTTGAGATATTTTCCACAGTACCTGTCGTTCTACATCCTTGGCGTCATTGGCATTCATGGCTAATGACGTCGTACTAGCTGCGTAGAATGCTTCTGGAACAACGTCTATTTGAAAGTATCATAGCTTGACTTCTGTGGAAAGGGAATTCTTGTTGTTAACTTTCAGATGACTGACTTGGCTTTACGCAATTTTTCTTCCTGCTTTGTATTGGCCACCTCGTCGTTGCCAGTGTACCAGATAATTCCAGCAAAGTAGATGATTTCTTGTGATATATTTCAACCTCAGATCAAAAAAATTATTTCATTTAAAGTTTTCAGTTTTTAGCAAGTCATCATCAGAGGATCTGCCTAAACATAAATGAAAATGGAGATAGTAAAATGCTAGGAAATTAAATTGAAAATCTACACGCAATTGAATGGGCTAAACAGTAGCTTGTGAAAGTACGAGGGCTATTCCGAAAGTAAGGTCCGATCGGTCACGAAATGGAAACGACTATGAAAATCCGATAAAGCTTTGCACAGATGTGTTGGGTAGTGTCTCTAGTATAACCCCAGTTAGCATCACGTCGCTCTTCTCATTTCTGAGCTCGCAGTGAGTGCGTAAAGATGTCTAGAAAATAGTGTCTGCCGCCAAGTACGGGGGCCTGGTGAGAAATTTCCCCTGAAGCTATGCAGCTAACATTACATAACTGTCGTGCTGTTTCGTCTTCAAGACAATTCTCAGCCGCATTCTGCAGGGGCAATGAAGATGCTCCTGCATCGTTTTCAAATGGAAATGTGAGATTACCCACAATACAGCCCGTAATTGTCTCCCTCTGAGTTTCAGCTCAGGTCACATGAACCGCTGGTTATGAAGACAACATTTCGGCACAAGACAACGAGCCGTAGGCCAGCGTAGAGAATTGGCGGAGAGCACTGGCGGCTGCCTTCTATAGCGAGGGTATGGGAAAGTTGGTACAACGCTACGATACACGTCTAAGTCGGGTCGGCGACTATGGAGATAAGTAGCTGCAAGGTGTATCTAACTGTTGCAAATAAAACATTTTTGATTTTTACCGTGGTTTCCATTTCGCGACCTATCGGACCTTACTTTCGGAATAGCCCTCGTATAACAAACAAGGCAGGAATGGCATCCACATTGGAAACACGTCTGCGCTCTTGCTGGAGCTTCTGAAGGCTACAGCTAAGTACGCAACAGTGTAAAGTTGGTAAGTGTAAATCAGAAGCGTAGGACTGAAATACTCATAATATAAAACTGATTGTGAGATGTTTCCTTCTCAAAGTGAAAACTAGTGAAATTGCGTAACTGCTAGTGCAGGTAAGGGCAAATTGGTTCTTCTGATGCCGCAAGTGTATCGAGCCGATAGGAAAAGGAACCTCAACAAAAATAAATAAATAAATAAAAAACACGGGAAGAAGAGACAGCGCAGCAGGTCGGAGAATATTTCGGAAAGGCCTTTGGTAAGCAAATCTCTTTGTTTTAAATTCGTGTAAGTTGCCAAAGGATGACTTTCGAATTATTTTTAACGTGTAACTGGTCTTCGATAATATTTTTTATTAATTTGATTTCGCTTACTGATTATTGGTATGTGATAGAGTAATAACGTAAAACATTGATTATTAATTATTTTTAAATCTGAACAGAATATTTGTTCCTACGTACATGACCATTGTCAACGTTGGAACAGTTTGTCACATTTGCAGAAGCCTTGCTTTTCCGGATGTAGTTTTTGTAATTTCGGAAAAAAGATTGCAATAGACAAAAACTGAATTCTGTCATTTTAAATTAGGTAAGAAAGTATGTTAAACATCTACACAGGAATGGCTAGATGCGAAAGTTTAGTACGTGTTCCACTGTACAAGACTCACTCCTACTAAATTTTGTACTTCTCGCCATTAGCTCCATATTGCATTCATCGTGTAGTTTCCACATTTGTGCAGCATACTATTAGCGAAAAGTCAGTGTCCTCAAGAACCCTGATATTATCCACACAGTAAGTGCTTCGTTTTCCAGAAAATGATCTCTGCTACTTGCGCATTTGTTAGAGAACATATTTTGCTCAGTAACTCTGAAATCAAAGCTAGGCCTAAGGATATGAGATTCTCCTTTTTGAACTGTGCACGGCTTTCACCCTCATTGACCATTTAATTGTCTTAGTTTTTTTTTAAGGGCAGCCGCATCTGATGTAATCCGCGTTTCGGGAATACGCCGCTTTCAGCTGTATATGAACTTTTATTTACAAGAGCACACACAGTTTCGTGATGTCAAATCACATCTTCAGTTGTACATCTACAAGACAGAAAGATACAATCGACATTATGATAATAAAACGTGATACCTATCCTAATAATCAAAGCTCTATGACCACCAATATGAAATACTTACACCACAGGAACACATCAAACCCATGATGCGGGTATGAGAGGGACTCAGCCTTCTGAAACCGAAGTTCTGTTACCTGTAACAAGCAGGGCGTCACCGATCAAATTGGCCAGTTGAAAAACTGACACGCTGAAAACGCGTAAAACTACAATTAAAAGATCAAAAAAAGGCTGGTTTACGCACTTTTAACATGTCAGTTTGGAGTGGTCAATCTGATCTATGACTCCTTGTTTGTTATATTGAGAAGGTTGCGTTCCCCTCCTACCCGTAACATGGGTCTCACGTTTTACTAACGTGTGAGTATTTCATATTGGGTGTCATAGAGCGTAGACTTTTAGGGTGGGTGTCCAAATTTTCTAATAACAGTTTCGGTTGTTTGTTTTCTGTCTTGTATATGTGCACATTAAGACGTAACTTGATATCACGAAACCGATCGTGCTCCTATAAATAAAAGTTCATATTCGGCTGAAAGTAGTTTATTTCTGAAACGTCATTTAAATGTCAACTAGAATCGCGTCTAGTTTATAATTCACTTCACAACAAGCTTATAAAGTCGAGGGACCCTTGTTTCCCAAACTGTGGGCCTCTTCTGGATACGTCACAGACGATGCAGAAGAGTAATTTCAGGCACATTGAGCGCACCGCTGTGCTGCTTCCTCCCCAGAGACGACGTCATTGATTGCACCGCATGCAAAGCGCGCCACAGCCATACACATGCCCAGTGCCAAGATGGCCGCCGCGGCCACCCACCCCCGCGCGGGCGGCTGACTTATTGATCTGCCGTGGCAGCGGCGCGCCCCTCCCCTGTAGCGCCGCTACCCGCAGCGCGCCGCCATCTTGGCTTCGCGGCTCGTTTCGCCAATAGCCGGGCCCCACCCACAGGCGGCCTTAAAGAGGAACCAGCATACCCGGCCTGTCCTTTTCCTACCAGGACTCACTACTGCATGGAAACTGAAAGAACCTGCTCATTTCTGTAGCAAAATTTAAGTGCTTACACGAACAGTTTGCTCATTAAATTCTTCATTTATGTCACCATGGTGTCCAAAATTGTCTAATAATTATTGCATGTGTTTGAATCCCATATGTGGAACTACTATAAAAATTGGCGTTTATATCACCATACATGGTTCAAGTCGAAATAAATTAGGAGATGCTGAGGGAATTAGGTTAGGAAATGAGACATTTAAAGTAGTAGATAGGTTTTGCTATTTGGGGAGCAAAATAACTGATCATGGTCGAAGTAGAGAGGATATAAAATGTAGACTGGCAATGGCAAGGAAAGCGTTTCTGAATATTTAAGTGTTAGGAACTCCTTTCTGAAAGTATTTGTATGGGTTGTAGCCATGTATGGAAGCGAAACATGGACGATAAATAGATGATACAACAAGAGAACAGAAGTTTTCGATGTATGGTGCTACAAAAGAATGCTGAAGATTAGATGAATATATCTCGTAGCTAATGAGGGGGTACTGAATAGAATTGGGAATTTGTGGCACAACTTGACTCTAAGAAGGGATCGTTTGGTAGGACATGTTCTGAGGCTTCAAGGGATCACCAATTTAGTACTGGAGGATAGCGTGGAGGGTAAAAATCGTACAGGGAAACCAAGAGATGAATGCACTAAGTAGATTCAGAAGGATGTAGGTTGCAGTAGGTACTTGGAGATGAAAAAGCTTCCACAGGATACAGTAACATGGAGAGCTGCATCAAACCACTCTCTGGACTGAAGATCACAACAACAACAACGCGATTCCTTTTATTGATACAAAGCATTCTCAGTGGTGGCATTTTATGTTTTATTTTCGTTTACATCAGGTAGTGTTAGCTGCTTGTACGTTTTTCAGGTATTCCTTCGGTTAACAATGAAGTTTTTAACCAGCTCTCATGTTGTTTTGCAGGTCTATAAAGCTTTTGATGTGAAATACGACACAAAACTATGTTTATCCGTAAGAATACAAGAAACGCTGGTGGGGCTATATTCTGTCATGAATACGTGTTATAAATATTGATGTATGTATGTATGTGTGTATGTTCTACGTTTCCACCTAAGCCACTGCATCTATTTCAACCAAACTCGGTACACATATCCCTTCATTCGCTATGGGGATAAGAATCACCTACTTATCATAGCTCAAGAGATGTGATGTCATAAACAATGAGGATCATGAAAAACTACAGCATCATGCAACATCGCAAACACTGAGATGCGTAAAAAAAATGCTGCATCATGAATGAAGTTTTGATACATTTGTTCTTTACTATTAAAACTCTCCTACAATCGAGTCAACTTGAGGAAATCCCTGGCACTTGGCAACGTTTTTAACAGCTTTCAACTGCGAGTATCAAATGGTTTTAGGCGTAACAATAACCGCCTGTAGAGCTTTGAAGACGCGTTGCCATAGACTCATTTACAAAAAAATTGGATACTGCGCTTATACATTTGTAAATTATGCGTATTTCTTTGTACGACTGTATCATAATTTCAAAAGATTTTTCACGAATACACGGAAATGAAATTTTGTCGCTATTACACTACAAAAACAATTCAGTTTTTGTTTTAGTTTCCAATAGAAAATTGATAGAATGAATACTTGGGTAATGCCGAGTTTGCAGCTAGTATTTCAAATAAACAAATGTATCGCTTTTCTCCATTATCGTTCGAAGTGTCTTCACCGAATGTCCCTATCACTTCTTTAACCGGTATTTTGCCCACTGGGGCATTCAAATCTCCCGATAATACAACGTAAACTCATTTTACGTATTCACTTATGTCTTTACTTTGCTAACTTCTTCATAGAATCACTATCTCCTTTTTTACCTTCTTCAGGGGGATATACCCATTTTACAGTCGTCAGCACTAGTTATTTTTAATGTAATGGTTAGTATTCTGTCTTTGAATCTGAGAAACTTTTCAACATTTAACAAGTTAAGGGTAAGAAATAGTTTCTTTAGAAGGAAAGGCATCCGTAAGTTTACTTGGAGGGCAAGGGGACGTAGATCGCTAATTTACTATGTCATTGTTGTTGTTGTGGTCTTCAGTCCTGAGACTGGTTTGATGCAGCTCTCCATGCTACTCTATCCTGTGCAAGCTTAATCTCCCAGTACCTACTGCAACCTACATCCTTCTGAATCTGCTTAGTGTATTGATCTCTTGGTCTCCCTCTACGATTTTTACCCTCCACGCTGCCCTCCAATGCTAAATTTGTGATCCCTTGATGCCGCAAAACATGTCCTACCAACCGATCCCTTCTTCTAGTCAAGTTGTGCCACAAACTTCTCTTCTCCCCAATCCTATTCAATACCTCCTCATTAGTTACGTGATCTACCCACCTTATCTTCAGCATTCTTCTGTAGCACCACATTTCGAAAGCTTCTATTCTCTTCTTGTCCACACTAGTTATCGTCCATGTTTCACTTCCATACATGGCTACACTCCATACAAATACTTTCAGAAACGACTTCCTGACACTTAAATCTATACTCGATGTTAACAAATTTCTCTTCTTCAGAAACGATTTCCTTGCCATTGCCAGTCTACATTTTATATCCCCTCTACTTCGACCATCATCTGTTATTTTACTCCCTAAATAGCAAAACTCCTTTACTACTTTAAGTGTCTCATTTCCTAATCTAATCCCCTCAGCATCACCCGATTTAATTTGACTACATTCCATTATCCTCGTTTTGCTTTTGTTGATGTTCATCTTATATCCTCCTTTCAAGACACTGTCCATTCCGTTTAACTGCTCTTGCAAGTCTTTTGCTGTCTCTGACAGAATTACAATGTCATCGACTATGTCATTAGGAATAAGAAATTGTCATCATAAGTTAAAGATGTAATTGCGTATCGGGTAAGTGATATATCAATGCATCACTATCTGCTAATGTCAAAAATACTACTTCTAACAAGGTTGGAAGAAAATGGAAAGCCATTAAAGAGCGCATGTAGACCCGTTTAATATATACATACTACAAGAAGGAAGTATAAAAAGTTCACATTGAAGAACATTTTCTGCTTACCTACATATATAAGAAATTAGGCAATATATTAATGAGAAAAGGAAGTATATTGTACTAGTTGTAAGAACTATAATTAACGAAGTGTTAGATAAAAAGAGAAGTGTTCCAAGAAAAAAGGATTAAGGGTATGGAATCAAGAAATTGCAAACACAAGAAGGGGCAAGATATTAGCTCATCTACAAGCGTTACAACTACAAACGTAAGTAGCAAGAGACATACAAATGGAGAAACGAAATGAAGCGAAATGTATTGTAACGAAACCTCACCTAGAGTCCAGCGGCAAACTCATAAGCACTGTTGAATACGATATACGTGGGAGACAAATGATGGCCTATGAAATACCCAAAATGTACCAGGTATATATGTAATCGAAGAAGAATAATGGATACAACTCCCTGGAAAAAGAAAAAGAAAACGAAGAGGTTCTTTATGGAAATGTAGTTCCCATTATCTTACAGAAATTAGAAATAGCATTAAAAGAAGTGAAGAGTAGGACGGCTAAAGGAGAAGGTGGAATAAACGCAGAATTATTAAGACGTTGCGGACCAGTACTAAATCAGAGATTAATAGATACTGGAATGGAGATCAGATTACAGGATCCCAGTCAAAGACCCGTTATATCCATATATAGAAAATGTGCTAGAACCTGGTGTAAATATTGTAGGGAAATAAGTGTTTCGGACAGAGGATATAAAACATATGCAAGAATATTAAATAAAAGTTTACGAGCCATCATATGCGTTTTATTACTAGAAGAACAGAACTACTTTAGAACGCTACGACCTTGTACACATCCCTCTTCCACTCTTAAGCAGATAACAAAAAAGAAAACGGAATACAACCTTGAAACCTCTATCGCTTTCACTGGTTACGAAAACCCATTCGAACGAGCATGTAGGGAAAAAATATGGGAAATAATGTCTCAAAGAGGAATCACCTAACTAAATTAGTAAAATGTATACATAGAGGTACAATAATCACCATACATGTCGAACTGGAAGATACAGTAACAAAATACGCATAAACAAGATGTAAGGCATGATTGTAGCTGGTTTCAGATTGTGTTTACTATTTATATAGATTATTTGATTAGAGAAAGGCTCAATAAATTTGGAGATATTTGTATTGCACCAATTTTACGCGTAAGACGATGCTGTTTGCTGACGACCAGATTATTACAAACAAAACTGAAGCCAGGCTGCAAAGAGCAGTATATTAGTTACAGATGTTGTTTGAGAATTATAATTTTCAAGTTCCAATAAACAAAACAAAAATAACGGCCGTCAAAGGTAAATATACCGTTAGAACCAAAATTTTAATAGGTGATGCTATATTATAATAAGTCACAGGTTTTAAGTACACAAGAACATGTTATTTATGAATATGAAAAGAACTTAGAAACAATTTACCTATGTTCCAGCAAACATGTGGTCTATAAATACACGCTTGAAAACTAAAACCTCAAAAGAATCACGAACGAAGTTATACAAAGTAATGATTGTGCGTGATTTTCTGTATGGATCTGAAACATGGACGCTGACAAAAACTGAATAAAAACAATGCACAGGCTGCCGAAGTTGTATTCTTAAGAGCAGTAAAAGGATGTAACCTTTCCGACAAAACTGCAAACTAAAAAATAAGGGTAGAACTGGAGGTAAAAATTCTTTGTAAAGAAAAACTCGTTGGAGACAGCATGTTGATAGAATGGCTAAGGAGACGACCCAAAAACAGTGTGTTGAACAATAGGTCTCCAATTTAAGAGTTTTTTTTAGAAACAAACACACATAAGTTACTCAGTATTACCAAAAAACAGTTACATGTTAAAAATATTTCGGAATATAATCCATTAGCAACTAACACAAATTTTCATTTACAAGATGGGGTAAGTTATGGATGACGTTGAAGAAATTCAGATCATTTGCAAATATCGTGTGTTGCATGGTAGGAGACCTTCAGTTTCAAGGTACGAGATTGTGTATGATTGGCGAAGTATGGCTTAACCGTCCACACGTTGTACAACTTGCTTTAAAGATAGACAGAATTTTACTCACAATAAAACTCTGCAACTGAAGGCTAAGACTATGATCTATATGCACAACCGGTCAAAACTTTTCGGTCATCCGTGATAAAAAATGCATTCATTATTTTAGTGTACAAAAACATCGTACAAACTAAATAGACCAACAAAATAAACATTATCTCTTTCCGTCATTTTAAGTTCCGTACATTGGACTGCGCCAGCTTTTGTTGCTGTTATCTTACTAGAATAACGTTCCTGATGGAGAGCTACAATTACAGCACGTTTTCCAGTTGCAGTCTCCTACTTTCTTCCCATTAGGAGGTAATACGTTATGAACCTGGTCAGTTACATGAAAACACTGCTATATTCACATAATGTATTGTAAACAAACGCGAACTGATTGCTACACAGGCAGCCTAAAGAATTAGGCCTATTCGAATTGAAGTGTGTGAGGTAAAGGCACGCCTGTGTTATTTTGGATAATCATCAGCGTCCCTCGGCCAAGAGCTAGTCAAATATCCAATAGAGGTACTAAGTCTTCACATGTTTATACTTGTTTTATTTTCAGAAGAGGGACATGATAGAATATTCAGAACGAAAATCTTGTTTTAACCACAAATCAACAGTTGTGATATCTGATCAAAACTTTTGACCGATAGCGTAGCTTTAATATATTATACAGCACTTAAAGAGGTAGAACTCGTAATATCTACAAACGCTGCACTACGCCCAACCTGATATGCCTTTTTTGATCTACTACTTCCAGCGAACGAAAATGAATGTTTTTAGCGAAAATATGTAAGTAAACAAACACGTAATGAGAAAAACGTCATTAAAAGCGATATAGTACTACAATTTCTTTCCAGGCACAAATGTGACAGCAATCCAAAGTAAATTCAAATGGAGGCAGTGTAATATGGTAACATAAACTCTTGATTTCAGAGAATTTGAGAAGTATTCGTTTAAAGCAACCAGTATTTGCAGTAGTAATTACTAACTATAAATTGCACTGTGAAAGTCATGTTTCATGTAGAGAGGGAAAACACCTGCAGTAAAACGGAATTATACAAGGTGTGCAGCGTACATGCAACGTAGCGCGACTCCGATGCGGGTATATAAGCACCGACATGTGGGTAGGTAATCAGTGAAGGACTCGTGTCTTTCCAATGTGCGTACGGTAAATGGCGACGCTATTAGCAAATGCGTCCAGATAGGGCCGTAGTACTATTCTTCTTGTCTTGGCTGCTGAAGGACTAAACCAACAGACATTCACCGCAGAGTGAAGAATGTGTACGGGGCAGCAGGTCTGCCGAAAACCACCGTTGTAGAATGATGCACCGAGTTTCGAGTTCCATGATAACGCAAGTCCACATATCGCAATTGTGGTAACTCAGAAGCTACCCCAAATTAAGTGCGATATACTAGAGCACCCGACCTATAGTCCTGATCTCTCTATGTGATTATCACGCCTTCGGGCCCTTAAGAAACACCTCGAGTGTCGACGATTCCTGTGGGACAGGGACGTGCAGCAGAAAGTTACGGTCTTCTTCACGCAGCAGGGAACGGCGTTTCACCAAACCGGTATCTTCATCCCGGCGCATCGGTGGGGTGATATCTCAATGCTCACAGTGATGTTGCCTGATTGACATACCGATTCTGGGCTGTGCGGCCTTCGAAAGGAAACTTTTTGGTCACCCCTTACAGTGAGAAGAATTTGGCACTATACGGAAGCCAACAAGTCATTCATAACAGGCTTGTTCACAGATGATTTTGTGGTCACTGCTACAAGACGA
The DNA here is from genome assembly GCF_023898315.1 of Schistocerca nitens. Classification (NCBI taxonomy): domain Eukaryota; kingdom Metazoa; phylum Arthropoda; class Insecta; order Orthoptera; family Acrididae; genus Schistocerca; species Schistocerca nitens. Next base: position 71,772,123 of record NC_064617.1, read on the forward strand.
GCGTATTTCTTGTGCATCAAAAAATGGGTGTTACAGAAATGGGAAAACAGCGTTTCGTGAGTAAGCAGATGAAACAGAAATTGGTAGACTATTTGTTCTGAAATGATCAGGCGCAGAAAGCTGTTTCGAAATGTCAGGGGAAGGACTTTATTATTGACCTGTGAATAGGAATAGCGCCATTGAATACCGTACAATGTAACGTTGAATTCATATAAGCTGCGTAGAAGAAGAGTAACACGAAAAAGGGAGACGTAAAACGTCAGTGTGGTTCTGGGAATGGAACTTATGGAAGGACCAGCCAACCTGGAAATCTGAATTTAATAAACAGATCTACACTCCTACCAGTATTAACGACGTTCCGTCCTGTACTCTTTGTGTTTCGAGCGAAGGAAAACGTTTATTACTTCATCAAGCTCTAAAATGTATATTATTCACATGTTTTCTACCAGAGATACATCACGGCGGCAACAGAATTATTTCACATCTTTCATTTCTGTAAATAAATTAAGCAATATCCAGTTTATTACAAAATTTATGATTTCTGTTCCCTTTGCATGTCTGTAACATGTTCGTAAGAACTTTGCTTTTATCCATAAGAGACTTTCAAAATTTTGAAAAGTCAGTCACAGTCATGCACATTCATAAAACTGGCCACTCTTTTGTTGCGAAGACTTCTTTATATTACTCACACAGGCTAAGGTTAATAAATTCGATCTACTAGCACAATTTGATATTATGACACATAGCATAAAAAATGTATATGCATTAAACGAACAGCTTACAAGAGGCAGAAACAGCGTTTTAAAAACTCCATACAGCTGTTTTAGTATCTGTCTTTCCTAAGCTATTTTAACTACATTTTTACCACTGACATTCTATTCTCGATCCGATTTGAACTTCTGAGCTTCCCAGTAGGGTTGAGCATAGCCCCTGTTCATTGGTATCTCTTTGCTTTCTTGTGTACAGGCATAAAATACTCACTCACTCTATTTATGCGTTTGCATGCCGTTTGTGTACTTCTTGGAGGAATACAGATGGTGCGCACTGTGGTATCACGTATCGAGACCACCTCATGGCGTATCAGCGTTGATAACAGGACGGCAAGTTTCTGTCTGACGCAGATAGTGGTCGCGCGGGATCTGGCGAACCCAATGGTGCGCGTCCGCTGAGCCACAGCTACAGCAGCTATGTATTGTGAGAGCCCTCAGCTGTTCAGTGTAGGACGATCTGTGGCAACCGCCACCACACTTGCGCCACACTTGCGCCACACTTGCGCCACACTTGCGCCACCACACTTGCGCCACTAGACATTCGCTCGCACTTCATTCTTGACAATGTGATAGCTGGACTCTGTATCTTATATTATTTGTACTGAGTCTTGGTTTGCTTGGAGAAATGTAAGTTACATAGCCTTTCTGTTTACTATGTTTATCTGATCCCCAATCACTTCTGCCTCTGTCCAGCTTTCCTACAATGACAGTTGCCACACCACTCTGTAGCCCATCTATCTTTACCATGGCGTACAAAGTCGTACACAAAACACGTAAATGGCTGTTACTGTGGGACCACCATTAGTCAGTACTGCATACCCCATTTCATTGTAGTTTACTGCATCAACTGGTTAGATGATGTGGAAGCATTATTTAAGAAGACACGTTTACGAGGTTTAGGCGACGTTTTAAAACTGACATTCTTATGAACTGTACTAACTTATCAAATACTGAGCACGGCATCACTAAACTCGTGCAATGTCGGTTGTCGCATCTGCTTCGTAGGGACGCTACATGCTGTGGCAGCTCTATAAAACTGGACGCGCCATCATACTGAATGAGGTACAGCTACACTGCCCTTTCCCAAGAACCTCCCAACGTTCGTTGCATGTCGTATTACTTCGAAGAACTGCTGTTGTTGTTGTGGTCTTCAGTCCCGAGACTGGTTTGATGCAGCTCTCCATGCTACTCTATCCTGTGCAAGCTTCTTCATCTCCCAGTACCTACTGCAACCTACATCGTTCTGAATCTGCTTAGTGTATTGATCTCTTGGTCTCCCTCTACGATTTTCACCCTCCACGCTGCCCTCCAATGCTAAATTTGTGATCCCTTGATGCCTCAGAACATGTCCTACCAACCGGTCCCTTCTTCTAGTCAAGTTGTGCCACAAACTTCTCTTCTCCCCAATCCTATTCAATACCTCCTCATTAGTTACGTGAACTACCCACCTTATCTTCAGCATTCTTCTGTAACACCACATTTCGAAAGCTTCTATTCTCTTCTTGTCCAAACTGGTTATCGTCCATGTTTCACTTCCATACATGGCCACACTCCATACAAATACTTTCAGAAACGACTTCCTGACACTTAAATCTATACTAGATATTAACAAATTTCTCTTCTTCAGAAACGATTTCCTTGCCATTGCCAGTCTACATTTTATATCCTCTCTACTTCGACCATCATCAGTTATTTTACTCCCTAAATAGCAAAACTCCTTTACTACTTTAAGTGTCTCATTTCCTAATCTAATCCCCTCAGCATCACCCGATTTAATTTGACTACATTCCATTATCCTCGTTTTGATTCTGTTGATGTTCATCTTATATCCTCCTTTCAAGACACTGTCCATTCCGTTCAACTGCTCTTCCAAGTCCTTTGCTGTCTCTGACCGAATTACAATGTCATCGGCGAACCTCAAAGTTTTTACTCCTTCTCCATTAATTTTAATACCTACTCCGAATTTTTCTTTTGTTTTCTTTACTGCTTGCTCAATATACAGATTGAATAACATCGGGGAGAGGCCAGAACCCTGTCTCACTCCATCCCAACCACTGCTTCCCTTTCATGCCCCTCGACTCTTATAACTGCCATCTGGTTTCTGTACAATTTGTAAATAGCCTTTCGCTCCCTGTATTTTACCCCTGCCACCTTCAGAATTTGAAAGAGAGTACTCCAGTTAACGTTGTCAAAAGCTTTCTCTAAGTCTACAAATGCTAGAATCGTAGGTTTGCCTTTTCTTAATCATTCTTCTAAGATAAGTCGTAAGGTTAGTATTGCCTCACGTGTTCCAACATTTCTACGGAATCCAAACTGATCTTCCCCGAGGTCCGCTTCTACCAGTTTTTCCATTCGTCTGTAAAGAATTCGCGTTTGTATTTTGCAGCTGTGACTTATTAAACTGATAGTTCGGTAATTTTCACATCTGTCAACACCTGCTTTCTTTGGGATTGGAATTATTATATTCTTCTTGAAGTCTGTGGGTATGTCGCCTGTCTCATACATCTTGTTCACCAGATGGTAGAGTTTTGTTATGACTGGCTGTCCAAAGGCCATCAGTAGTTCTAATGGAATGTTGTCTACTCCCGGGGCCTTGTTTCGACTCAGGTCTTTCAGTGCTCTGTCAAACTCTTCACGCAGTATCTTATCTCCCATTTCATCTTCATCTACATCCTCTTCCATTTCCATAATATTGTCCTCAAGTACATCGCCCTTTTATAGACCCTCTATATACTCCTTCCACCTTTCTGCCTTCCCTTCTTTGCTTAGAACTGGGTTGCCATGTGAGCTCCTGATATTCATGCAAGTGGTTCTCTTCTCTCCAAAGGTCTCTTTAATTTTCCTGTAAACAGTATCCATCTTACCCCTAGTGAGACAAGCCTCTACATCCTTACATTTGTCCTCTAGCCATCCCTGCTTAGCCCTTTTGCACTTCCTGTCGATCTCATTTTTGAGACGTTTGTATTCCTTTTTGCCTGCTTCATTTACTGCATTTTTATATTTTCTCCTTTCATCAACTGCCTATAAATTATCAAACGATGTGACAAGCAGAAACGGAAAGGATGCACCGTAAAAGAAATTGAATATTTATATTACTGGAACCAAATAATGGACAAAAACATGTGGAAAGACACCATAAAAGAGTTCTACGAAACAGTGGCAATGCCATCTGTACCTGGCAACGAGACTTGTACAATATCAGCTGAAAATGAACGAAGGTTGCGGAAATGAGGTATTTAAAATAAAGCAGCTGGCTATAAACTGTCTGATATGATAAGGAATAGAAAAAACACACGAACTACGACCTAAAAGCATAAATGAAGAGATCATGGAGTATAAAAGTAAATCGAGAGCTCATGTCACAAGAATCAATGAAAACAGTATCGCCAAAATAGTAATTTATGTTCGATGAACAGGGAGTATATCTGTAGGTAGGCCAACAACAGATGGGCAGATCAGACAGCCACTAACCACAGAAAACAGAGACACTGAAGAAGAGGACATTACAAGAAAATGGCTAACACTTGGAGGAAGAAGAAGCGATACACTAGAGAAGTACACCGATGACCTTGCCTGAGATCACCACCAACTAAGAAGAAGGCTGCAGTGCGCTTGTGTGACGTCCCAGACAGACCAGTGTTAGCTATTCACTGGGCTGACAGAGTCAAAGCACACACCCTGCAATCTTTCTCATCCGAATTCACAGAATCTATTCGATAAAAAAAATTGACCTCTGCGTTACTTGTAGCTTCATGGTGGAGTGCCCATCATCTCGGTAATGTTCACGCATATTGTGAGACACGCTTTTAAGTAAGATACCGCGAAAAATTAGAAAAGTTTGCAATGAAAAATAGGGGTCGCTATGATCCTGCATTTGTTGCATATTACACCACAGACTGCTGTGTATGAAATGTAGCTAACATATTGAATTTTTCTTTAAACTTGTAGGAGTTCCCTGTCTCCAATCCACAGAAAATGCGTTTTATGTAGCATACACATTTCCAATTTCATGCACTTGAGAATGATGTATTCATATCATCCCTCACATCTTATAAACTTGAGATATGGAAAGAGATTTTTGGCGAATTATAGATCCAAAAGAGGGAAGTATTTCACCAGGTGATTAACATATAGAACTTCCGTATTTGCGGCAATATAGCAGAAGCTATAGTATTTATTTTATTTCTTTTCAAACCAGTGTTGTAATTTTTTAAGTATCATCGACTGCTACTGAACATAGAACTTGACAGCATGGAAAACATAAAATTTCTTCTGTTACGTTACTGTAAACCGACACAATAAGGTTTTCTGTAAGTTATTGAAGTCTCTGGTCGCCAATTGCTTGTTTAATAAGATATTCTATTCCAGGATATTGACGCAATAGCTACTGCAGGGCTAGTTTATGCAAATTATAATCTGTTTTAGCAAAGTGAGCAAAATTAAACATGACGGCAAGAGAAATGTAGCTGTTACTCACAACTGTTGATGCTTCTTCAAATGAGGAAATGTTAACATTTTGGATAAAAATAAATCTCTAACTCTACTGCAGTTTTCGCAGAATCTAATATGTAGTAGTTTAGTCCTGTAACTTTTAGTAGTGAACAGCTGGGACTGAAACATGCCAAACTCCGAAGCTGTGAATACGCTAGCGACTTGCAGAAACTTGTTAATTGTTTGTTTGATGTCACTGATGAATTATAGACATTTGTAGTAAGAAGATTCACTTTCTCGCTATGTGTAGGGATAGGAATGTGAAAATGGTATGCTATCTGCTGTAATTTCTCATAAGTCACAGATAAGTGAAGCGCGGATAGAAAATCCTTTGGTAAGTCTCAGTTGTTCACTATCTAATAAAATTCAGTATATCAGCTAAATTTCATATGCAGCATCTTATGGTGTAATATGCACTAAAACAAAATCACAATGACCCGTATTTTCATAGCAAACGTTTTGAATTTCGAGCAGTATCTTACACAAATGGGAATACAATAAGAATATGCATTAGCGAGATGATGACCACTTCATCATGAAGCTGATGTAAAACTACACATCATCATCATCTTCAGGAATGCCCTGCCTCTGGTTTTCCCACCATCTTTCTTCATTCACTCCGATCCAGCCTCATCTCTCTTTTCAGCAAACTCCTCCACAGCTTTCAGCCACCTATCCTTTCGTCTTCCTCTTCGCTATTTCCTTTGCATCTCCATTTCGTGTATCTTCTTGGGAATCCTCTTATTTTCCATTCTCTTTAAGTGCCCATACCATCTATGGTTTGATGTTTCTATCTTACTCTGTAATGGTTTGCCTTTCACTATTTACCTTACCATTTCAATCCATATCCTATCTCCCCCTGTTACTCCTATCCTAATTCTGAGGAAGTTCATTCCACATGCCTGTAATTTGTTTAAATCTCTTTTCCTCATTACTCACGTTTCAGATGCATAGATCAATACCTCTGTGTATCACTTCTTTGCTTTGTCTTGGGAAGTCTTCGTTCCAAATCTGGCTCCTAACATTTCGCAGGAATGCTTCTGCATACCCACTATGACCACCGATTTCTTTTCTCATTTGTTCCATTTCCGTTTATCACGTTTCCTCCTTCTTTAATTTTCCACCTCGAATTTTTATTCCGCTAGTTGGTCTATCTTTGTTTGTAGTTATAACCAAGATCTCACATTTTTGTACATCGAACTTCATCCCATATTGTCTCACAGTTTCTTCCCGAGATACAGCTGTTCCTGAATCTCTTCCTCCCTGTTTTTCCGGGTTATCAAGTCATCCGTAAACATCAATCCTTTCGTCTCGTCTTCTCTATTTTTTCTGCCACCCTAGTCGTTATCTCATCCAAGACCATAATGAAGAGCAGAGGTGATAATGCGCTGCCCTATTTCACACCACTCGTTTGTTGTAAACAATCCGTCCTTTCATTTCCCACTTTCATACCACACGGACTCCTGCAGTACATCACCTCCACTCTGCTTGTTGCCTCATTTTCCACTCCCTTCTTTTCTATTGTTTCCTAGACTTTTCTTCTGCAGATCCTGTCAAACCCCCTATTCTGTGTCGAGAAAGGCCCTCAAACTCACACAGGTGGTCCTGGAGCTGCCTCACTGCAAATGTGAGGTCACCAGTATCATATTTTTACCGAACAGATTGTGTAAACTCGTTTGAGGATGACTGTTGGGTATGAGTCTCAACTCAGCCCAGCATCTCGCGAACCCTGTAGCCCTATTCCTTATCGTCCATACCATTCGGTTCCGCAGGTTAGCCTCGGTAGTGATGTCATTTCCGGTTCAGCCGCTGTAGTTGCTATTTTGTACGCTACTGAGGCTTGTTAACAATTGGCCCGCCTGTCGATTTATCATCTACTGAACTGAGAGGTGGTGAGGTGTCGATAAGGCCGTTCGTTCAGTTTTGTATGCCTTGACTGCAGAGATAATTTGTTAGTTTACAAGTATTGAGTGATACATAGTTCTGGATTTAATGATTAGGTTTCATTGAAGAATCACCAGGACGCATCAGATTGGAAAGTGAATTCATAAATGTTATTATGCTGGCATAGAAACATGCACTCCCAATGGTCAGTAAATGTCGAACATTTAAATGCATTTCAGCTGAGAATCATGGGAGTGGACGATACTGTTAAGAAGAAGATAAGAGCGATGAAGGTGGACAAGGTGACTCCAGCAAATGCGACGCCTAGCGATATGGCAACGTTATCTGTGGGACGTGAAATGCTCAAGAGCAGACAGCCCGTAATTTGGTTGAGGAATTGCAGGCATAAATGAGAGCCCATAAAAGAGCTACAGTCGTCCCTTTGCACCTTAGGGTATATTTGTTTAACAAGTTCTGAAATGATTAAATCATTTGAGCGGTTCTTACCAGATATGAAATGCAATGATTATTTTTTCTTCCGAGTTTTGACAACTCTTAACTTCTTGGAACATGGGTCTAATCAGGAAGGGGTTGGAGATGATAATTCAGCTGGTGTTAGTTAGCGAAGCACCACAGGGTGCACTGACGAAATTGAGAGGGCTCTCAATATGAATGTAGTTATGTGGGCTGGTGTCCCCTTTCTTGAGACACGAGGGTATAGGATTCTTATTATCCAAAGGTACTATATATGTTGTTCAAACTTCACGGTGAACAGTCCTTCCTTACATTAAAAACTACTGTTTTACAGGAACTTTATAAGAACTTTAAACGCTCATCCATACATGATGTCATTTGTTGTGTGGACAGAGCCCGAATAATTACTTTAGCTCCTAACATCCACAGAGAGCAATATGGGAATGTGCTTGTGTTCTTCTTCCATTTCCACTTACGTCTTACATGACCAACACTGTTCACTGTATACATACTTTGGCCGGCCGGTGTGGCCGTGCGGTTGTAGGCGCTTCAGTCTGGAACCGCGCGACCGCTACGGTCTTAGGTTCGAATCCTGCCTCGGGCATGGATGTGTGTGATGTCCTTAGGTTAGTTAGGTTTAAGTAGTTCTAAGTTCTAGGGGACTGATGACCACAGATGTTAAGTCCCATAGTGCTCAGAGCCATTTGAACCATTTTTTTTTTTTTGTATACAAACTTTTTGAAATCAGTAATAGGAATAGTGTGACTAGTAGTTGTGTCAGCTACTTGCTTTGGATGAGGGTTGCCATGCACACTGGGATGTGCCGTACTGGGTGTACAGTCGTTGGGTGAGCGTGTCTGCAACTGTGATCACTCGTCTTTGATTGGCTGGAGTCAGGATATGTGGCAACAGAGCACAGGTCCACCTCGGTTCCTCAGGAGCCTGACTGACTCACTGTCGAATTGCATGGAGGCCCTCAGTGCGATCACCTACCCAACCGATCGGCAGAGTGACCGAACGATACAGAATAGGTCGGTAGGACAACCTGGCCTGCTCTGCGTGATGCCACACGAGCGCGCTGCGGCCTTCTCCTTAAGTGGTGGTACTTAGGCAGCGCATCTCAACTGCTGAAACTCACCATATGGTCACCTGCTACTCAGTACATGCCCAGACATAAGGTTAAGTGCAACCTGAGATGCGTATAGTACACGTGACGTGACTCGATTTTACCGTACGACATGCACGTTCCACATGTGTTATGCAGTCCTGTGCATATCGAGATGCGTATGATGCTAGGTGCACATGCCAGTCGCCAGTTAGTGACCTACTGCTTGCCAAACTGACACTGTGTGATTAACGAATAAAAGAGTTATTATTGCTAGACTTGATTTCTGAATCAGATTCGAATACGAATGCTGAGGATGAAGTGTTGCTTTATTCGTTAATGAATAAAAAATTTAAGTCATCAAATTAATATATTTTGTCTGGTACGAAAAGATGTGAACAATTTAAAATTTCTACCAAGATAAGTGATGCTGATTTTGCAAATTAGATCAGGATAACTAGAAGGCAGTTTTCTTAAGAACATGGAATCAAACAGCACGCCATTGACTCAAATGGTTGCAATGTACAGAAGTCAATTGCAAATGAACAAAAACTGGCAGTATTTCTGAGGTAAGTGATGAACACTTATTTATTTAATGAACTATAAAATGTTGCACCCAAGTATCTAGGTATCTTAATATTTTCAAAGCCTCGTCGCAAAAAGCGTCATAAAGCTCACTGTGTTCCATCTCTGCCTCTATCAGCTTTCTTTTCTTTACCAATGTTAAAAATAAACTATTCATCCATCGCATAAGACGATGGTCTGTGTACTGTCAGTAAATGAGAATAATCACACGACAGGAATGCGAAAGTTAGCCGCGTGTGCTATGTGAGGGGAAGAGTTAATGCTGTTCGAAAAACATTGTCACGAATGTAGGTCTGTCTTTGTCAGCAGTACATTTCAACAAATTACATATATCAGATCACCACCCTCTTTCAGGATGCTCATACTTTCAGAATAATACCGACCACTTCTTCATTTGTGTAGCCTGGTGCATAATTACTTTATTAATGCTGAAACTGTGTATTTTACCACTGAAATGCTTTTTCCTCGTCAAGAGTTATTGTCATTGTCATCCGTAGGTTTTTTTCGACTGTTTCTAACTTGCAGTAGAAATCTGATATCCCAATACACCTAGTATAATGTCTCTTACTACATTCATACCAAGTAATCACAGTGAAGCTTATATACGTACTTCAGATCTTGAGTGCTTTTTACCAGGAGCACAAAGGGGTCACACCTTTGGAAATTATTCGTTTTCGAATTTCTGTAAGAGATCGTACAGATACGCCAGAATTGTAGGCAGCAGATATGAAGGGCTTATTTCAATAGTGGTACAAGTCGATTACCTCCACGATTCTGATTATAATGCTTCTGAAATTAATGATGCAAACAAACAGAAAGAAAGGTTCATCTCTAGCAAGAAGCCATATGCTTGAATATTTCTGGTATCTCAACTGCAGATTTTTCAGCGCTCATTTCACTTTAGGACTCTGTATGAACAAAACTGGACCCATGTACCACTATTGAAATAAGCCCTTCATATTTAGCCTTGTTTTACGTTACTGTCTTGCTTCTGGGTCGCATGATTTTATAAATTTCCTCACTTTCTTATTCACTACGCTCCCGATGGATTGTGTGTCCCTTCTTGCAATCTGAAAATATTGTGCAGGCAGAGGATGTCATACCAGTGGCGAATAGCTCACCAGTCACTGAACTGCGCATTAACCTTAACAAAAACGATGTATTCTAGCAAGGATATAGATCGAGCACTTCGCTCTAGGCAGAGAATCAGGAGTAACGACGAACAACAGTCGCCCCAGTGCAAAGTTTTCTTCCGTTCGTTAGTAAGGTCACAGATCGCATTGGGAAAGTTTTAAGCAAGTATGGGGTGGAAACTATTTTCAGACCCACCTGGAAAATAAAAGAATTTTTAAGATCGGCAAAAGATGCCCGACACCCTTTGGCTACACCGGGGGTATATAAAACTCCTTGTAGTTGTGGACAGGTTTATATCGGTACCATAAAGAGAAGTGTGAACACCCATCTTGTTGAACATAACAGGAATTGCCGCCTGCGTCACACGGATAAATCGGCCGAAGCGGAACATGTTTACCAGGAAGGCGATCATGAAATAAAATTCAGCGAGACGAGCGTCATATCAAAATCCTCGCATTATTATGCACGCTTCTATAGAGAGGCTATCGAGATTGACAAACACCGTAATAATTTTAACAGGAAAGACGAAGGTGTTAAACTGGATAAAATTTGGATGTCAGCGTTGCACCGCAAGCGTGACGATCTCATAGCCGACGCCACGCAATCGACAGTGGCGCCCTCTGTACTGCCTATCTAATCAGCGCATCCTCGAGTTCTCTTCGGAGTTCGCCGCTGTACCTCCCCCGCAGTCGGAGACGAAACGTCAGGGGAGAGTTTTATACTTCGACCACGGCCTATCAGCCCGGAAGTTTTAAGTGAAGACAATACCGGCAGTGAAAGCTTACATTGTATGATATGTGTATATAAGTAACTGAAAAATACAGGGTGATTCAAAAAGAATACCACAACTTTAGGAATTTAAAACTCTTTAACGACAAAAGGCAGAGCTAAGCACTATCTGTAGGCGAATTAAGGGAGCTATAAAGTTTCATTTAGTTGTACATTCGTTCGCTTTCTGTGATTTTATCCTTGCTCAAATGTAAACAGATGAATCTTTCGTTTCAAAGATTGTGTTTAGTGAAGAAGCAACTTTCCACACTAACGGGAAAGTCAACCGTCACAATGTCTGTATATGGGGCACTGAGAATCCGCGGGAAACAACTCAGTATGAACGTGACTCGCCTAAGGTGAACGTTTTCTGTGACATTTCAGCCAATAAAGTTTTTGGTCCCTTTTTCTTCGAAGGTGCTACTGTAACTGGACTACAGTATCTGGAGATGTTAGAGAATTGGCTGTTCCCTCAGATCGAACAAGAAGCACAACAATTCATATTTCAGCAGGATGGAGCGCCACCACATTGACACTTATCTGTCCGTAACTACCTGAACGTCAACTACCCGAGGCGATGGATCGGCCGCCAGGCAGCCCGTGACAGAGCACTTCATCACTGGCCTCCAAGAAGCCCTGATCTTACCCACTGCGATTTTTTTTTATGGGGGTATGTTAAGGATATGGTGTTTCGGCCACCTCTCCCAGCCACCATTGATGATTTGAAAAGAGAAATAACAGCAGCTATCCAAACTGTTACGCCTGATACGCTACAGAGAGTGTGGAACGAGTTGGAGTATAGGGTTGATATTGCTCGAGTGTCTGGAGGGGGCCATATTGAACATCTCTGAACTTGTTTTTGAGTGAAAAAAAAAACCTTTTTAAATACTCTTTGTAATGATGTATAACAGAAGGTTATATTATGTTTCTTTCATTAAATACACATTTTTAAAGTTGTGGTATTCTTTTTGAATCACCCTGTATAATTCACAAATGGAAAAAGATGTAGTGCTTAAATGTAGAAAAACGAAATACTACTAAATGACAAGGTATTTGAGTTCACGGTGCTGTAGTGTTAGCGTGGCGCGCGCCACGAGGAACTGTGCCACAACCACAAACGCCGGGCAGCCTGGGGCAGACGCGTGTCGCGTCCCCGTCGCATCCCAATCTGCGGTGTCCCATGTGAACCTGTGTGACGCTACGCGCGTCTCCATTTGCGCCTGGCGTGAGAAGCCCATCCGCATGGGGCGGCGATCACCGGGCGGTGACGTAAGCAGCGGTGCGCTAATGAGCGCTGCCGCAAAGCAGGGCCGCGTCTGCTCGGCCGGCTGGTCTTTTAATTCGTGCGCCGCGCTGCCGGCGTTATTAATTACGGCATTGTGGAGCGGCGGCGAGCGCTGAGTGACGGCGGGCGCGATCGGATCGGTCGGCCCGTCACCACAGCCGCAGCCAGAGCTGGCCTGCGCGGCGCGGCGCCGCGTTATTAATGCCCGCCGCCACCGCCCGCAGCAGCCGGCCTGCCTCCTCTGGGCCGCGCCCAGCGGTCGCCGCTGCCCTAATACGTCGCAGGCTCCTTGTACGGCGGCGTAATGACGGCTCCGCGTCAATGCCCCGCCTGCCAGCGCCCGATGCCTTCATCGCCTCTCTCTGCACATCTGGCAAAACGTGATTAGTCACGCGGGCGTCGCCGGCTTGCTTCGGCATTACAATCGAATGAAGCAATGGAACCACTGTGAACGCTCCTACTCGTCTGTCCTCTCGCAGCTCCTCTGGCGACCGCGTGCAGAGTCAAAGCACTATTACGGTACGTTTATGCGACCCCATCGAATTGCAAATTGCTGACATACAGATCGACAACGTTGTGCGGCAAACTTGCCAGCCACGCGAATGTTGCCACATCTTCGGCAACTTTATCAGCCACTGTTTCCCGGTATTACGATAGGACAGTGTTTCTGCGCTAGAGGTGTCCACATCATGGGTATCAGTTTTTTTTATTTTTTATTTTTTTCAGTCATTAGTCTACTGTTTTGATGCGGCCCGCCACGAATCCCGCTCCAACGCCAAAATTTTCATCTCAGAGCAGCACTCGCAACCTTTGTCCTGAAACATTTGCTGGCTGCATTTCAGTCTCTGTGCCGGCCGTCGTGGCCGTGCGGTTCTAGGCGCTTCAGTCTGGAACCGCGTGACCGCTACGGTCGCAGGTTCGAATCCTGCCTCGGGCACGGATGTGTGTGCTGTCCTTAGCTTAGTTGGGTTTAAGTAGTTCTAAGTTCTAGGGGGACTGATGACTTCAGAAGTTAAGTCCCATAGTGCTCAGAGCCATTTTAACCATTCAGTCTCTGTTTTCCTCTACATTTTTCGCCCTCAAAAATCCCGTCTAACACCATGGCAGTTATTACATGATATCTTAACACGTATCCTATCATCGTGTCCCTGATTCCTGTCACTGTTCTCAATATATTCCTTTCCTCGCCAATTCTGAGGAGAACATCGCCATTCCTTACCATATCACTCCACCCACTCTGCAAAGTTGTTCTGTCGCACCACATCTCATATCCTACGATTCTCTTCTTCTCCGGTTTCCCTACAGTCCACATCTCACTACCAGATAATTCTCTGCTCCATATGTATCTCCTCAAAATATCTTCCTCAACTTAAAATCTTTGTGTGCTTCGTCCGTCATCGGCTTTCTCTTATTTTAAAAAAAAATTGACTTTCAGGACCCGCACATGCAGCTAATCTCATCTGGAAAGACGATACGACAGTATGTTACTTCAATTCAGAAAATTCATTACGGTTAAGCCTATAGGATCAACATCAACAAAAGAAAAACGAAGATAATATAATGTAGTCGAATTAAATCGGTTGATGCTGCGGCAATTACATTAGGAAATAAAACGCTTAAAGTAGTAAACGAGTATTGCTATTAGGGGAGCAAAGTAACTGATGATGGTCGAAGTAGAGAGGATATAAAATGTAGACTGGCAACGGTAAGGAAACCGTTTGTGAAGAAGAGAAATTTGTTAACATCGTGTATGGATTTAAATGTCAGGAAGTCGTTTCTGAAAGTATTTGTATGGAGTGTAGCCATGTATGGAAGTGAAATATGGACGATAAATAGTTTGGACAAGGAGAGAATAGAAGCTTTCGAAATGTGGTGCTACAGAAGAATGCTGAAGATTAGATGGGTAGATCACATAACTAATGAGGAGGTATTAAATGGAATTGGAGAGAAGAGAAAGTTGCAGCACAACTTGACTAGAAGAAGGGATCGGTTGGTAGGGTATCAAGGGATCACCAATTTAGTTTTGGAGGGCAGCGTGGAGGGTAAAATCGTAGAGGGAGACCAAGATATGAATACACTAAACAGATTCAGAAGAATGCAAGTTCCAGTAAGTACTGGGAGATGAAGAACCTTGCACAGGATAGGAGTATCATGGAGAGCTGCATCAAACCAGTCTCAGGACTGAAGACCACAACAACACAGGCCTTACCCTGAGACGAATATTTGGCGCCATGCAGGCGATTTTCGTGTCAGTTATGATGGTACGACGGTAAGGACAACACAACACCCAGCCCCGAGCTGAGTAAACCTCCGACCCGGCCGCGAATTGAACCCGCGCATCGGTAATTTTGCTTCCAGGTAGCTGAATACCTTAACTCCGTCTACTTCGTGATCATTACATTCGTCCTTTTCCGACTTTTTCTAAGTCCATTTCTGTACTTGTCAAACTGTTCAATCCATTTAACAGATCCTGTAATTCTTCACTTTCACTAAGGATAGCTACGTCACCAGCGAATCTTGTCACTGATATTCTTTCACTTTGAATTTTAATCCCACTCTTGAACCATTTTTTTTGTATTTCTGTCACTGCCTCTTCGATGTACAGATTGAACAGTTGGGGCGAAAGACTATATTCCTGTCTTACACCTTGTTAATGCAAGTACTTCCCACTGGTTTTCCACTCTTATTTTCCCCTCTTGTGTTTTGTATGTTTTGCATCCTAAAGCTTCTCTTAGGAAGTCGAAAATCTTACGCCATTGTACATTTTCGAACGCTTTTTCCAGGTCGATAAATTCTATGAAGTTGGCTGCACTGGTTTTCACTATTCCTTCCATTACCAACCGCAACGTCAGAACAGCCTCTCTTGTGCTTTTATCTTTTCTAAAGCCAAACTGATCGTCATCTAACATTTTCTCATTCTTCTTCTCCATTCTTCTGTACATCATTCTTGTCAGCAACTTGGGTGCATCAGCTGTTAATCCGATTGTGCAATAGTTGTCGCACTTATCTGTCGTTGCTATCTTCAGAATTGAGTGGATGATATTTTCCCCAAAGTCTAATGGCCCGTCGCCAGTCTCAAACATTCTGCGCATCAACGTGTGGCCGCGAAATGACGAAATATAATAGTGAAATTGAGTGCAGCTCTCCTGCATTTTCATTCCACAAAGGAAAAAGTTAGCATCAAAAAGATTGTTCCGGCTTTGTGTTTGCGTTCTTTTTCAAGTAAGCGAATTGCTTCCTGCAATATATATGTCGTTAACAGATACTGGACACATAGCACTCCCAGAACAGTAGGACGTTATTTTGAATACATGGCTTAAAAGCAGTCCTTCCGTAAACTGATAAGACCAACACGGTTATGAATCAGTGTAGTACACTGCAGAACACAAAGGATCATTTTTTCGGAACAATGAAATTGTCTCCGGTTGCGACGAATAAGTTTGAAATTTGAATCGCAGATACCTACAGCCCCCCTCTTTAGCTATGCAACGTCACCCTTGGGCTCGGCTACGTCACCCTCGGACTCCGCGACAGGAAAGATTCGACATATCCGGAAATTATGGCAGAGCTCATAAGCTCGTGTGACGTGTAAGGTAGGTTAATATCTGACATTGGCATTTCTGCCCACCGCCGATGTGGAAGCACGCCGCCGTGGACATGTCACACGATGGAAAGACTGCCACACACCTCCCACTCCACATTTGGGCCCCGTTTTGGACGGCTTTGCGATGGTAGTCGGAACTGCGAAACTCAGGGTTCAAATTATTATTAGTGGTAGACTATAGCATTTCAGACATAACGCCGCTCAGAATCGACATGAAAAGGTATCAAGGCGTGGCATAAAGGACGTCAATGAAAACACATTTCGCGGTCGAAAACGACAGTCCACAGTGCGCTAAGCGACAGTACGACGTTCTTGACAACCAGTGATTCTACTGACACCCTCCGGTTGATTCAACCCATCCCTAACGACATCATGGGGCTGAAGCCCCACTGAACCAGGCGCCTTGATAGTGCAGTGAGATCGCTATTTTTCTAGTACTGTACAGGGTATACCGATCAAAACTGTTTAACGAAATTTGAATGTGATATAACGAGGACAGGAGATGAGGGAGGGAGGTGGTGCGCAACATCGATATATCCGTCAACAAAACAACAACGGACTCTCCGTGATCACCCACTTCGGCAATTTCCTTAGTGTTACCCGCCCATGTTTGAGCACCTACAAAATATTCCTGTACAGAGACAGCCCATAACGGCAGTCCTAGGCGCCTGCAGGCAGGCAATCCCTTGACGCCCTTCCCATTCTGCATGTCTGTTAGTAGACGCAAGAACAGCGGCGTCGATCGTACGCAGGTACCTAGCACTGTCATCATGTATTGTGCCTGTACAGGTACTTTAAGGCGCTCAACAAACGTGAGCTGCAACGCGGAGTGGCCGTGCGGTTTGAGGCACCATGTCACGGACTGCGCGGCTCCTCCCGCCGGAGGTTCGAGTCCTCCCATGGGCATGGGTGGGTGTGTTGTTCTCAGCACAAGTAGCAACTGATGACCTCAGCAGTTGGTCCCTTAGGAATTCACACACATTTGAACAAAGGTGACGGTGGCACTGAGACCATTGTCGAACTGGTTGGTCACAGAGGGGCCCTTCGTCGTTTCATTCACACTCTGTGTCAATGTCGCACCGCCACTTCCATCCTTAATCTCCGCCGCCACGAGAGGACGCGAAACAGAAGGTCTGAAAAAGCAAAGCAGACTGTTGCTTTGTATTACGTTCATATTTCGTCAGTTGGTATTGATCAAAAATGGTTCAAATGGCTCTGAGCACTATGGGACTTAACATCTGAGGTCATCAGTCCCCTAGAACTTAGAACTACTTAAACCTAACTAACCTACGGTCATCGCACACATCCATGTCCGAGGCAGGATTCGAACCTGCGACCGTGGGGGTCGCGCGGTTCCAGACTGAAGCGCCTAGAACCGCTCGGCCCCAGCGCCCGGCCTGGTATTGATCGGTCCGTAGTGGTTCCACCTTATTCGCCACAGCAAAAATTGCGGTCGCGCTGCTTAAGATGGCTTTAGAGGAGGGCTGAATCATCTGGGCCGTGTCAGCACTGTCGAACCTGCTCACGAACTCTCAGAGCACTACGAATTGTCGTTTTCGACAGTGAATCAACGTCCCAATGGAAATGGTGGTTTCATTGATGCTCACTATGCCACTTCCTTTCTGAGACCTTTTCGGGTCAATTCTGAACAACAATGTGTGTGAAAGGTTGTACCCGCACACTCGCTACAAATTCATGTGATTCCAACGCTGGGCTTCGCGGTTCTGACCGGCATCGCAAAGGCGTCCATAGAGGTGGCGAAATATGGGTTAGACAGGGATATGACGACCTCCTCATCCGTTGACACGTCTGCAGTGCTGTCCGTCCACGGTGGCGTTGGGGAGAATTATGGTGTGCAAATACCGTAGCAATAAAAAAAATAGACATTGGCGAGTTGCTGCCCATGATCATCGAAATAAACGTGATGAAGCTTAAGAAAAGTGTAGGAATCTTAAGAACGTAGGCAGAATACAATTACGGCTCAGTACTCCAGATATTCTACAACATTTATACCAATGACAGTGATCTTTTCCAGATTTCGATCTTCCTGTGTTCTGTACCTCTGGTCGCTGATGTTTGCATCACGTTTATAGAATTCATGGTTTTCTCCTTTCTGTAAAAAGCAGTCAAAGGAAAACGAGGCAGATGGAAGACGTAAGAAAAATGTTCATTATTTCTAAAGCTATAGCCATAATTGTTGATGCATTTATCGCACTGTGAGATAAGATGGTCAATGTCTTTATGGAAAAATGTGGTTGCTGGCAGAACCATACTTGTGCCCAGGCATGCTTCATCAGAACCAAATCGACGGCCATGGTTGTCTTTCTTCGGGGCTCCAAAATTATGGAAATCGCATAGGGAGAGATTCGGACTATATGGAGGATGTGTAAAGGCTTCGCATCGAAGTTTCCACAGTGAAGTTGAAACAGCCTTGGAACAAGGGTATTTTTTTATTTTCCATTTCCTCTGTAATACATTACAAAGACCGACATAAAAATTTAGCGATAATTTTAAAACATGAAATATACTGATGACAAAATCATAAAGTACTTTAGTAAAAACATTAGTCCATTGATAAAGACAGAGACGAGATTTACTGATGAGTTAGACGTGTGATAAATTTCACTGGTAAGAGAGCAAATTAAGTATGGAAACGGAGTGAACGTTATGCAATGTGAGATGAAATTTATAGTACAATATTAAATTTTTTAGTTTACCACTTTCTACCATCTTTAATGTTTAAATTTACCAGCATATTTAATTTTTAAATTACCCACAAATCCAGTATCTTGATGACGTCTATGAAAAAGAGGCATAGCTTTGAGGTCACAATAA
This sequence comes from Schistocerca nitens, assembly GCF_023898315.1. Classification (NCBI taxonomy): domain Eukaryota; kingdom Metazoa; phylum Arthropoda; class Insecta; order Orthoptera; family Acrididae; genus Schistocerca; species Schistocerca nitens. Next base: position 71,791,058 of record NC_064617.1, read on the forward strand.
TGAAGTCATTCTTAAGAGGGCGTGCCTTAGGCACAGACAAGTGATTGACCTCAGTCACGCGACATCACACATATAAGCAAAGTTGGTCACAACATACATAGCCATACTACTCCTGACCTCTCTGTTTCTTCACTGTTGCAGTTACTGTTACGTTCTTCTAGTCCTTTTTCCATCCATCTTTCTGTAGTAAGCAAATGCATTTATCCACAGCTCCAGTAGGGAGATGAGGGTTTCTGCGCAATTTTGATATCAAATTGATATGCAAAACAACTGAATTAATCAATTAATCACCCCCACCCCCGCCCATCCAAGCCCCCTACCACAACCACCCCCATACCCAGACGACGTCACGTGTTTTTCCCAGCTGCATGTGTGGCCCACCCCTCGTCCCCCTCCCCCATCCCCCATCGCCCAACCCCACCCTTCCCACCAACCTACTCGATTGGCGAGAATTTCGATTTTGGGGAGAATTTCAAATTTGGGCAGGAATTTAAAGTTTTCGTGGGAATTTCTTTGTCCCAGCGCTGTGCTGATGTACACATCCCACCCTCCACCCAGGAATTGGCAGGAAATTAAAAATGATAGTGCCATTTCCGGGACTCGAACCCTGGTCCTCTTGGGTGAGAAGCATAACTGCACCCCCCCCCCCCCCGAAAAACAATTAAATCACCAAGACGTTTGGAATAAACAGGAAATTAAAAATGGTAGGAAAAGGACTCAGCCTGTTCTGGGCTGCTGGAGAGAGGAAGGAGTGTATTTTATTTATTTTTGGAACAACTTATTTAGGAATGGATTTCATGTAGTTTATTTATCACACTGATACAAAACACTCGCCCTGACGTGCTTGGGGTCACAATATACATTGATAAAAAAAATGGTTCAAATGGCTCTGAGCACTATGGGACTTAGCATCTATGGTCATCAGTCCCCTAGAACTTAGAACTACTTAAACCTAACTAACCTAAGGACAGCACACAACACCCAGCCATCACGAGGCAGAGAAAATCCCTGACCCCGCCGGGAATCGAACCTGGGAACCCGGGCGTGGGAAGCGAGAACGCTACCGCACGACCACGAGATGCGGGCACAGTACATTGATAAACAGACACAAAATAACACTCGTAAATTACCAAAATAATGCATTGCACAGCATACAGATGTGCAAAACTACTCGTAACGCTATGTAAACACGCTCACAGCGCCAAACACTCGAAAATAATGCAGGGGAAAAACACTCAGTGTGCGTAAGAAAAGCAATGTATCAGCGACTCGAACCCTGATTCTATTGGATGGGAAGACCAAGTGCACCCCCTAACACATGATAACTGTCCCGATGCGGGAGAGGAAGGTTAGGTTAGTGTACTTTCTTTATTTTGGCCAGGAAACTGACGCAAATATCGATCCAATTACGTAATTAATCACAAACATCGGTCCTAATTACACAACTATACGCATAGTGATGCACAAGGACGGCATGAAATCGCAATACAGCGCAAAAGCTGATGATACCATAGAACTGGTGTTATCCTGCTGGGAAAAAATTTCGCTATACTGCTCGAAACCTGCGACAGAAACCTTCAAACTCTACCCTACACCTACAAGCTGGTGGGAAAAAGGCTGAGGTGTAAGGTACTATAGTCTTTTTGGTGGGACATACACTCCTGGAAATGGAAAAAAGAACACATTGACACCGGTGTGTCAGACCCACCATACTTGCTCCGGACACTGCGAGAGGGCTGTACATGCAATGATCACACGCACGGCACAGCGGACACACCAGGAACCGCGGTGTTGGCCGTCGAATGGCGCTAGCTGCGCAGCATTTGTGCACCGCCGCCGTCAGTGTCAGCCAGTTTGCCGTGGCATACGGAGCTCCATCGCAGTCTTTAACACTGGTAGCATGCCGCGACAGCGTGGACGTGAACCGTATGTGCAGTTGACGGACTTTGAGCGAGAGCGTATAGTGGGCATGCGGGAGGCCGGGTGGACGTACCGCCGAATTGCTCGTGGGGCCTGAGGTCTCCACAGTACATCGATGTTGACGCCTGTGGTCGGCGGAAGGTGCACGTGCCCGTCGACCTGGGACCGGACCGCAGCGACGCACGGATGCACGCCAAGACCGTAGGATCCTACGCAGTGCCGTAGGGGACCGCACCGCCACTTCCCAGCAAATTAGGGACACTGTTGCTCCTGGGGTATCGGCGAGGACCATTCGCAACCGTCTCCATGAAGCTGGGCTACGGTCCCGCACACCGTTAGGCCGTCTTCCGCTCACGCCCCAACATCGTGCAGCCCGCCTCCAGTGGTGTCGCGACAGGCGTGAATGGAGGGACGAATGGAGACGTGTCGTCTTCAGCGATGAGAGTCGCTTCTGCCTTGGTGCCAATGATGGTCGTATGCGTGTTTGGCGCCGTGCAGGTGAGCGCCACAATCAGGACTGCATACGACCGAGGCACACAGGGCCAACACCCGGCATCATGGTGTGGGGAGCGATCTCCTACACTGGCCGTACACCACTGGTGATCGTCGAGGGGACACTGAATAGTGCACGGTACATCCAAACCGTCATCGAACCCATCGTTCTACCATTCCTAGACCCGCAAGGGAACTTGCTGTTCCAACAGGACAATGCACGTCCGCATGTATCCCGTGCCACCCAACGCGCTCTAGAAGGTGTAAGTCAAGTACCCTGGCCAGCAAGATCTCCGGATCTGTCCCCCATTGAGCGTGTTTGGGACTGGATGAAGCGTCGTCTCACGCGGTCTGCACGTCCAGCACGAACGCTGGTCCAACTGAGGCGCCAGGTGGAAATGGCATGGCAAGCCGTTCCACAGGACTACATCCAGCATCTCTACGATCGTCTCCATGGGAGAATAGCAGCCTGCATTGCTGCGAAAGGTGGATATACACTGTCTAGTGCCGACATTGTGCATGCTCTGTTGCCTGTGTCTATGTGCCTGTGGTTCTGTCAGTGTGATCATGTGATGTATCTGACCCCAGGAATGTATCAATAAAGTTTCCCCTTCCTGGGACAATGAATTCACGGTGTTCTTATTTCAATTTCCAGGAGTGTATGTTCAACTGAGTAGATGCTGGTGTTGGACAGAGAGGAGTTTAAAAAGTGTATTACCTGCAAGCATACAGTATCTGTTACTGTTTGACGTCAGAGTTCGCTGCAGACACCTACTAAAAATCACCCTACAGCCCACCTAACAGAGCTGATGGGAAAAATGCGTCACAGTTGTAATTACACTACGAAATTGTTGTGAAAAAACCAGCACTCATATTGAACACGTCATAATGCAGCACATGTACGGGGGTAAATAGTCGTCCTAAAAGACTCCAAAGGAGGCGGTAGTTGAACGTGCACTCTCCACGATGTACAAACTGCCGAAACCCGAGGCCCGCTCCCCTCCCTCCCTCCAACCACCTACAAGGCCGATGGACAGTGGGAGGGAGATACTCTGCTAACAACCTCGCAATATGAGCTGGCCACTGTCTGCCTTGAGGGGATGGTCCTTCACCAACACAAAACAATAGGAGACAAAATACATCTTGGTCATCTAAAGTACAGGACACAACCACCGCTAATGGTTAGGGGGCGCACCTGCAGCGACGAGCTGTCACAAACTAGACAGGTTCTCAACGCCTTAGTGATGGAAACACTTTTGTTTAACGTCACGTAGGACGCTCCAGCTGGGACCTGCGGGGAGGCATGTCTCGTAGGAAAGTCGCCCGCCATTCTGTGATGGTCTGTTTAACATCAACTTGACTCCTATATTAAAGCAACTATTAAAAAAGAAAATGAAAACGTTTGCGATGAAAATAATAGACAAAGTCCATTTAGTTTTATGAGCAAAATCGATGTAGTTTTTTACGTTCGACTGCACTCGCATCTGAGTATTATGTGACGTCCAGCAAAGTCTACCACCACCGATCACAATCATCAGCAGAGACATACCCACCATAGATAAAATCAGGAAAAAAAGGCTTTGATTATTTCGATGCGAAAACTTCCGGTCACCGCAGGTGTCCTTGTTATTTTGAAATTAAATTGATCATGAGAGTCACTTTGCATGGTTAGTAACTTTTTTTTCTGTAGTCGGATTACACTCAACAGGTGGGTCAAATGGGAATATGTGGAGTGGACACGATGTTCTTTCGAGGAACACTATTAAGAAATGACATCTAAAGCTGACCACAGAGCGATTCTACAGCCCACACGATACATTTCACGTAAGGACCGTGCTATTGAAAACATGATCGTCTTGACCACGTTACCGTCACCCTGCATAAAAAGCGGTCTTGAGTCTACAGGTACACACACGAGCCGCTGATAGTGTTACGCTCTCTAAAATAAATTTTGTCACCGATTTTGAATCAAGTCTATGCATTCAATCACTTACTTGCGTTGGATCCTGTAGAGACATCTTTTAATGATTACAGCCACTGGTGAATCATATTCGTGTCACTCTCATATCTCGAAATGAGTCACCTTTCTCACCTTTCTCAAACCTATCTGCTAAGGATCCCATACGACAGAAACTCCAGCGCTGTTTTTGAGACAGTCCCTCTGCAGCTTGTAACTGCACCTAAGTCCATCCCACCACTATCCATGCAGCTTAGTCTATGTGATCACTAAAATTTTTCTGACCTGTATGGAATTCAGGGAGCGCTATATCTAAGACCTTCTGCATCCTGTAGGGACAGTTAATGCAATAGGAGCACGTGTTGACCACTCGGTAGAAATGGGACCACGATGTCATATCTCCGCCAGCCGTGTACAGAGTGTAAGACCAGCGCCAAAAGAAGCTTTCCCCTGCAACACGAGGAAGTAGGAGAGACAGTACAAGCAGTTACAGTGGTGTTTCTTGCTGGGAAAATTAGGAAGACTGTACATCATACAAGGCTACATACAGCTAGTCCGAACGAGATCTGTGTCTCTCAGGGTGCCTTCTTGCCTGTCACCCAAACATATGAGGCAATCCTATTAAATACACAGGTATTGGTTCATTGGAGCAGGTGGTTCATGATCAAAGACGCTTCCACAGACCGGTGTAAAGTTTCATCACCTGTAGTGTCGGATGACCATAACAGACTATCAATCACATGAGAGGGTTCCTGTATTGCTCCTTCATAAGCAGTTTAATATTTTTTTCGGTTGTAACACATCCAATCAATGTACACCGACATACACTTTGTTTTTCTCTACCATGACTTAGAGACCCTTGTCAGCTGCTGATAACCTGACATTAACATGTTTCGATCCCCTGGCTCTCACTGAAAACTGAAAATCGCATGCCATAAACTGTACAGCTAAAACACCACTGTACAACTACCACACCACAGGCTGGTAGAAATAAAATACAGATGCAATGTTTCTCATTGACAAAAATGTGGAAGACATCACAACGTATGGAAACGGGAAGAGTCTGCGGTATTGTAGAGCGCTTCCAACAATTATTCAAATGTTACAGTACAGTTAATCTCATCTTCCCATCGAAAGGGTAGCGGATGTCTCGGTGATCCGTTTCGAAAATCATTGTTCCTTCATTTTGTAGTCGTGTACATGATTTACTGTTCTGGTGTTGACCATTGCTGGAAGGTGCTGTTCACCACACGCATCAGGTACCACAAATAGAAAGAGGTGCTGTTACCTTATTTGTGAAAAAAAACGTATAACATGTGCAGTATATCGCAGGATATGCAAATAGGACGAGTCTGTAGCAATGAGGAACACTTCCAAACAACTATATTAAGGTGATGACCTCTACATTTAATCGTATGTTCCACAGTGACAAGTAGCAGGTATCTAGTGGTACATCAAGGTTCCCTCCATCTCAGTGGAGTGGTGTCAGTCAATCATTATGCGCTAATCAACAGCATACCCAGTGGAAAGTGGGGATTGGAAAGACGCCATTGATATGACGTGACGTACTGTAATACACACCACAGTTGATAGCAAGATCAATTTTAGCAATTTTAACCAGAAGTCGGAGAGAGCAATATCAGCCACATTCAGCAACCTGTTTAGAAACAGAGTGAGCCGAGATAATTCTATAGGTGTGTGTTTTGACCACTCAGTGTAGGTGGGAACATGTTCTCGTAGCTCCACCACCTGTGTACGATGTCTAAGGTCAGAGCCAAATGAAGCCTACTCCTGCAACGACAGTACAAATAGTTACAGTGGTGTTTCTTGATGGGAAAATTAGGAAGTCTCAACATCGAAGCAGGTCTACGTAGGATCCATTCACGTCTATCACCCAAACATTCTTTCATCGTTATTCTGTACCATCCAGCAGAGAAAAATTATGAACTGTCCGCATGCTAGCATCGAACACATGTAACGATCCTATTAAATATACAGGTATTGATCAACTGCACAGACCAGTGTAAAGTTGCTTCACCTGTACTGTAGGAGGATGACCACATCCCAGAACTATGCAATAAGTCGCAAGAGACGCTCCCTGTGACCCTGTGACCCTGTGTCGTTGATTGCAACATTGCTTTTTCTGCAGTAACAGGCTTTGTACACTGGCATACATTTTGCTTTTTCCGCCATGACTTAGAGGTCTGTGTCATGGTCTAAAGTGACATTAACACATTCTAATACACGGCTTCTTGCAGAAAACTAGACCTTATGGTATAAATCATGTTGCAACTGCTGCTACCATAACACACCACACACACAGACAAGTATAACATAATGAAACTGGAAGAGTTTGGAGGCATTGTGGAGAGTTCCCAAACTGCTGTCTGAAGGCGACTGACGACCTCTACATTTAAACTCATCTGCCACAGTGACGGAATAGCTGATGGCTCTGCGTTCAGTTTCGACTGATTCCTCATACTGCAATCATCTACACAATCACTGTTTCGGTGCTATCCATCCCCAGAAGATGTTGCTCCTCCACCAAAACTCTTTCTCCATCTCAAACAAGCGATGTCGATCAATCATTATGTGGTAACCAACAGCGTACCAGTGGATGGATGGGGTGGAAAAGACACTGTCGACGTGCTGCAATAATAAGCATCACAGTTGATAGTGCAAACAGTTTTAGCAATTTTACAATAATTTCAACACTGACCAGTGATACAACAGCATGTTTCCCAATTTCCGTGTAATTGCTAATTCGTCCATTTTCTACTTTGCGAGTATTATTGCGAATGTAAAGTAGCTTTTTTTCCTGATTTTGCGCAGGGTGGGTATGTCTCTGCTGATCATTTGTGATCGGTGGCGGTACACTTTGCTGAACTCGCAGTTGGAGAGACCTACATAACGTTAAACAGAAGTGTTTTCCATCCCAGAACGAGAGGCCTATTGGAGGCGTTGAGGATCAGTCTAGACTGTGACAGCTCGTCGCCACAGATGCGCCCCCTAATCATTAGGGATGGCTGTGCCAGTATAGATGACCAAGATGCATTCAGGACAGCCATTCTTTTATCTACTATTGTTTAGTTAACTATACCTGCTTTTGTGTTGGCAAAGGATCATCATCTCGAGGCAGACAGCTACCAGAATGTGTCACGAGGTTGCTGGTGGAGTAGCTTCCTCCCTCCGTCCATTCACCCTGCAGGTGGTTGGAGGGAAGGAGGGAGGGGAGAGGGCCTCGATTTTCAGCAGTTTGTGATTGTGCATTGAGGAGAATGTACGTTCAACTACCACCTCCTCTGCAGTCTATCAGGACGACTGTTTTCCTCAGTGCATGTGTTGCATTATGACCTGTTCAATACAAGTGCTGGTTTTTTCACGACAATTTCGAAGTGTAATTACAACTGTGACGCAATTTTTCCATCAGCTGTGATAGCGTGTATTGGCTGCGGTTAACTGGGCTGTAGGGTGATTTTTAGTAGGCATCTGTACCGAACTCTGAGGTCAAACAACGATAGATACTGTATGCTTGCAAATATTAGACTTTTTAAGCTCCTCTCTGTCGAACAACAGCATCTAGTCAGTTGAACGTATTTCAAACCAAACAGAATAAAGGTAGTACCTTACACCCCAGCCTTTTTCTCGCCAGCTTGTAGGTGTAGGGTAGAGTCAGTGATTCTGTCGCTGGTTTCGGGTGGTATTGCAAAAATTTTTCCCAATAGGATAACACTACTTCTATGGCATCATCAGTTTTTGCGCTGTATTGAGATTTTATGCCGTCCTTGTGCATCACTATGCGTATAGTTGTGTAATTAGGACCGATGTTTGTGATTAATTACATAATTAGGATTTGCATCAGTTTTCTTGCTAAAATAAATAAAGTACAGTAACCTAACCTTCCTGTCCCTCATCTGGACAGTTCCCATGTGTTAGGGGGTGGGTGAACGTGGTCTTTCTATCCAGTAGAATCAGGGTTCGAGTCGCTGATACATTACGTTTTTTATGTGCACTGAGTGTTTGTGCACTGCATTATTTTCAGGTGTTCAAGCGTTGTGAACGTGTTTGCATAGAGTTACGCATGTTTTATTTCGGTGATCTACGAGTAGTTTGCACATTTGTACGCTGTGCAATGCATTATTTCCGTAATTTACGAGTTTTTTTTGTGTCTGTACATCAGTGTACTGCATTATTTATGAGTAGTCTGCACGTCTGTAAACTGTATGTGACCCGAAGCACGTTAGGGCAAGTGTTTTGTATCAGTGTAATAAAGAAAGTACATGAAATCTGTCCCTAAGTAAATCATTCCAAATTTAAATAAAGCACACTCCTTCCTCTCTCCAGCAGCCCAGAACAGGCTCAGTCCTTTTCCCGCCATTTTTAATTTCCCGTCTATTCCAAGTGCATCTGGTGATTTAATTGTGTTAGTGGGGTGCACTTGGGCTTTCCACCCAGGAGGGCCAGTGTTCAAGTCCTGGGAATGGCACAATGATTTTTAATTTCCTGCCAATTCCCTGGTGGGGGTTGGAGTAGGCACATGAGCACAGCGCTGGGGCAAAGAAACTCCTGCTAAAATTCGAAATTCACACCAAAATTCGAAATTCCCGCCAAAATTCGAAATTCTCACCAGTAGGGTAGATTGGTGGGAGGGGTGGGGCTTAGGGTAGGGGGGATGGGGGATGGGGAGGAGGGGCTGTGGCACATGTGCAGCTGGGAAAAACAAGTGACATTATCTGGGGGTGGGGGTGGTCAGGGGCGGGGGTGGGTGGGTGTGGGGCTTGTTAATTTATCAATTTAATTAATTTGCATATCAATTTGATATCACAATTGCACTGATAGCCCCATGTCCCTACTACTCAAAGCTACATGGTATCCCACAAATTCTTGCTTTTCCAATAATTTCTGATCATCGTTAACCATACGGGTTTCTGTATCATTTAGGTGGGTTTGCAGACTATGGTGATATTCAGTTTCTACAATTTCTTTTCCATGCCGCCAGAAACACTTTTTACGCACGTAGGAAAACCTTATAAAGATGACTTTACATCACTATGTTCTTTCATTGGCGGTCTTAGCGTTTGTTATTTCAGCAGCCGAATACCCATTCTTCAGCCACGTATCGGTGAAATATGCCACATGTGAGATTATTATTGAAAGTCCGAACATAGGGAATAGGTTCCCAGATGTGTGAGTGCTTGCAAGAGTTTTTTGGTCAAAGAACCCTGTACAATGTCCTGGACGACAAGCGTCTATCACGGTCATGTGTTTCCCAGGTAAGTGCCACATGGCAGCTCTTACTGTATATATGAAAACGATGTGTTGGATATGGTGAGCAGTAATACACGACTGATGCAGCCCATCTCTCCTATGCATCTCAGGGAAGGGCTCAAAGTCTTGTTTCGGAACTTCCAGGTAGATTAAGGCTGAGTGTCGGAATAGAACTCGAACCTGAGATCTTGACTTTCTCGAAATGTGTGCTTATTGTCTGAGCTGTTCTGACAGTTATTTCTTTTTATGTATTCCAGTCGGTATCTTCACCTACACCTTTCGCTTTCTCATCTCTCTAGTATTCGTAGTAATTCCCCGTTGTCTCAACACATGTCCTAACTTTGTCTCTTCTTCCAATTACAATTTTCCGTTAATTTCTTTAACCGCCAATTTCTGCGACAGACGTACTCTCCTATACAGTCCACTTCATTTTCTGCTCTCTCTGTAACACCACACCTGAAACGCCTCGATTCTCTGCTATATCTACATATACATGGATACTCCACAAATGATACTTAAGTGCCTTTCGAATTTTCAGCTATCCATGATTTATTTCCACAGAATTCTCAAAACTTTCCACCTAAAATTAACGTCTATGTTTGATAAGGGCAGCTTTGATTTTAGCGAGGAGTGCCGTCTTTGTCTGTACTGGTCTCCTCTTTATATCCTCCTCGTATCACCGACACTTTGCTTCCAAGGCAAGACAATTGCTTCACTTCATCTACAAAGTGGTGCCACTTTTTTAAGTTAAATTTACCGCTAATATCATTTCTTCTACTCCTCAGTAGTTTCGTCTTTCTTTGGTTTACCCTCAGTAGGTATTTTGAGCTCGCTAGACTCTTCATTTCATTCAACCGATCCATTTTCTTAGCTTTCTGTTGGATAGGAATGCCATTAATGAATCTTATGATTGATATAATTTCATTCTAAATTTTAGTTATACTTCTGAAACTTTATTTTATTTCCATTGTAGCTTCTTGGATGTACAGGCTGAACAGCTGGGAAGAAAGGATGCATCCCGTCTTACGCCCATTTTACTCGAAGATTTATCTCTTAACCTTCCACTCTCATCGCCCCTTTTGATTCTTGTATGTACTGTATATTACGTGTGTTACAGGTTCCAGATATTTATAATTACGAGGTGTGATCGTAAAATAACAGTACTGGTGCTATCACAAAGTAATTACGCATGCACCGAAGACTAACGACCAACAACTGTGAAGCGTGAAGCATTCTCAGTCGAATGCGGAACCACTGTTGTCTGGAGACATGTCGGTGTGGTCATGGCCTTCGTTTGTGTAAGAGCCATTATTGTATTTTGTTGGACGAACGGTAAGTGTAATAATAGATCAAAGAGTTGTCGTGACGTTTCACGTAAGTAACTTGGAAAAACAACTGCTGAAACTTACGTTTTACTAAAATAAGTGTATGGCGAAGACTGATTACCACGCACGGCAGTTTTAGGGCGGTTCGAGCGTTTCAAAAATGGCCGAGAAGTAGTTAAAGGTGACTCAGGTCCAGGAACATAGAAAACGGATGAAAATATCGCAAAAATTAGTAATTTGATTGAATCTGACCGCCGTTGAGCATTCGATCGATTGCTTAAACTTTAGAATTGACAAGGAATGCTCAAGGAAAATTTGACATAAGCAATTTACTCACTCTACTCTACTCCATCCGAACAGGCTATGAAGGCCTAACAGTACCTACCGGCCGCCGTGTCATCCTCAGCCCATAGGCGTTACTGGATGCGGATATGTAGGGGCATCCGGTCAGCACACCAATCTCCCAGCCGTATTTCTGTATCCGAGATCGGAGCCGCTACTTCTCAGTCAACTAGCTCCTCAGTTTGCATCACAAGGGTTGAGTGCACCCCGCTTGCCAACAGCGCTCGGCAGACCGAATGGTCACCCACCCAAGTACTAGCTCAGCTCGACAGCGCTAAACTTAGGTGATCTGATGGGAACCGGTGTTACCACTGCGGCAAGGCCGTTGGCCAACGTAATCAGTTTAGCTTGAGAAAAATGTGTGAGAAATAGATACTGAAAATTCTCACGATCGAACAAGAAGAAGATCATGAAAATGTTTGTACTGACACTTTGAATACCACTGAAGATTATCCTAATTTCTTGGAAAGAGTGACGAATTTTAGTTTTTCGTTTATGATACAGAAACTTAAGTGCCAGTCAGTGCACTGGAAGGGCTGTGCTTTATCGAGAACAAAAAAGGTCCAATGAGCAAATCAAGATTCAAAGCGATGATGATTGTTTTCTTTGTCGATATTTATGGAGCTGTGTATCTTCTCTGTTTCCTGAAGGTCAGATTATTAATCAGATTTACCACCTTGTGGTTCTTGCTCAACTACGAAAAACCTACCCGAGTTGTGGAAGAACATCAACACAATGCATTGGCTCATACAACATTGACTGTTAAGATCTTTCTGATGAATTACAGCATCCCAATGGTAGAACGGGCACCTTATTCGTCTGACCTAGCACCATGTGACTTCTGTCTATTCCCCGAGATCAAATCTGCATTAAACGGAACAAATTTCAGTCCGTTGAAGCAGTAGAAAAAGAATGTGTCACGAGTCATCTAGGAGCTCACCAAAGAGGACTTTCAGCAATCTTTCCATCAATGGAAAATTCGCATGGGGCGTTGTAGGGATAGACGAGGGGAGTATATTGGGGGTGTATGTTTTTGAAATAAATAACCCACCAGGGTAGCCGAGAGCGGTTCCCTAAGCACCACAGGCTCGGTGGTGGTGAGGAGGACACTGTGGCCAGGCCTCGGGTTTCGACCCCTAACCACTTTGCCCCCAGAGCCCCCACCGGCCCACTACCAAAAAAAAAAAAAGGTTGGTAGAGCACTTAAAAAAAAAAAGAACGCTAACGCGCTTCTTCCTGCACTCGGGTAGGCGCGCCAGACCCGGATCGAATCCGCCTGGCGGATTAACGACGTAGGGCCGGTGAGCCAGCCAGCCTGGATGTGGTTTTTAGGCGGTTTTCCACATCTCCCTAGGTGAATACCGGGCTGGTCCCGACGTTCCGCCTCAGTTACACGACTCGCAGACATTTGCAACACATTTGCACTATTCCATGGCTTACATTAGACACAGACTGGGGTACGCTAATTCCTTCCCAGGGGGGTACAGGGTGACAGCAGGAAGGCCATCCGGCCACCTCTTAAACTTACCATGCCACATCCGATTAACCATGGCTGACCCTGCGTCACTGCGCGACAAGGTTCAGACAAAGAAAGAAAGAATGTTTTTGAAATAAATAGTCTCGTCATCGAAAGCTTTTCCACGGCTGATAAATCGTACGACTGCGTCTTCTCTCTGTTACCAAGAGGAACACTAGAACTGCCTATCTGGTACCTTAACGTTTTCGCAAATCTGATCGGCATCTAACAGACCCCAAAATTTCTTTTCCATTCTCCTCAAGATTTCGCCAGTTCGTTCTCGTGTTCAGTGATTTCGCAGTCGACTGCGCGTTAAGCCGTGTCGCTTCTTTCTTTGACTGCAGCTGAATCATAGACCTCACTGAAACATGAGGCCTGCTGTGACGGCACGGTTTCATTATTGGAATTCCTGGAGAGTGACGCGCACATCGGCGCGGGGAGGGGCGAATTCCTGCCACCGCAATATACGGCCAGGGGTGCGTGTTTGCAGAGTGAGGTGTGATGGGGAAAGCGGGAGGGGGCAGGTTGCCTTTGTCCCGCCTGGCGTTGCGTGCTGAGTAAGCGCGCAGTGGCAGAGACGGCGCTACTGACAGCGACGTGGACAGCGCATTCCTGGCGGACCGCCCGTGGCCGCCGCTTCCGCTTCCGCTGGGGCTGCGCTTTGGACCAGGGGGTTGGTGAGTGGGGAGGGGGAGCAAGGAGAGGGGGGAGGAGGAGGAAGCTGCCAACGTCCGCCCTCGACAGCCGCCGCTGCTATCGACCAGCGCTCCATCTCATGGCAACGTTATTGGTTTCTCCCTTTTAATTACACGAAGTCTAATAGAAATTCTTCGTCTGAAAACGAGGAACTGATATAAAAGCAATTTACGTCACTTCATTTTTACGGCGAAGTCTCATATAAACTAAGCAAAGATTTTTTTTAAAAAAAATAACGTAAACATCGCGTATGAATCACATTCTCCACCGCTACGTCATATAACCCTTAACTACACTACTGGCCATTAAAATTGCTACACCAAGAAGAAATGCAGATGATAAACGGGTATTCATTGGACAAATATACACTCCTGGAAATTGAAATAAGAACACCGTGAATTCATTGTCCCAGGAAGGGGAAACTTTATTGACACGTTCCTGGGGTCAGATACATCACATGATCACACTGACAGAACCACAGGCACATAGACACAGGCAACAGAGCATGCACAATGTCGGCACTAGTACAGTGTATATCCACCTTTCGCAGCAATGCAGTCTGCTATTCTCCCATGGAGACGATCGTAGAGATGCTGGATGTAGTCCTGTGGAACGGCTTGCCATGCCATTTCCACCTGGCGCCTCAGTTGGACCAGCGTTCGTGCTGGACGTGCAGACCGCGTGAGACGACGCTTCATCCAGTCCCAAACATGCTCAATGGGGGACAGATCCGGAGATCTTGCTGGCCAGGGTAGTTGACTTACACCTTCTAGAGCACGTTGGGTGGCACGGGATACATGCGGACGTGCATTGTCCTGTTGGAACAGAAAGTTCCCTTGCCGGTCTGGGGATGGTAGAACGATGGGTTCGATTACGGTTTGGATGTACCGTGCACTATTCAGTGTCCCCTCGACGATCACCAGTGGTGTATGGCCAGTGTAGGAGATCGCTCCCCACACCATGATGCCGGGTGTTGGCCCTGTGTGCCTCGGTCGTATGCAGTCCTGATTGTGGCGCTCACCTGCACGGCGCCAAACACGCATACGACCATCATTGGCACCAAGGCAGAAGCGACTCTCATCGCTGAAGACGACACGTCTCCATTCGTCCCTCCATTCACGCCTGTCGCGACACCACTGGAGGCGGGCTGCACGATGTTGGGGCGTGAGCGGAAGACGGCCTAACGGTGTGCGGGACCGTAGCCCAGCTTCATGGAGACGGTTGCGAATGGTCCTCGCCGATACCCCAGGAGCAACAGTGTCCCTAATTTGCTGAGAAGTGGCGGTGCGGTCCCCTACGGCACTGCGTAGGATCCTACGGTCTTGGCGTGCATCCGTGCGTCGCTGCGGTCCGGTCCCAGGTCGACGGGCACGTGCACCTTCCGCCGACCACTGGCGACAACATCCATGTACTGTGGAGACCTCACGCCCCACGTGTTGAGCAATTCGGCGGTACGTCCACCCGGCCTCCCGCATGCCCACTATACGCCCTCGCTCAAAGTCCGTCAACTGCACATACGGTTCACGTCCACGCTGTCGCGGCATGCTACCAGTGTTAAAGACTGCGATGGAGCTCCGTATGCCACGGCAAACTGGCTGACACTGACGGCGGCGGTGCACAAATGCTGCGCAGCTAGCGCCATTCGACGGCCAACACCGCGGTTCCTGGTGTGTCCGCTGTGCCGTGCATGTGATCATTGCTTGTACAGCCCTCTCGCAGTGTCCGGAGCAAGTATGGTGGGTCTGACACACCGGTGTCAATGTGTTCTTTTTTCCATTTCCAGGAGTGTTTTATACTAGAACTGACATGTGATTACATTTTCACGCAATCCTGAGAAATCAGTACCCAGAACAACCACCTCTGGCCGTAATAACGGCCTTGATACGCTTCGGCATTGAGTCAAACAGAGCTTGGATGGCGTGTACAGGAACAGCTGCTCGTGCAGCTTCAACACGATACCACAGTTCATCAGCAGTAGTTACTGGCGTATTGTGACGAGCCAGTTGTTCGGCCACCATTGACCAGACGTTATCAATTGGTGAGGGATCTGGAGAATGTGCTGGCCAGGGCAGCAGCTGAACATTTTCTGTATCCAGAAAGGCCCGTACATGACCTGCAACATGCGGTCGTGCATTATCCTGCTGAAATGTAGGGTTTCGCCGGGATCGAATGAAGGATAGAGACACGGGTCGTAACATATCTGAAATGTAACAGCCACTGTTCAAAGTGCCGTCAATGCGAACAAGAGGTGACCGAGACGTGTAACCAACGGCACCCCATGTCATCACGCCAGGTGATACACCAGTATGGCGATGACGAATACCCGCATCCAATGTGCGTCCACCGCGATGTCGCCAAACACGGATGCGACCATCATGATGCTATGAACAGAACCTGGATTCATCCGAAGAAATGACGTTTTGCCATTCGTGCACCCAGGTTCGTCGTTGAGTACACCATCGCAGATGCTCCTGTCTATGACGCATCGTCAAGGGTAACCGCAGCCAAGGTCTCCGAGCTGACAGTCCATGCCGCTGCAAACGTCGTCGAACTGTTCGTGCAGATGGTTGTTGTCTTGCAAACGTCCCCACGTGTTGACGAAGGGATCGAGACGTGACTGCACGATCCGTTACAGCCATGCGGATAAGATGGCTGTCATCTCCACTGCTAGTGATACGAGACCGTTGGGATCCTGCACGGCGTTCCGTATTACCCTCGTCAACGCACCGATTCCATATTCCGCTAACAGTCATTGGTTGTCGACCAACACGAGCAGCATTGTCGCGATACGATAAACCGCAATCGCGATAGGCTACAAACCGACCTTTATCGAAGTCGGAAACGTGATGGTTTGCATTTCTCCTCCTTACACGAGGCATCACAATAATGTTTCACCAGGCAACGCCGGTCAACTGCTTTTTGCGTACGAGAAATCGATTGGAAACTTTCCTCATGTCAGCACATTGTAGGTGTCGCCACCGGCGCCAACCTTGTGTGAATGCTCTGAAAAGCTAATCATTTGCGTATCACAGCATCGTCTTCCTGTCGGTTAAATTTCGCGTCTGTAGTACGTCATCTTCGTGGTGTAGCAATTTTAATGGCCATTAGTGTATATTCGTGGGGTAATTTATCAACCCACGCGTCACCGTTTTGTTTACAGTTCCGTTCCAATTGCACCGTCGCCACTGGCCTTCTATGTATTCTTAGCAGCGGCTACGTTTTTGCATTGTGCTGGTGTATGTTAACAAGCGACCATTATTTCTTTAGAAACGAAACCAGATGGGGTCGAAATATACACCATGTAATTATAAACGTTATTTCTCTTATTTGACATCGCGAATTGTTTTAGACTAGAGCGACAAGTGAACGATGACCAAATGCTGTAGTTATTGTTACGAATTGAAGACCGTTTACTCACTGTATACATCATACTTTGTTCTGAATGCAGCCGAGTTTAGTGACAATAAAGCAGAAATATCTGAGTGAGCCAAAAAAGTCAAACGTGTCACGACGCCACACGTCCACGTCTTAAATGTCAAAAATACGTGTATAAAATGCATTCCATTGAAAAACAGGTATGTCTTGACTTTGAAGAACGAAGATAAGTGCTTATTTGATTCTTTCATGTAACTACTATAATTTTTTTTATTGAAAGTCACTGTTTATTTTTTGTCTATAGTTTACTTAATGGATCATTAATTCATCTCAAAACAAATTTCTGACCGTTATTGAAGTACATTTTCTTTGTTTTTTAATTCCAAAAACTCGGTTGACGAGGCGAGAGTTGATGTAAGAGTCTTAATTGTTGATAAGATCATATTTCCTTTTTAGTAAAGATTTATTTATCATAAATGAATGCCTATCTTTTATTGAGTCTTTATCAACGTTCTAGACAACTAAGAGACATAGAATTAAATAGCTTTCAATTGGTTTTTGTTTTGGAATCCATTCCACGAATTTATTAACGTCAGTCTGAATGGCATGTGTAGTTAAAGGTTAATACACGACGTTTACACAACGCGAGACTTATACGAAAACAGTAACGTATACGAAATCTACTGCTCTGACCTTAATGCTAGCTGTATCGGATAAACGGGCTGAATTTTAAAACTAGTATCAAGGAAAATTTAAGAAAACACAGGTAGTAAATCAAGTTTCACAACCAGTCTCATTCAAGATAGTCACACGATGCACACTATCGAAAACAATCTCGTAATTCTTCATTCAGTGAAGAAGGAAGATTTAATGGACGTACATGAAGAATAGAAATATACGTCCACCTGAAAAAAATCCATGAAAAAGTCGCTCAAAGAACGGTGCACACTGAGAGGCATTAGTATTCTGGCTGTATAGCATGCCGTCCTGTCTCGATGGCTGCCTTTAAAGGCAGTGCGTAATTTTGCATCTGCCTTCAGGTGTTCGCAAACTTGTCCTTGCCTTTTCAGCAGTCCACATTGCATGCATGATGGGCTGGCGACCTCTATAGTTCCCTGTGTTCTTTCATCCGCTCACGCTAGGGGGCGTTACATTTCACTTGACATGGACGCAATGGCCAAGGACACTATTACAGAATCTCATTAAAGCTAAGAAAATACCTTTAGCGTTTCATTTCAAAATATAACTGTTTTTAATGCTAAAGTATCGCAGTACCATGAATGTTTCAAAATGTATACTTCTTTTTTGATGATGTCACGCCCATTTCTCCTATGACATTATTGGGAACATCAGTTTTAAATCTAGCCGACTTCTGTTTTCGTAGTGATTTGACGTTGCTCACCATAGCACAATATAACCTATATTTCCCATTTCTTTCTGTGCTTATACTATACGTCTGTAAACTCAAAGGTTCCATATCGAAACTCTTGCATTAGTGTTAAATAAAGTATTTAAGTATATATTATGTCGGGGGACATCAGAAATTTCGCTGCAAAATGGCTTCAATATGGAAGCCTAATTCGGTCGTGTAGTAAAATATTTTTGAACTGATTCGACTGTGGGTTCTTGGTGGAACGTTGTCTCTTGTATTAACTAAGGCGAAACACATTTTTGGCCTTACTTAATAGCTTTATTGTTACTGTACAACCAAGGATCGGGTTATAAGCCCATTTTCTAGTATATAGCTTATCTCAACGATGAGAACAAAGCAAAGATAAATAAGTAAACCTTTGTAAATGTGGACTCTTGACTTACACTGTAAAAGTTATTAGTATCTCCGCTGCAAATTTTGACAAAATTAAATATGGATTTACAAAATTTATTGGGACAGCATTTGCATTAAGTATGACTAAACATACCCTGGAACAGAGCTTTGAACAGGAATGGAATTTTACTAAGGGAACGAATGCACCAATGGTTGGTCTTCGACGAAGGGGTTGCAATATTGTCCAAAATGGACGAATAATCGCACTGAGTTTGTTCCTTCAGTAATATTTGTGTATCCCCACGTTTATTACTGAACGAACAAACTCAGTTCAATTATTCGCCCCTTTGGACAATATCGTAACCTCTAAATAGAAGATAAACCTTGGTATTTTCACAATTGCTTTTAAATTGTGATCAGTATGAAGTGATGTTAGTTTACTTCTTTGCTGAGCGTGCCAGTGAGCTCATGTGTTGAAAAAGATGCCTATTCGGGAAGATAAATGTGTTATGGTGTATACATTATATGATACGATGTTTAGTAATTTGGTTAGTGCATTTACTTACACACATCACAGCTCAACACTTTCACAATCATTTGCTTACATCAATCTAAAGCGACTTAAAAACTAGGCTTAACTAGTTTATATCGCTAAAACAAGAAAACTCTCCTACAAAATAGCAAACATTTTCAGACCACACGACATTAACACTGCCTTCCTAAGGCATAACAAACTGCAACGCACACTGAGACACAACATGAACACACATACATGTAATCACTCACAAGAAGGCATTTATAAAAGAGTACGTCGTAGCTGCAAAGTTCTCTATGTAGGTCAAACCGGCCGAGACTTCCAAAAGAGATACAACAAACATGCCTACCACAGTAACAGATATAACGAATCAGCAGTGGCCACCCACTTAAAATCACAGGCCATCCAATCCATGATACTGCGCACGAACTTTATACATAGCACGAAGTGGACAATCGACACCAAATCGACCTATATGAAGAACTGGAAATATTCATTCACGGCACAGTACACAGAGACATGTTGCTAAATGATAAACTTGAAAGTAGTACCATTAAATTCTTTAAAAACTTCTCCAATGGTGAATGCCTATTTCACTGAAAGAGTAAGCCGCCGCCGCCTCCCCTGTTTACGATTGCGTACAGACCAGAGAAGTGGAAGCATCCACTATATTCGATTGGGACACGGCTGTTTTTATTCAGTGACATACTGCCTTTAGCGGCGTTTTGTTCTGACAGACTACGAATCTTGGATACAAAGTTCCGAGCTTGTTAGCTCTAGTGTTTTAGTTGTATCTTCATCTGAAGATGAGGCTGTCAGTGCCATGAAACAGGTATTGATCTGAATATAAAGGAGTAAATACATATGAAGCGGTTTATTAACACCCTAGGTGAAAAATAATTTGTCTTTACCATCTATACGTATAATGTTTGCCATGACATGAATCCATCTAGATGTAACTGTTTCATCTTCATTGTATACCACTGTTTTATCAATAGAAACTGCTTTATATTAGCTTTCAAGACCCTTCAGATCGATGTAAAGAAACAATTGTGAAAGTGTTAAGTTGTGATGTTCTTGTTACTGTTCTTACTGTAGGCACTATGCGATATTTATCTCCCTGAATAGGCGTCTTTTCCGGCATGTGACCTCATTGGCACATACAGCAAAGGGAACTAATAAAGTAAAAGCAACTGTAAATGCACCTGATGTGGGCAACGTGCTGCCGAAATCCGTCTTGCTAATAAAATATTAGTAGCAAGTGACTGTTGCATTATACATTATTTCATAAAAATCTTACAAGGCTGTTTCAGCCGTCAAATAACATGGATAAATTTAAGTGTGACCTTGGTGCATTCATTCAAATAACGTATTTCCTTTTTTGTGCAGAGCCCTGCAGCGATTTGTGTTTATTCGTAGTTATTGTAAATGCTATCCTAATGAATTTTGAAAATCCATGCGTAATTTTGTCCAAATTATCAAAATGTTCAAATGTGTGTGAAATTTTATGGGACTTTACTGCTAAGGTCATCAGTCCCTAAGCTTACACACTACTTAACCTAAATTACCCTAAGGACAAACACACACACCCATGCCCGAGGGAGGACTCGAACCTCCGCCGGGATCAGCCGCACAGTGCATGACTGCAGCGCCTTAGGCCACTCGGCTAATCCCGCGCGGGTCAAATTATCAACATAGATAACTTATACGGTGTAAGTCTAGAACTGATACTTCAAAAAGCTCACAAGTTTATCTCTGCTCGGTTCTCATTTTTGGGATCAGCCACGTACTAGAAAATGGGCTTATCGGAAAAAACCTTTGTCGTATAGTAAAAAGAGAATTCGTGAAAAAGGCTAAAAAAGTGTTTCATTTAGTTTACGTAAAATAAATTACATTTTAACAACTGGAGCTGATAATCATTTAGTCACGGCGAGGTTCCGTCTCAAAACGAATACATTCCATTGACATTAATTCCGAACCTCATCTCAGCAGCCAGGAAGAAAATGCTGAAATCTTGACAGTAAATGTGTATATTGATGGCCTTCTCCTGGTAGCCCATGTAGGCGTCAGCTGACGTAATGCCTTCGATCACAGCCTCAGGTCCCACGAAAACCCACGGATTTTCAGACGATTACACAGACACTTGTTGTTCCTACCAGTTACTTCAAAAATGGTTCAAATGGCTCTGAGCACTGTGGGACTTAACATCTGAGGTCATCAGTCCCCTAGATCTTAGAGCGACTTAAACCTAACTAACCTAAGGACATCACACATAACCATGCCCGAGGCACGATTCGAACCTGCGACCGTAGCGGTCGCGCGGTTCCAGACTGAAGCGCCAAGAACCGCTCGGTCACACCGGCCGGCTACCAGTTACTCAAGTTATACAGAATACCTTGTAAATGCGACAACGACACGAAGTGAGAGAATTAGAATGATTTCATTTTCTGCGTTCTGACTAAAGTTGGTAATGTATTCTGGCGGACCACCAGCACTGCCTGGAGAGCCGGCGCATCAGTAAGTTATAGGCGCCTGCGATTTAAACGTCTGCTCGGCGCGGTGTTTAACTAATGGCCGGCGCCCGATGCGCCACCACGTGTCCCCCCGCTGAGACCTCGACGTGGATAATTGAATGGCAGCACCTGCGGCTGGTGGAATACACTGATGGCCGTCTGAATAACTCATGGCAGGGCGGGCCCCTCCAGCTGTTTATAGCTTGGGTCGTCATTCGGCATCGCTTTACCGTCAACGGATGCGGTTCAGACCGCAAACTGCCATGCGTCTTCATGCCTTAACAGCTTGTAACGTAACTCAGCTTTTAGGTTCTTCAACATATTAGGCGGACGCTCAAAACTAAGTCAAAGCTGTAGGAAATACTGCAAGTTTACTGAAAATATTTTGTAGTTGCGAGTGTAAATATTAACATTACTTCCGCAAGCACCAACCAGAGTTCTCATTGCTGATGAAACCACAAGTTCATTTAGAGAATCCAAATAAAAACCTTAAGGATGTTTACGACAGGGCAGAATGTGATAAATAAACATCAAACGTTAAGAAAACAAACTGTGCACTTCAGCAGAAAGAGGTAAATTAAGTACGTGGAAAAACGGAGGCGCAGCACGCAGACAACACAGAAGACCACACCACACCAGGAAAAAGAAAATGGCACCCGCTAAGATACAATAACAAAATAGATCACAGAGTTGCAATTACATTGAAGTAACAAGGCACCTCAGTAACTTACAGAACAAACACCACAGTTCAATAAAGCCTAAGACCAGACCGAAGAATCTCAGACAAATCCAGCGATGCAGGAAAATACTAACTCACATGCAACTCCTGTCAAGCTCAATACAACAACCAAAGATGAACTTCCTAACAAGGTGCACAGAGCGCATGAGAGCCTTGAGGAGTGACAGTACACATTCCACTTTGTCAGAACGAAACTGATCGACACATGCTGAGAGACAGCAAAAGTTTACACTGAAAACTACCAACAGAAGAAAATTATTACATATGAAAGGCTATAGAGGAAGACAAAAACGTAATAAACGAAAACACAACACTTCGCAAGAACACTCTCTTTACGGCTTTAACAACTGGTAAGCCACACAGACCAGAAAGCCCGTCTAGCTCCACAGTTACGCTTTTCTTTGTTTTAAAAAACGTCTGCAAGTCGGCCAACGAATAGGAGTACATGACAGATTACGTAAAAACCTGGTGCCTATCAAAACTGTATCCACATCGCTACATCGATTCACAACGTTGACGTAGATGGGTACACATTTTCACATTATGTTAATGAAAGTCGCTCATACAGTTCCAGATAACATGATGTATGCCGGAAAAGCGGCAATAAATCACAGAAAATATGACGAACAGACAGCAAAGAGAACACAGAATCTCGCTGTGTGTTAAAAGTAATTACGGTACTATAAAACTATTCATACGATACACTAGGTGCAACCGAACAGTAACCTTTTAACAACGTTGTGTAGTATTTGTATCTATACTAATTTTGCACTTTTTTTTAGAAAAACCTACTGAGGATTGTGATATTGTCCCTGCAACTAAAATTTAAAAATAAATAAATAAAAAAGGGTTTTACATCAAAGTGAACCCATAGTCCCACATTGTAAGCACAAATGATACACCTAGATTGTGTAACGAACATAAAGTTTTTAGAAATGAAATTTGACTGTGATTTGATAGGGAATGAGCATACAAAGATACTGGAAGAAAAGAATGTCATGAACATGTTATGCCCTTATGCTTCTATTCTAAGCTTGTGTCAGCCAGTGTCTTGTGGTGACACGCTTCTACGATATACACTCAGTTCTTAGTTACGGGATTATTTTCTGAGGACCGTAGGCACAAAATATGGATACAATTTTTAAAATGAAGAAAAAGACCGTAATAATCCTACCTAGAAGTACCAGTCAGGCTCATTGTAAGGAAATATTTAGAAAACGGGTTATCCTTACTGCACCAGCCGGTACATCTACAAATCTATCGCGCAAATCAGGGAAATCGTTACTAAACAATTCGCTAATAGTTCTATACATAATCATGGAACGAGAGCTAGTCTGGACTTAAATTTGCCAAGGTGAAACAATATTCAATACAGTAGTCAACAAAGTTGTGCAGTTAATTTGCCAAGGAGGTGAAAATCTTACCAAAAAAAATGTTTTTACAAAGGCAGCTAAAACATCCTTCACGAGTAATGCATAACACACATTAGGGATTACTTAGAGGGCTCAGAGTACTCGTTAATAACGGAAGAGGAACAACGAAACATCCCACGACATTACGATACATGACCACAATGTAATGCTTTTACAAGTAAGTAATGTGCCAAGATTTGTAGTGCTTGATTGTAACTAATGTCTTAGGAGAGGAAGAACTTCTTACCCGAGATCGCTTTAAAAACTTTATTGTAGATAATCAGTTTCGGTAAAACTAAGTTACCGTCTTCAAATCTTCCTAAAGATTATTACGAATATCTTGTGCCAGCTACACACAAAATCTTCAGATTGAATTTCCAGGTAAATAAACTTGAAATGATCGATTTAAGAAAATTAAAAAATAAAAATTATATGTATTTCAATTTTTTTAATTTTTGATGATTTTAATTTTTGATGTATCAACGCGACGTTTTCATGTTTACCTACCTGGAAATTCAATGGGAAGATTTTGAGTATAGCTGGCACAAGATGTTCGTAGTAAGTTTTATGAAGATCTGAAGACTGTAACTTAGTTTTAGCGGAACCGGTTATCTACGATAAAGTTTTTATAACGACCTCGGCTAAGGAGTTCTTCTCCTAAGTTATCACTACAGATCACCTCTTCGAGCTCAACATGAGTAAACTAATAATACTATGTAATGTCTCGTCATTCTCCCGAGCTCAAGATTCCACCCATCGCGCGGGGATACTGATCACTTTTATTTTAGGCAGTCGGTATGGAGGATATAAAGGGCATAGCTGCATGTTCAGGGGTCTGGAGTCGGTTTTCCCAGCAGACAGGAGCTAGTGCCTGGGGCATAACAGCATATCCGTAGTTCGGGAGTCAGCAGTTGGCGTCTGTAGTGTGTGCAGTGATGCGGTGCAAGTCTGTGTCTTATATTGTGAGTTTTTTTTTTTTTGGTCATCAGTCTACTGACTGGTTTGATAAGGCCCGCCACGAAATCCTTTCCTGTGCTAACCTCTTCATCTCAGAGTAGCACTTGCAACCTACGTCCTCAATTATTTGCTTGACGTATTCCAATCTCTGTCTTCCTCTACAGTTTTTGCCCTCTACAGCTCCCTCTAGTACCATGGAAGCCATTCCCCCATGTCTTAGCAGATGTCCTATCATCCTGTCCCTTCTCCTTATCAGTGTTTTCGACATATTCCTTTCCTCTCCTCATTCCTTACCTTATCAGTCCACCTAATTTTCAACATTCGTCTATAGCACCACATCGCAAATGCTTCGATTCTCTTCTGTTCCGGTTTTCCCACAGTCCATGTTTCACTGCCACACAATGCTGTGCTCCAGACGTACATCCTCAGAAATTTCTTTCTCAAATTATGGCCGGTATTTGATATTAGTAGACTTCTCTTGGCCAGATATGCCTTTTTTGCCATAGCGAGTCTGCTTTTGATGTCCTCCTTGCTCCGTCCGTCATTGGTTATTTTACTGCCTAGGTAGCAGAATTCCTTAACTTCATTGACTTCGTGGCCATCAACCCCGATGTTAAGTTTCTCGCTGTTCTCATTTCTACTACTTCTCATTACCTTCGTCTTTCTCCGATTTACTCTCAAACCATACTGTGTACTCATTAGATTGTTCATTCCGTTCAGCAGATCATTTAATTCTTCTTCACTTTCACTCAGGATAGCAATGTCATCAGCGAATCGTATCATTGATATCCTTTCACCTTGTACTTTAATTCCACTCCTGAACCATTCTTTTATTTCCATCATTGCTTCCTCGATGTACAGATTGAAGAGTAGGGGCGAAAGGCTACAGCCTTGTCTTACACCCTTCTTAATACGAGCACTTCGTTCTTGATCGTCCACTCTTATTATTCCCTTTTGGTTGTTGTGCATATTGTATATGACCCGTCTCTCCCTATAGCTTACCCCTATTTTTTTCAGAATCTCGAACAACTTGCACCATTTTATATTGTCGAACGCTTTTTCCAGGTCGACAAATCCTATGAAAGTGTCTTGATTTTTCTTTAGCCTTGCTTCCATTATTAGCCGTAACGTCAGAATTGCCTCTCTCGTCCCTTTACTTTTCCTGAAGCCAAAATGATCGTCACCTAGCGCATTCTCAATTTTATTTTCCATTCTTCTGTATATTATTCTTGTAAGCAGCTTCGATGCATGAGCTGTTAAGCTGATTGTGCGATAATTCTCGCACTTGTCAGCTCTTGCCGTCTTCGGAATTGTGTGGATGATGCTTTTCCGAAAGTCAGATGGTTCAAAAATGGTTCAAATGGCTCTGAGCACTATGGGACTCAACATCTTAGGTCATAAGTCCCCTAGAACTTAGAACTACTTAAACCTAACTAACCTAAGGACATCACACACACCCATGCCCGCGGCAGGATTCGAACCTGCGACCGTAGCAGTCCCGCGGTTCCGGACTGCAGCGCCAGAACCGCACGGAAAGTCAGATGGTATGTCGCCAGACTCATATATTCTACACACCAACGTGAATAGTCCTTTTTTTTTGTCACTTCCCCCAATGATTTTAGAAATTCTGATGGAATGTTATCTATCCCTTCTGCCTTATTTGACCGTAAGTCCTGCAAAGCTCTTTTAAATTCCGGTTCTAATACTGGATCCCATATCTCTTGTAAATCGACTCCTGTTTCTTCTTCTATCACATCAGACAAATCTTCACCCTCATAGAGGCTTTCAGTGTATTCCTTCCACCTATCTGCTCTCTCCTCTGCATTTAACAGTAGAATTCCCGTTGCACTCTTATTGTTACCACCGTTGCTTTTAATGTCACCAAAGGTTGTTTTGACTTTCCTGTATGCTGAGTCTGTCCTTCCGACAATCATATCTTTTTCGATGTCTTCACATTTTTCCTGCAGCCATTTCGTCTTAGCTTCCCTGCACTTCCTATTTATTTCATTCCTCAGCGACTTGTATTTCTGTATTCCTGATTTTCCCGGAACATGTTTGTACTTCCTCCTTTCATCAATCAACTGAAGTATTTCTTCTGTTACCCATGGTTTCTTCGCAGCTACCTTCTTTGTACCTATGTTTTCCTTCCCAACTTCTGTGATGGCCCTTTTTAGAGATGTCCATTCCTGTTCAACTGTACTGCCTACTGCGCTATTCCTTATTGCTGTATCTATAGCGTTAGAGAACTTCAAACGTATCTCGTCATTCCTTAGTACTTCCGTATCCCACTTCTTTGCGTATTGATTCTTCCTGACTAATGTCTTGAACTTCAGCCTACTCTTCATCACTACTATATTGTGATCTGAGTCTATATCTGCTCCTGGGTACGCCTTACAATCCAGTATCTGATTTCGGAATCTCTGTCTGACCATGATGTAATCTTATTGAAATCTTCCCGTATCTCCCGGCCTTTTCCAAGTATACCTCCTCCCCTTGTGATTCTTTAACAGGGTATTCGCTATTACTAGCTGAAACTTGTTATAGAACTCAATTAGTCTTTCTCCTCTTTCTTTCCTTGTCCCAAGCCCATATTCTCCTGTAACCTTTTCTTCTAGTCCTTCCCCTACAACTGCATTCCAGTCGCCTATGAGTATTAGATTTTCGTCCCCCTTTACATACTGCATTACCCTTTCAATATCCTCATACACTTTCTCTATCTGTTCATCTTCAGCTTGCGACGTCGGCATGTATACCTGAACTATCGTTGTCGGTGTTGGTCTGCTGTCGATTCTGATTAGAACAACCCGGTCACTGAACTGTTCACAGTAATACACCCTCTGCCCTACCTTCCTATTCATAACGAATCCTACACCTGTTATACCATTTTCTGCTGCTGTTGATATTACCCGATACTCATCTGACCAGAAATCCTTGTCTTCTTTCCACTTCACTTCACTGACCCCTACTATATCTAGATTGAGCCTTTGCATTTCCCTTTTCATATTTTCCAGTTTCCCTACCACGTTCAAGCTTCTGACATTCCACTCCCCGACTCGTAGAACGTTATCCTATCGTTCATTATTCGATCTTTTTCTCATGGTAACCTCCCTCTTTTCAGTCCCCTCCCGGAGATCCGAATGGTGGACTATTCCGGAATCTTTTGCCAATGGAGAGATCATCATGACACTGCTTCAATTACAGGCCACATGTCCTGTGGATACACGTTACGTGTCTTTAATGCAGTGGTTTCCATTGCCTTCTGCATCCTCATGTCGTTGATAATTGCTGATTCTTCCGCCTTTAGGGCAAATTTCCCACCCTTAGGACAAGAGAGTGCCCTGAACTTCTATCCGCTCCTCCGCCCTGTTTGACAAGGCCGTTGGCAGAATGAAGCTGACTTCTTATGCCGGAAGTCTTCGGCCGCCAATGCTGATTATTTATGAAAATTTAGGTTGTGGCGGGGATCGAACCTGGGACCGAAGACATTTTTGATTATGAATCAAAGACGCTACCCCTAGACTACGGGTACGTATTGTGAGTTATCTGGCGATAATGGTTTGTACATTTAAAACATTGTACAGTGGAGACTCACTGATGAGCCTGCGCAGTTGTTAAGACACTGACTTCATATTCCGGGAAATAGAGTTTGCTCTGTCCTGCCACAATAATTTAGATTTTCCATGATTTTCGTAAAGCATTTGACGCAAATTCCGGAATGGTTCCTTCATCAAGACAACAGCCATCCATTTCTTCTATCCTCATAAAACCATACTGACGTATTCTGTGTATGTGTTTATTTTAAGCTACTTATTTTCAATGTATTATTGTGAGAACTCCTGCATCGTCTAGATCTAATCAAATCAGATCAGCCGTATGACGAACAGCGGCTTTGGTGGTTCACAGGCTCCAGAAGGTTGCAGACTACGGAGTCCAGATTGACTTCTGGGAAGTCTGAAGCGCCGTCTATGTTGCAGCCTTGCAGCTGTCACATCGCCGGCGAGGCCCGGCGTTGATGAAACGAGTCCACTGACAAGAACAGCACATGGAAATCGGATTTTTGTATTTTTTATATTAATGGTACTTGAAGTTGAGAACTGAAGAATCAATATTTTTATTTTTTATTTATTTATATATTGACTTTGGGCCGCAAAGGCTCTCCAGCCATACAGCACGTACAAAAGTGTCATGTTCACATAACTGACATATCCACAGCAAAACAATAAAAAGAGTTCGATGTACAAACATTTTTTTAATCTAAAATAAAAACATTAAAACACAAACACCACACAACTAGCAGTAAGTGGAACAGTGCCAAGTTAACATCAATGCATTTTTCGCAGTAGAACAATGATATGAGTGTGAAATACAAAGACAAATTTGTCATGTAAATTAAAAACACAAAATTATGATCCAGATTTAAAAATGGTTGAAATGGCTCTGAGCACTATGGGGTCATTAGTCCCCTAGAACTTAGAACTAGTTACACCTAACTAACCTAAGGACATCACACACATCCATGCCCGAGGCAGGATTCGAACCTGCGACCGTAGCGGTCTCGCGGTTCCAGACTGCAGCGCCTAGAACCGCACGGCCACTTCGGCCGGCCCAGATTTAAAAGCAGGACGGCTCCATAGAATAATATCCTCAGTAACTTATAACCAAAGTCTGGACAGCGGCTTCGATTGTAAAGGTTCATTGTTAATATAAAGTAAAAATACAAACAGACATCCTAGATTTCGAACCTGGCTCGTTTTATTTTTTTATTTTTACGTATATTTCCGTAGGACCAAATTGAGGAGCAAATCTCCAAGGTCATGGAACGTCTCAGTACATGAAATTACAACATAAAAGTAATAACAGATAAAATAAAATCTTTATGAACCCAAAAAGAGACAAGCCATAAGTTTAAGGAATCAGCTTAATTTTTCAATGAAATGCTCGACAGGATAGAAGGATTGACCCATGAGGAAACTCTTCAGTTTCGATTTGAAAGCGCGTGGACTGCTGCTTCTTTCGGAAGACAAGATCCACACAGCTTATAGGTCAAAGCTGTATACCAGCATCTCTTAAACAATTCGCCAACATATAACACATATAAACAGTGTGTGGACAGTAAGTTGGGAATGTGGGTCTCACGGGGAGCGTGACAGAGATAAGTCCTTACAGTCGCACTCTCTTCTGTGTCGTCAGTGTCTCAGACGGATAGAGCGTCTGCCAGGTAAACCGGAGATCCTGGGTTCGAGTCCCGATGGGGACACACGTTTTCAACTGTTCCCATTGATGTTTATCAACACCTGTAAGCAGCGAAAGGTCTGTATTTCACTGTAATTTCATTCGGTAGAAGAATAGTCGGAAAATGATTCGACAAATCCTAACCCATGTACTTAAGTGTAAATAGCAGAATAATTATGTATATATGGATGTAGACGAACGTTATCAATAAAAAATTAGTTCCTGTGATTCTCATAACTTATCGTTTATACTGAAGAAAATATCGGGACGGAAACCTGACTGTGGTAAATGTTGTACTCGAAGTAAATGCGCATAAAAATAGTCCTACCTAGAGTTCGTCCACATGAATCTGTCCAATAACGTCGCTGGCCGAATCTGCACACGTTTAACTGTTTCTCGCTAAGTAACATTTGAAATAACCGGGAAACGGTGTTGCGGCACTCTGTGTGAAAGAGTGCACTGGATAATTTCTGGGCTGTTATCACAACTGGTGAAGGTATACGCCGTGTAACGTTCCCTAGTCAAAGAGTGCACCAGTACTTCCTTTCCTTTCCCCTCGCCAATAATCACATTTTTGGTACGAACGAATCACCATTATTGTCGTCAGACGCTGCAGAGAATGTTTTCACTTTACTACACCAGTGCAAATAATGCACCCAGATACGGATCAGAAGAGCACCAGCGCCAGGCGAACAGCGATGTGCCAGCAGTAAGGCTGCAGCATAAACATGCTCTTAGACAATTTTGCCCCGTCGCCTAGGAAACGAAACGTCTACTTTAGCGTTATTGAAACCGGTAGTCGATTACATTAAGCTTCTACAACACATTTAATGCACCCCTTTCAACAGGAAGACAGGGTGGAAGCTATGGTACCATCTAGTATAGTGTGACAAAATACCGAGTGGTTATCTTTAAACTGACGGTGTTCTAGATGCTGCAGTTATGTATCGCAGGATGCTGAAACGTCATAGGTATGTTCATTAATTAATATTCTCGCGGAGAATGCTAAGAAAATAATAAATAGTTCCAGTTTCTGCCAACAGGAGAAAATATGGTGCTGTAGATGACGTCAGTATGCTGTTTGTCTCTTGACGAGGTATATTGAGTTTTTTTTTTTTTGTGAAGTGATTGTCGTAAAGGGTTAAGAATATTGAAGTTTTCAGTACGAAATCCAATGACTATTGAGAAGAAAGACCGTGTACCGCAGATAGGTTTATCACAACGGCAGCAACAGAGTCCTGCATTGTGGGAATGTCGCCAACAGAAACAGCTGCAAAGAGACTACACGTCAATAAATGGTCTAAAGAATATAATCAAGAAATTTGGAAAGAAAGATGAACTAGGTGGTGCAGTAGGGACACGGAGATGGCCGTTCCTATGGCAGTTGTAGCTATAGCCCACTGTGCAACACATGCCTCAGATTCTGCAGCGAGTGCTCAGGTTGTGTCATTAGAATTGTCTCTCGCCTGGTCAACAGTTCAAAAGATTTTGCTGCACATTTCACACTGATATCCCTACAAAATTCAGAATGTGTACTGACAAGGGAACCTCCCCATCGCACCCCCCTCAGATTTAGTTATAAGTTGGCACAGTGGATAGGCCTTGAAAAACTGAACACACATCAATCGAAAAAACAGGAAGAAGTTGTGTGGAACTATGAAAAAATAAGCAAAATATACAAACTGAGTAGTCCATGCAAAGATAGGCAACATCAAGGATAATCTCAGCTCAGGAGCGCCGTGGTCCCGTGGTTAGCGTGAGCAGCTGCGGAACGAGAGGTCCTTGGTTCAAGTCTCGCCTCCAGCGAGAAGTTTTTCTTTATTTTGGCAAAGGTATGTTCGGTCCATTCGTTCATTGACGTCTCTGTTCACTGTAGTAAGTTTAGTGTCTGTGTTTTGCGACCGCACCGCAAAACCATGCGATTAGTAGACAAAAGGACGTGCCTCTGCAATGGGAACCGAAAACATTTGATCGCAAGGTCATAGGTCAACCGATTCCTCCACAGGAAAACACGTCTGATATATTCTATACGACACTGGTGACGGCATGTGCGTTACATGACAGGAATATATTGTCGACCCACCTAACTTGTACACTTGGCGAATGGGTAAAAACATTCTTCTACGTTGCCCGATTTAGGTTTTCTTGTGGATGTGATAATTACTCCCAAAAAAGTGATGAAAACATAAGAGTTTGTCACATAAACTGCAACAAATGAATCCAACAGTTTCGCAGTCGCTCACTTTCCCCTGTGCTCTGTCAAAACATGTTTCAAATTTTTCCGTGTGTAGACCGTCAAATCCTGCCTATGTCCAAGCAAATCTGAACATGTCCTGGAATTTTGGAGAGCGAAGTTGGTTATATGTGAGTGCCTGAACTCGGTTTTTCTGAAAATAAAAAATTAATCTTTTTGCTCGAAGGGGGACTTGAACCTAGGACCTCTTGTTCCGCAACTGCTCACGCTAAACACGGGACCACGGCGCTCCTGAGCTCAATTTATCCTTGATGATGCTTATCTTGCACATAGACTACTCGGTTTGTATATTTTGCTTACTTTTTTCATAGTTCCACACAACTTCTTCCTGTTTTCTCGATTGATCTGTGTTCAGTTTTTCAAGGCCTACCCACTGCGCCAACTTATAACTAAATCTGAGGGGGGTACGATGGGGAGGTTCCCTTGTGAGTGAAGCTTCAGGGTACAACGCTGTGGCTTTGCCATTGGTTTTTTGGCACGCATGGAAATGAATGACATGCGACTGGAGAATATTCTTTGGACAGACAAGACACACTTTATTACTTTATTCTGCACAGGGCCATGAATGCACAGAACTGTCGTATATGGGGTTCTACGCCGCCACATGTTGTGCAGCAACATCCATTCAGCTTATGTGCACTGAGTTTAAAGGGAAAATGTATTGTGGTTTCACGAGCTCCTTCATTCTCGGTCCGTTTTTCTTCGAAGACGCGACACCTTGCGAGGCTGTTAGGTGTACAGCGAAATCTGCACATTAAAAGGACCTCCTTGAGCAATACTTGTTTCCAGCTTTGCAAGAAGGCAACTGCATCCACACCACGACTTTCATGTACGGTGAGGCAATACAATATATCGCTTGCAGGTGAAACATTTGCTTCGAGGAACCTTCGATAACGACTGCATCATTCCCCTGTAGTTTCAAGATCTGTGGTTTGCCAGATAATCCAGCCTAATTCCATGTGACTTACGGTTGTAGGGATATCTGGAAGGTCATGTCTATCCAGACTATTCCTAGTCTGAAGGACAGCATACGACGACATATCGCTCTGATTATACTGGATATGCTGCGAGCAACTGTTGACCATGCCGTGTGAGGGATACAGCTTGTTTCTAACTCAAAAGACCGTATTGAACACATATTGTAACTTGCGGCCATATCCTGGTATACAAGCCAGAAACACCGTTATCATTTGTTTGATCGTTCCTGGATCCAGGCTACAATCTGGCCGCTTACAGCAACATATTTACACCTGGTGGCACAAAGTGGAACTATCATTTTTTACCACACGCTGCACGAGCGCGCGAATAATTAATGGACGTACCTACGATGCTTCAGCGTCCTGTGATGTATACAACCCGCACTGCAGCACATATAACATCGGCAGTTTAATCGTAGTCAGTCCGTATCGAAAGTCCTTTTTATGCAAGCAACTTTCTGACCGAAATCGAATACTCGTTGTGCATACGCGCCAGGTATTTGCGTGTTAATTAGATGCCAACCATTTCTCAACGTTCAACTGGCAGTGCCGAGGTCGGAGTTCCAAAATTTTGAATATTCTGCAGACTGTGCATGTGCAGATACAAGGGACTGTGACTTCGTCTGTTAGCAAAAGAAATTGGTCTACCCACACTGTACCCACTTCTGTTTGTTTTCGTTGTTCTCTTGACGCATTTTGAAGGGAGCTCGATGGCCTTGTATTTTTCCTGCTCGCGTTTTTCCACAATAGAGATAAAATATCTGTAAGCAAAACGGCGTTTACCTTTTACAGTATCTGGGCAAAAGAAAAGCTTACATTACAAAGATGTAAACTGGAGAAGCGCTTTAATGAAAATTGTTTCAACAGTGGAAAACCCACATGTGTTTAACGAGGAAAATAATTTTCGATATTATTTGACACTTACGGAGAGAACAAGATAGAAAGGACAAAGTAAGAAGACTGATGACCTCAGAAGTTAAGTCGCATAGTGCTCAGAGCCACAAAGTAAGAAGCCACTGTTTTCTGACTTCCGAAAATTGAGTTGTTTGTAAGTATTTTCTAGAGCAAACAAATGTGGATGTTTTGAAATGTTTATGTGGTATCGGTCGACCTCACATTCAAACATGCGCGCTGTCAGTTACGCCGCCACGTTTCCTACAGCGTGGGCGCTGCCTATGAGATGCAAGCACCTCCCCCCCCCCTCCCCCTCGAGCTCCATCGGCAGGTGTACGTAAGTTCGAACATTCATCCACAGATCCCATTTTGTGTGTTTTCCAGTTGAATAACATTTACAGACTTTCGTAGTGGGCAGGGTTCGACATCTTCTCTACAGATATTGTATTGAAGAGTAGCAGATTTATAAATATTTTGTATCAGTTTATATCCCTACATGCAAATCTACTGTTAGCATCGGACGCTGCCATTGCTGCAACACAGTTATATATTATTTTCATTATTGATATTAGGAATAGAATAAATTAATATCTGAATTCTTTGTTCATGAATGGTACCTGTTCCTCGCTCCTGTAGCCATTAAAGAATCACACAGAGCGCAAGGGAAGTCATAACAGTTTACACAACGCTTTTCTTACTATTTCAGTTCCCAGGAGCATGGAGGAATTACCACATGATCTGTGTCAATAATATCAGCAATAAATTTTGCTTTGTTGATTAATAATATTTGTTGTCATTACTTTTCATACAGTCTGTTACCACATTTCTCGCATCCACCGTTCAGGTGCCAAACTGCACAGCAGGCAGCCCTCACAACACACGCAGTTTACACGCTGACATGTAATCTAACGTGACCACTCGTAAGACGCGGCACTAGGTGCAGGAAGAAGCCACCAAGGGCACAGCAGTAAACTCACGTGCGCCGAGTAGTCGCCCGAGACAAGGAAGCCCCTCTTGTGAAAGGGGCTTAACCCTCGCAATACGAAGGCGTCGAGGGGATACTTCATGCCCACCTTTTTAAAATATTGTACTCTATTTAGTTATTTTACATTTTAAACTTTTGAAAATTTTTTTATTGTCTTTAGTTAATTCTTCTACTAGATTCAATAAATATTTTAAATTTTTCAGTTAAACTTAACACAAAAAGTAAGTCTCAGTAATAGATGCCACTTTGTGCTTTGAATGTCATACTCAATATTTCCAGTTTCAGGATCTTACTTACACATCAATATTTATTTAAAAAGTATTGAGAGGGTGAAAGTAAACAACAATTAATGAAATTTGCGTTTTTTAATTTTTTGTGGTAGTACAAGTTAAGCAAACTGCAAAGATATCGCTAAAAGTGTGCTGAAAGGTATTTTCAGATTATGAACCCTACTTATATACCTGTATCTCTTTAAAAAATTTGTTTACAAAACAATTCAATAACAATTAACGTACTTTGTTTTTTTTTTAATTACCCGTCCCCATGGTAATGCAAATTGGTCCTGCAGCCATCCACAGTCCACGCAGTTATATACAGACAGAGCTAACATTCTCATAAAATTGGGAAATTGTTATGAAATGTAAGAAGACTTGTAGACAATCTGCACTTGGGGTTAACGACGAGCAACTGAACCCAGACATAAACCTGCTGTAGTCTGAGGAATGACCCACAGCACGTGTGGAGACCAGGGCCTGCGCTCCTACTATTGGTTCCTGGTGCAACATCAGACACAGCAGTTGCATTGTACGACAGACACTCTGCATTTCCAGGTTTTTTCAAAATACTTCACTCACATTCTTCTTTCATATACTTATGATTTTGGATGGTGCATAAACAAAACTGAAATACTCTGATACTAAATAATTATAATTTTTGTAATATACTTTTACAGCAGCACCATGTTGAATTTCACGCGAAAATAGGAATGATTCTGCGGCATGACTCAGCAACTGGGATTTTTGCAAATAACATACAGTGGCTGTCATTAATACTTTTAGTAGCACGATGACTGAGAAGAGTGTACTGAACAACATTAAATCAGTATTTACATAACTCGCAGACTAATAATTATAGCTATTAAGAGTAGTATGTTTTTAGGTTTAGCAGTACCTCCAAGAACATGTTGCATGAGCAAACCATTAAGGGTTATTTTCTTCTGGGAAGCAGGTCAGGTGTTGAACTGTGGACACAGAGATGCAAAATGCTTAGCCTAACAGGCGTAATCGACTTCGTGGTGCAGTTACAACCATTCAGAAAATATCATGTTGTAAATTGTAAGACCTGTTTCTGGGACGACTGTTGAACACAGAGAAAAGACAACCAACACACTAACGTGCGTGCATTTAAAGGTATCACAATGAGACAATATTTTCGTAAATAATATTAACGCTATAGGGGTGGTTTGTGTAGATCTAATGTACAACCAGTCGCTTTTTGAAGCTGACGTGAATTGATGTACCACACATTAGTTTTTGAGCGGCTCCAGGCTTATCATCAGATGGAACTGTTACAAGAATAATATCTGGATCATGTACAGCTAGAGGCGTTGGTTGTGTTGATGGCGGGAATAATAGCAAATTAGTTATTATTTTTTAAATGTTCAGAGTGCCGTATATCCACTTAACAACAAGTCACTCCAGTTGCAAATAAGAAATTAATGAAGTAAAGTTTCGGCCTTTATATCAGTCCATTTTCCGAATAGATCTGAAACGGCCATTATTAATTTGATGGATATGCAAAATATTTTACGTGATAGGTGATAAACATGAAGTTTAGATATGTACAGTAAAAGTACAGCAAGAAATGTAAATGACATTGCTCTGTAGAGAAGCAACGCCAATTGATAAAACAAGTAAAGGTCAGGTGGAATTAAAGCGTTTTGTACCCAGTTACGAAGTGAGAAATATGGAAGTGTCATGACTGTACAAAGAATGCAGTTCGAGGCATTAAAAGTAGTGACACGTTTAGTTTTAAGAAGAGTTACGTACTGACATATCAGAAATTCCGAACTGCGTGCTTTACCAATAAAAGGCTAAAAATAATTGGCAACGCATGGAGTTTGAAGTTTCGAACAGGGAAAAATATGGATCTTTTAAAGCTAAGCAGCCACATGGTTTTAATGCATCGAACAGTATTGTTTTATAGTTATGAAACACCCATATTTTCACTATGCAGTTGGGCACAATAATTTTAAACCCATCTGACTTTTACTTCTTTCACCATCTGGCGTTGCTTCACCACAGCGCAATGTAACTTACATATTCTAAATGTAGTTCTGTTGTTCTATTAAAGCTTTCTATTTATCACCTAATATATAAAATATTTATACATCCATCACATCATGCATTAATAATGGCAGTTTTAGATTCACTTGAAAATGGCCTAATGTAAAGGACGTAATAAACAACTGAGGTGGCTTTTCATTAATTAAAGAAAATTTAGCTATTCGCTTTGAGGTCTTATTTCTTCATTTACGAAACGAAGAAATCTTTACATTTTACGATACTAACACTGCACTTGTGGTATCCAGGACAAGTTCATTCCGATAATGTATATTTTAGCAACTTAGACACACATGCACAGCACACACACAAACACACGGCGCACGCGCGCGTGTGTAGCACGCACAGCCTTTAGATGCACTTGCTTTAACAGTACATAAACGTTGAATTAAGTACAGAGTATATGAAGATCCTGGGTATTACATGCATAATGTCAACTTACAACACCTACAGCTGCACTGTGGACTCACATCCATTATTCCCGCACGTACATATTTTATTCCGGAATTTATTGTGTCTCATGTAAAAAATCGCAATTTAGCATAGTGTCATACCTTCATCTCTAGCATCTTCATACTCTTTCAACCTATATTCATTGTTTGTTTGCTGTGAAGTCTAAATACCGTATACATAGTAAGTGTTGAGTGCTGGCAAAGTGTACATTACCGGAATGATACCACGACATACTAAAACATAATTATCATTTCATTTCGTAAACATTTCATTAGTTCAAAATTCAAATGGCTGTGAGCACTATGGGACTTAACATCTATGGTCATTAGTCCCCTAGAACTTAGAACTACTTAAACCTAACTAACCTAAGGACAGCACACAACACCCAGCCATCACGAGGCAGAGAAAATCCCTGACCCCGCCGGGAATCGAACCCGGGAACCCGGGCGTGGGAAGCGAGAACGCTACCGCACGACCACGAGATGCGGGCATTTCATTAGTTAAATTTCCGCAGTTTCTGCCATCACCACGACCGTTGTATCTGGCTATACACGATTCAGAATATAATGTTCTTGTAACGCTTCAAGACGATAACGAGTTTTTAGTGGCTCGGAAACTAGTTAATGGTACAAAAAGTCGGTTCAAATTTGAAACCCGACTTTTTGCATTCTTTACCTAAATGAACGGCCAGTTCAAATCAAAACTGCAGTTAGTCGTCCACAATGAATATAATAAATTTGGCACTATAGTATCTTAAATCTTTGGTCATAATTGATGTATTCATGAATACAGGAATATTTGGTGGAGTATTCCTTCTACTTCACAACCGCATTCAAACATTCTTCCTCGCCACCAACGAATTCTACGGTGTGGTGAGGACCAACTACTTCCCGCTCTTCCTTCACTTTCTTTTTCAGGTCTTTTGATTTGATTATAGTTCTCCTGGGTCTTTCTACCCAGCTGGTCCCATAAATTCTCTGCAAGATTACGTCCTAACGACTGAGAGGTCTCTTTAACACTCTGGCGCTGTTATAAAGAAGACATTCTTTTACAAGGCGTACAGGAAAATTAAAGAGATCTTTGGAGAAAAGAGAACCACGTGCATGAAAATCAAGAGCTCAGATGGAAACCCAGTTCTAAGCAAAGAAGGGAAAGCAGAAAGGTGGAAGGAATATATAGCGGGTCTATACAGGGGCGATGTTCTGGAGGACAATATTATGGAAATGGAAGAGGAGGTAGATGAAGATGAAATGGGAGATACGATACTGCGTGAAGAGTATGACAGAGCACTGAAAGACCTAAGTCGTAACAGGGCCCCGGGAGTAGACAACATTCCATAAGAACTACTGGCAGCCTTGGGAGAGCCAGTCCTGACAAAATTCTATCTGGTGAGCAAGATGTATGAGACAGGTGAGATACCCTCAGACTTCAAGAAGAATATAATGATTCCAATCCCGAAGAAAGCAGGTGTTGACAGATGTGAAAATTACCGAACTATCAGTTTAATAAGTCACAGCTGTAAAATACTAACGCAAATTCTTTACAGACGAATGGAAAAACTGGTAGAAGCCGACCTCGGGAAAGATCAGTTTGGATTCCGTAGAAATGTTGGAACACGTGAGGCAATACTGACCCTACGACTTATCTTAGAAGAAAGGAAAGGAAAGGCAAACCTACGTTTCTAGCATTTGCAGACTTAGAGAAAGCTTTTGACAATGTTGACTGGAATTCCCTCTTCCAAATTCTAAAGGTGGCAGGGGTAAAATACAGGGAGCGGAAGGCTTTTTTTTAATTTGTACAGAAACCAGATGGCAGTTATAAGAGTCGAGGGACATGAAAGGGAAGCAGTGGCTGGGAAGGGAGTGAGCCTATCGCCTTGCTATTCAATCTGTATATTGAGCAAGCAGTAAAGGA
The DNA here is from genome assembly GCF_023898315.1 of Schistocerca nitens. NCBI lineage: Eukaryota > Metazoa > Arthropoda > Insecta > Orthoptera > Acrididae > Schistocerca > Schistocerca nitens. The sequence continues at coordinate 71,830,921 of NC_064617.1, forward strand.
AACGAAAGAAAAGTTCGGAGTATGTATTAAAATCCATGGAGAAGAAATAAAAACTTTGAGGTTCGCCGATGACATTGTAAATCTGTCAGATACAGCAAAGGACTTGGAAGAGCAGTTGAACGGAATGGACAGTGTCTCGAAAGGGTATAAGATGAACATCAACAAAAGCAAAACGAGGATAATGGAATGTAGTAGAATTAAGTCGGGTGATGCTGCGGGAATTAGATTAGGAAATGAGACACTTACAGTAGTAAAGGAGTTTTGCTATTTGGGGAGCAAAATAACTGATGATGGTCGGAGAGGATATAAAATGTAGGCTTGCAATGGCAAGGAAAGCGTTTCTGAAGAAGAGAAATGTGTTAACATCCAGAATTGATTTAAGTGTCAGGAAGTCGTTTCTGAAAGTATTTGTATGGAGTGTGGCCATGTATGGAAGTGAAACATGGACGATAAATAGTTTAGACAAGAAGAGAATAGTAGCTTTCGAAATGTGGTGCTACAGAATAATGCTGAAGTTTAGATGGGTAGATCACATAACTAATGAGGAGGTATTGAATAGAATTGGCGCCAAGCGGAGTTTGTGGCACAACTTGACTAGAAGAAGGGATCGGTTGGTGGGACATGTTCTGAGGCATCAAGGGATCACCAATTTAGTACTGAAGGGCAGCGTGGAGGGTAAAAATCGTAGAGGGAGACCAAGAGATGAATACACTAAGCAGATTCAGAAGGATGTAGGCTGCAGTAGGTACTGGGAGATGAAGAGGCTTGCACAGGATAGAGTAGCATGGAGAGCTGCATCAAACCAGTCTCAGGATTGAAGACCACAACAACAACAAACAACATGGGTTTCAAGTACTTATCTTGGAAAATTTGAATGTTTCATGATGTTGGGTTTGTGGGGCGCTCAACTGCGCGTTCATTGGCACCCGTACAAATTTCCAATCTGTACACAGTCCAATTTAGCCACTTACACGAATGATGATGGAATGATGAGGACAGCTCAAACACCCAGTACCCGGGCAGAGAAAATCCCAAACTCGGTCGGGAATCGAACCAGGGAACACGTGAAATTTATGGTTCTAATCACCACCCATTTGCGAATTTCGCTTCAGGATGTTAAGGTATCCAGATTGTCAGTGAACCATGTGAGGTTAAAGGAAGACATAGGAGCAATTCAGAGGCGTAGTGCTACATTTGAAACCCATAGGTTCGATCAAAACGAGAATATTACGCTAATGCTTTGTGTGTTTTCACGAAACACTATTCATAATGTGCTGGTGTAAGCTGTCGCCATGTCGCCGGTCGGCAAAGACGTAGCAAGAAGATCGATAGCATTCGCTGGATCAAGCGCGTCTATCAGGAGAGAGGCCAAGGAGAGGCTCTCCTAATTCCACTAATGTACATCTCGCGTAACGACCGCGAAGACAATATACTGGAATTAGCGTTCGTGCGGAAGTATATTTAATTTTTCCCTCACTCTGGTACAGGAAAAGCAACGATTAGCAGTGGTACAAGGTACCCTCCTCCATAAGCCGTATCATGGCCTGAGGATTGTCGATGTGGATGGAGGTGACTGAATACAGGCCCATACCAAAATACTACTCAGTCGTGTTTTACAGTTGGTTGCAAATGTCCATCCTGAAATTCATGAATTGGTTTCCTCCAAATCGGACATATTCCGTTCCTTGATAACGTATTTAATCAGTCCTCATCAGGAAATATAACATCATTCCACCACTCTGACCTTTGTTAAGGTGCTCACATGTGATGTGGAGCTTTTGCCTCTGTTCGTTTTGATCACGTGTGTCTCTTACCTTGGCACTCTTCTCTTGTACGCTTCTGCTCTGTCAACCCTCTCAGACACATTCACTTGCTTAGCACATCCTTGCAGCAGCCGGAATGCAAATTTAGGCTCACTTAATCGAGGGGTACGCTTAATTTTTCTAATGATAAACTGTATCTCTTTCATTTGGCTTCCTTGTTTGCCTTTTATGAGGGACAAATTCTATGTCTTCTTCCTTCTCTGAACCGGTCTACTAGGTATATTCAGCAAAGTAGCACTATGACTGCTACTACGTCTCTTCGCTTGGTAAAGAAGTTACTCTTCGAACACCGTGCTAGTTGCCTTCAATCCCACTGTGCCCTTGTAAACCACACGGTAGGGCAGAACGACAACGTAAGAGCTGTACAGTCACAGAGCGTATCGTACCAGACGTAACGCGCAATTACACAATAGGATTTAAGTCGTGCTCATACGTGATTGAATGCTAAAGATTCATTCCTTTACAACCCTTGCAAAATTGGTAATTTAGAAAAATACTATGTTAACCCTAAATTCACGAAATGGCTTTTCTGTAACGTCTACTATGAGGTTTTGTCACTAGGACCCCTATGTTTGAATGAGATTAAGCTCATAAATCATTCGCAGATTTTCATTTAAGTTACATAGGCTTATTTTTACAATTACTTCATTGTTGTTTAAATACTATTCGTTGATTTTACTGCACTAAATAAAACCTGAAGTATTTTACTTTTTATCGCACAAAATCAGATACTTTCATGCGGTCTTTAAGCAATACACATAAACAAACTGTCAGAGAACTGAATCTTACGTTCTGAAAAATTGTAGTATCTCTGCAACATTTCACTTTAAACACAAAATTAGATTCCAGGGTTTAGACTTGCACATCAAAATTGAACTCGATAGGGCAAAAACAAAGTCTGCAAAACTGACATTCACTGCTAGAATCTACAGGCTCCTTTACGAGCAGTCAGCGCGCATTTAATGTTAGCTAACACTTTAAGTATTTTTTGGAGGAACAGAAAGATGCCCAACACAACAGTCCTGAAGTTCTCTTGTTCTCTTGTTCGCCAACAGAACTGTAATCACTGGCTATTGCAAAATCGTCCTCTTTGACGACCATTTCTTGGCCTGTGTCACTGACATGTTCCTTTATTCACTGACTAACAACTTCATCAAACATAGGATCGTTAAACTTGTCACATCCCAGCAAGAGCCAGCAACAAAAAAAGAGGGTGATAATGCAACCGGCAACAAAACATTATAGAGTTGGCGTTTTAAGGAGGGTGGGTGGAGTATAGAGGCACTTCACCAGAATTTACCTTGGACAGCGAGATCGAAAATTCTCGCGCAATCCCAGAGATCACACCTCGCGAGTTAATGGTTAAGATTTTACGGAGACTCAATGACGCTTCGTTATTTAAATGCTCTCTCTCTTGTGCTACGAAGATTATTTACGTACGTTGCATTCGTTATCACTCCAATGACATCGCAGATTGTTATTACAAATAGCGTCTGGCCGAATGATGAATCCAGCCTGTACAGCCCGGTGCGTTCACTTCCAGAGATGAGACGCTACACGCCCCGTGTTGTTCCCCACTTGTTAGCGAGGGTGACGCCAGCTGGGAGCCGTGTTTTGCCAGGGTGAGTGCAGGGCGAGGCGACATGTGGCTGGGCTCTTCATTAAGGGAGAGAGCAGTGGGCGGCCGGTCCCCCGGGCCAGGCCGGCCGGGCGGCCGCTATGAATACATGGCCGCATTAGCGGCGCCAGTATTGATCCGTGGGGGACACCTCTCCGCCGCCACCGAGCGCTGTAGGGGAATCCGCCGCCCGACTCGCTGTGGAGCGCTACGGCGCCGCTCGGTGATTCACGGCCACCGCCTTCTCGTACAGATGTCACGGTTCTGTCTGTACCTGCTTATGTACATCTACAGATAAACAAATGATTAAGCTTTCAGAAAAACTGGTGATCAGTTCTGGAGGAGGAGCTTCAAAAATTTAGCAAGTCAGTAACCCTTTGGTCCACCTCTGGTCCTTATGCAAACAGTTATTCGACTGGACATTCATTCATAGAGTTGTCAAAATCGCGAGTTGATTGCATGGATGGAACTGGAATGGCTCTGATTGCTTATAACTTTTCAGGATCCGGCAGAATGCCTTGAGAAGAAATAATACGTCCCAATAACTTCACCTTTGACCTACCGAATTCAGTTTTCCAAGTTAACTGTAATTCCAGATTCTGCAAAAATTCGTAACACACTGTTGAGGATACTGCAAACATTCTCATTTGGGGAGACATCCGACGACCTTGCTGGCCAAGGTGGATTTTGGCAAGCACGAATACAAGCAGTAGGAACTCTTGAGGGCTGGCATAATCTTGTTGAAATGTAAGCTCAGAATGGTTTCCCATGTTAGTAACAAAACGGGACGTCGAATGTCGTCGACGTATAACGCTGTGCTGTAAGGGTGCGGGAATGACAACCAAATAGGTCCTGCTATTAAAAGAAATGGTAATGCAGACCATCACCCCTCGTTGTCAGGCCGCATGGCGGGTGACTCTCAGACTGCTATACCACCGCTGTCTGGGGACTCTCCAGACACGTCATCTTCCTGGAATCTCATTGACTGGAGTAGACATATCTTCAGTGATGATTCCCGCTGAACACATGTCTGTATACGGCCAGGACAGCTCTCAAACCAGCAATAATGGTCTCCGATGCTATTTCATTTCATAGCAGGACCCCTTTTGATTGTTAACTGCATCAACCTGGAGAGCACAGCAGTGTGTTGAGGGTCCCGTTTTATTGCCCTTCGAGGCAAGCCATAGTACGGTTACATTTCCACAAGATAATGCCCACCTAGCCGGCCGCGGTGGTCTCGCGGTTCTAGACGCGCAGTCCGGAACCGTGCGACTGCTACGGTCGCAGGTTCGAATCCTGCCTCGGGCATGGATGTGTGTGATGTCCTTAGGTTAGTTAGGTTTAAGTAGTTCTAAGTTCTAGGGGACTGATAACCACAGCAGTTCCATAGTGCTCAGAGCCATTTTTAATGCCCACCTACACCCGCCGAGAGTTTCTACTGGTTGACTTCGTGTTTACAAAACCCTACCTCGGTCAGCAAGGTCGCTGTATCTTCCCCAGACTGAAAACGTTTGGGACAATACGGGCAGGGACCTCCAACCACTCGGGGAACCTACATCCGTAACGGAATAACTGCGGAGGCTGTCAACTGTCAATTTGTTTACACCGCCAAACTAATTTTCCTCTCTGCTGTATTCATATTACACAGCGAATAATTTCCGAATCATAAGATTTCGTCTCCTGACATCTAAAAGCCCGCATCTCGTGGTCGTGCGGTAGCGTTCTCGCTTCCCACGCCCGGGTTCCCGGGTTCGATTCCCGGCGAGGTCAGGGATTTTCTCTGCCTCGTGATGGCTGGGTATTGTGTGATGTCCTTAGGTTAGTTAGGTTTAAGTAGTTCTAAGTTCTAGGGGACTGATGACCATAGATGTTAAGTCCCATAGTGGTCAGAGCCATTTGAACCATTTTTTGACATCTAAAACGACGCTCACTACAAATGAGAATCCTCAAGTAAAAACTCGCTTAGGAAATACGGAAAGAGCAGATAGGACCACTGGTTGCGGGGTGACGCTGATGCAGCCCGAATCCGAGGGTGTTTCCTCCTTGAGAGGTCTACAGCGTGTGGATTGTCAAGGCCTCCGTAGCTTCGCGGTAAACGCCACGTACTCTCACACACGGAGTGGGATGTCGCTTCAGTTCCCAGTGCTGCCAAGGATTTTTCTTTGGCGGCAGGACTGGTAGGGGCTGTACCTGATGCGAAATGGCGAGCTACCGGTTTGAGAGGTAGCGGCTCCAATGTCGAAACGTCGACAACGGCCGGGAGTGCGGTGTGCATACCGCATGAATGGCTGAGGATGACATAGCGGCCGATCTACTATTGCGTGATCTTCAGGACCCATCACGGAGTTTCGCTCTTAATTCTATCGCGGCATAATTAGAGCATCGGTATAAATAACGCAGTTGGGAACATAACATTTTTTGTGTAATAAATACAGCGCATTTCTGCCAGCTGATTGTGCGTTGCACTGGAATTTCCTGGGAGGGTAAACCTATGTGCCAACACAGTAATGTAAAAGAATCGCTGTCTCAATATTCCTGGACTGTAGCTAAGCCACATTTCGTAATATCCGTACACGACAAAGATTCATTACAAAGTATTCGTGTTCGAAATCTTTACCTTACGTGTGTTAGGATATTTACAGCTAAATACAATCGGTACATTCATTCATGGCTTAATTACCCCTCCGTACGAAATGTACATGAGAGCGAACGCCAGGCTATTGCGCGCGAACCCACGCAAGGTGGTAACCAAACTGCGACTTTTTAGTAGGTATTTTAACTAAAGTTCAGTCTTGATCACAACACTTATGTCTCAATTACATAGGTGACCGGTTTCGGTTATTTTTACATAACCATCTTCAGACCCATGGCTTCCTTGGAGGATGGTAGGCGGAGCTCTCCACAGCAACTACGAAGTCTACCATCCTCCAAGGAAGCCATGGGTCTGAAGATGGTTATGTAAAAATCACCGAAACCGGTCACCTATTTGAGCCGTCAGTGTTGTGATCAAGACTGAACTTTAGTTAAAATATAGTAATCTATTGATCACTGCATTCCAAAAATGTTTACCAAAATTTTTAGTAGGTGTTATTTAAGAACAGAATTTCCGACTGCATTATGTGATATGGTTCATACATAGTCACCAAAACTGGCACTGTTTCAGTTGATGCACGGTAAGAGAAACAGCGATGTGCCTAAGGTGCCAGAGATTGGCAAATAGTTCAAACGACGTGACGGACATTGACTTTTTACGGGTAAGAAAGTATCTCGTTGTATGATTCGACGATAGCTTCATAAATATTACTTCTAAGTTTAAAATGTTGAATCACATTATAATGACGTCGAATCAGATGCGAATACCTGGCTCTTAGAGAAACATTATCCGAGATAACAATGAGGTTGTTCTCATCGTTAATTATGAACTTATTACCCAGTGAACTGTCGTTCTACTTCGACTAATAAAGCTGCCAATAGTGTGGTGTAACCAATATTGGATGAATACAGTGAAGTGGGGAAGCTTTATAGCAAGGAAAAAGTTTGTGTGTCATTCTCTAAATCTTTAACGCGACCTGTTTTGAGTCAGTTCTTGAAGATCATGCCTACCGCAAACTATGATTGTCTTTGATGCGTGGGATGGGAGCTTTCGGCAAGATACTCTTCCTTGGAATAAGGGTGGAAGTGGCCGAAAATGTCTAGAAGAATAATATCAGGGCTTCAAAAATCTACAACGAGCCTTTAACTCTGAAGTATCATTCCATCAGAACATTCCTGCTTCAGCCACGATCGTTCTATATGGAGTTTCTGTTACTTTGGCTATCCTTCTATAGTCATGGGAAACACAGCACACAGGGGACCTCCAGAACTTTTCAAACCATTCAGTTCCAAAAGGGCGATTTCTTTAGACACAAAGACACAAAGAGTGTCGAACTGGCTGAGGAAGCACGTTTGTTAACGCATCAGGTTTCCATTTGAAGAGAGAGGCTTAAAGTTCAAACCCCTGCGCCACGCGGACTGCCTGCGCGGCTAGAGGCGCCATGTCACGGATTGCGCGGCCCCTCCCACCAGATGTTCGAGTCTTCCTTCGGGTATGTGGCTGTGTGTGTTGTTGTGTGTGTGTGTGTGTGTGTGTGTATGTGTGTTTGTGTGTGTGTGTGTGTGTCTGTGTCTGTGTGTGTGTGTTGTTCTTAGCATAAGTTAGTTTGCATAAGTTTGTCTGAAAGTCTAGGGACCGATGACCTCAAGGGTTTCGTCCCTTTGGAATTCACACACACGCTCACACACACACACACACACACACACACACACACACACACACACATCCACACTCCGCAAGCCACCTGACGGTGTGTGGCGGAGGGTGCCCTGAGTACCTCTATCGGTTCTCTCTTCTATTCCAGTCTCGTATTGTTCGTGGAAAGAAGGATTGTCGGTATGCCTCTGTGTGGGCTCTAATCTCTCTGATTTTATCCTCGTGGTCTCTTCGCGAGATATACGTAGGAGGGAGCAATATACTGCTTGACTCCTCGGTGAAGGTACGTTGTCGAAACTTCAACACCCAAGCCCGTACCGAGCTACTGAGCGTCTCTCCTGCAGAGTCTTCCACTGGAGTTTATCTATCATCTCCGTAACGCTTTCACGATTACTAAATGATCCTGTAACGAAGCGCGCTGCTCTCCGTTGGATCTTCTCTATCTCTTTTATCAACCCTATCTGGTACGGATCCCACACTGTTGAGCAGTATTCAAGCAGTGGGCGAACAACCGTACTGTAACCTACTTCCTTTGTTTTCGGATTGCATTTCCTTAGGATTCTTCCAATGAATCTCAGTCTGACATCAGCTTCACCGACGATCAACTTTATATGATAATTCCATTTTAAATCACTCCTAATGCGTACTCCCAGATAATTTATGGAATTAACTGCTTCCAGTTGCTGACCTGCTATTTTGTAGATAAATGATAAGGGATCTATCTTTCTATGTATTCGCAGCACATTACACTTGTCTACATTGAGATTCAATTGTCATTCCCTGCACCATGCGTCAATTCGCTGCAGATCCTCCTGCATTTCAGTACAATTTTCCATTGTTACAACCTCTCGATACACCACAGCATCATCTGCAAAAAGCCTCAGTGAACTTCCGATGTCATCCACAAGTTCATTTATGTATATTGTGAATAGCAACGGTCCTATGACACTCCCCTGCGGCACACCTGAAATCACTCCTACTTCGGAAGACTTCTCTCCATTGAGAATGACATGCAGCGTTCTGTTACCTAGGAACTCTTCAATCCAATCACACATGTGGTCTGATAGTCCATATGCTCTTACTTTGTTCATTAAACGACTGTGGGGAACTGTATCGAACGCCTTGCGGAAGTCAAGAAACACGGCATCTACCTGTGAACCCGTGTCTATGGCTCTCTGAGTCTCGTGGACGAATAGCGCGAACTGGGTTTCACACGACCGTCTTTTCCGAAACCCATGCTGATTCCTACAGAGTAGATTTCTAGTCTCCAGAAAAGTCATTATACTCGAACATAATACGTGTTCCAAAATTCTACAACTGATAGACGTTAGAGATATAGGTCTATAGTTCTGCACATCTGTTCGACGTCCCTTCTTGAAAACTGGGATGACCTGTGCCCTTTTCCAATCCTTTGGAACGCTACGCTCTTCTAGAGACGTACGGTACACCACTGCAAGAAGGAGGGGGGGGGGGGGAGGGGGGGCAAGTTCCTTCGCGTACTCTGCGTAAAATCAAACTGGTATCCCATCAGGTCCAGCGGCCTTTCCTCTCTTGAGCGATTTTAATTGTTTCTCTATCCCTCTGTCGTCTATTTCGATATCTACCATTTTGTCATTTTGTCTAGAGAAGGAACTACAGTGCAGTCTTCCTCTGTGAAACAGCTTTGGAAAAAGACATTAAGTATTTCGGCCTTTAGTCTGTCATCCTCTGTTTCAGTACCATTTTGGTCACAGAGTGTCTGGACATTTTGATCCACCTACCGCTTTGACATAAGACCAAAATTTCTTAGGATTTTCTGCCAAGTCAGTACGTAGAACTTTACATTCGAATTCATTGAACGCCTCTCGCATAGCCCTCCTCACACTACATTTCGCTTCGAGTAATTTTTGTTTGTCTGCAAGGCTTTGGCTATGTTTATGTTTGCTGTGAAGTTCCCTTTGCTTTCGCAGCAGTTTCCTAACTCGGTTGCTGTACCACGGTGGCTCTTTTCCATCTCTTACGATCTTGCTTGGCACATACTCATCCAACGCATATTGTACGATGGTTTTGAACTTTGTCCACTGATCATCAACACTATCTGTACTTGAGACAAAACTTTTGTGTTGAGCCGTCAGGTACTCTGTAATCTGCTTTTTGTTACTTTTGCTAAACAGAAAAATCTTCCTACCTTTTTTAATATTTCTATTTACGGCTGAAATCATCGATGCAGTAACCGCTTTATGATCGCTGATTCCCTGTTCTGCGTTAACTGTTTCAAATAGTTCGGGTCTGTTTGTCACCAGAAGGTCTAATATGTTATCGCCACGAGTCGGTTCTCTAACTGCTCAAGGTAGTTTTCAGATAAAGCACTTTAAAAAATTTCACTGGATTCTTTGTCCCTTCCACCCGTTATGAACGTTTGAGTCTCCCAGTCTATATATGGCAAATTAAAATCTCCTCCCAGAACTATAACATGGTGGGGAAATCTACTCGAAATATTATCCGAATTATCCTTCAGGTGCTCAGCCACAACAGCTGCTGAGCCAGGGGGCCTATAGAGACATCCAATTACCATGTCTGAGCCTGCTTTAACCGTGACCTTCACCTAAATTATTTCACAATTCGGATCTCCGTCAATTTCCTAGGGAGGGAATTCTCTAACCTAAAAAACCCACATGTGCACTCCACACGTACTCCGCTACCCTTGTAGCCGCTTGTGGCGTGTAGTGCACGCCTGACCTATTCAGGGGGAACCTACATTTCTCCACCCGATAGCGGAGGTCGAGAAATTTGCACCCCAGATCTCCGCAGAACCGTCCGAGCCTCTGGTTTAAGCCTTCCACTCGGTTCCAAACCAGAGGACCGCGATCGCTTCTGGGAACGATACTACAAATAGTTAGCTCTGATTCCACCTCTGAACCCAGACGGCAGGAGTCATCGGTGCCGACATGAGCAACAATTTGCAGTCGGGTGCACCAGTGCTCTCTATCGCCGCCGGCAGGGCCTCCTCCACATCTCGGATGAGACCCCCCGGCAAGCAGACAGAGTGAACACTGGCCTTCTTCCCCGACCTTTCCGCTATTTCCCTAAGGGGCTCCATCACCCGCCTAACTTTGGAGCTCCCAATAACTAATAAACCCCTCCCCCCGTGTGCCTGCTCGGAGCTTGATGAAGGAGCTTCCACATGCCCGCTCACAGGCAGAGCGGGCGATGCCACAAGGCCAGCCTCCACATTGACCCTCCGCCTCGTGCGCCGTGACCGCCGCTGAACCCGCCACTCCCCTTGGGGAGAGGGTGGCCCAACCGCGCCCGGTACCCGCGAAGATGTCTCGACAGCAGGGACAGTGGGTGAAGCATTTAACACCTGGGGTGTACCATGCGACGCACCAGACTCCCCACTGCCGCTACACTCCGAGGCAGCAGCCTGAAGACGGCTGACCGCGGACATCAACACGTTCAGCTGTTCGCGAACAGTGGCCAGCTCCTCCTGCGTCCGTACACAGCAGTCACACATCCTATCCATCCTAAGGAATCAATTTACTGAAGAGAGTTAATCAACTTTTAACTAGACTGCTAATTCACTAAAGGCGGCTGACTATTGACTAAACTGTGATTGCTAGCCACTTCTTGTAGAAAACAAAGAAAATAGCACTACCTGTCTGCCGGCCGCGGTGATCTAGCGGTTCTAGGCGCTCAGTCCGGAATCGCGCGACTGCTACGGTCGCAGGTTCGAATCCTGTTTCGGGCACGGATGTGTGTGATGTCCTTAGGTTAGTTAGGTTTAAGTACTAAGTTCTAGGGGATTGATGACCACAGATGTTAAGTCCCATAGTGCTCAGAGCCAGCCAGCCACTACCTGTCTCTGGACTGTATTGAAAACAAACACTAGTACTACTGGCACTATGGTTGAGTAAAGGGACTCTCTCTGACTGTATTCAAAACAAACACGAAATCTATGGAACACTATTACTAGCACTCTACAATTAAAGCTTCCTAAGAGCAAAAACACACGGAAGAAGAAGTGACAAGTAAGAAAAATGCAGTTAATACTTAAATTAAGGTAGCTCGCTGCACAGCAGACGTGAAGCAGACGGCAGCACACACACATACACTCCTGGAAATGGAAAAAAGAACACATTGACACCGATGTGTCAGACCCACCATACTTGCTCCGGACACTGCGAGAGGGCTGTACAAGCAATGATCACACGCACGGCACAGCGGACACACCAGGAACCGCGGTGTTGGCCGTCGAATGGCGCTAGCTGCGCAGCATTTGTGCACCGCCGCCGTCAGTGTCAGCCAGTTTGCCGTGGCATACGGAGCTCCATCGCAGTCTTTAACACTGGTAGCATGCCGCGACAGCGTGGACGTGAACCGTATGTGCAGTTGACGGACTTTGAGCGAGGGCGTATAGTGGGCATGCGGGAGGCCGGGTGGACGTACCGCCGAATTGCTCAACACGTGGGGCGTGAGGTCTCCACAGTACATCGATGTTGTCGCCAGTGGTCGGCGGAAGGTGCACGTGCCCGTCGACCTGGGACCGGACCGCAGCGACGCACGGATGCACGCCAAGACCGTAGGATCCTACGCAGTGCCGTAGGGGACCGCACCGCCACTTCCCAGCAAATTAGGGACACTGTTGCTCCTGGGGTATCGGCGAGGACCATTCGCAACCGTCTCCATGAAGCTGGGCTACGGTCCCGCACACCGTTAGGCCTTCTTCCGCTCACGCCCCAACATCGTGCAGCCCGCCTCCAGTGGTGTCGCGACAGGCGTGAATGGAGGGACGAATGGAGACGTGTCGTCTTCAGCGATGAGAGTCGCTTCTGCCTTGGTGCCAATGATGGTCGTATGCGTGTTTGGCGCCGTGCAGGTGAGCGCCACAATCAGGACTGCATACGACCGAGGCACACAGGGCCAACACCCGGCATCATGGTGTGGGGAGCGATCTCCTACACTGGCCGTACACCACTGGTGATCGTCGAGGGGACACTGAATAGTGCACGGTACATCCAAACCGTCATCGAACCCATCGTTCTACCATTCCTAGACCGGCAAGGGAACTTGCTGTTCCAACAGGACAATGCACGTCCGCATGTATCCCGTGCCACCCAATGTGCTCTAGAAGGTGTAAGTCAACTACCCTGGCCAGCAAGATCTCCGGATCTGTCCCCCATTGAGCATGTTTGGGACTGGATGAAGCGTCGTCTCACGCGGTCTGCACGTCCAGCACGAACGCTGGTCCAACTGAGGCGCCGGCTGGAAATGGCATGGCAAGCCGTTCCATAGGACTACATCCAGCATCTCTACGATCGTCTCCATGGGAGAATAGCAGCCTGCATTGCTGCGAAAGGTGGATATACACTGTACTAGTGCCGACATTGTGCATGCTCTGTTGCCTGTGTCTATGTGCCTGTGGTTCTGTCAGTGTGATCATGTGATGTATCTGACCCCAGGAATGTGTCAATAAAGTTTCCCCTTCCTGGGACAATGGATTCACGGTGTTCTTATTTCAATTTCCATTTGAACATTTTTACCACTGTGCAATCCAAGGTCATCTCTGACGCTCTCCCCTCGTCATTTCCGACCAGCTGCTTAATATTGTTATCTTGTAAAATTCTGTGAAAGTCTTGTATTGCGCACAAATCGAGAAATCTTAATCTGAATAAGTAAGTTATACAACAGTAACCTTTAATCATCAAAAACATAAATAGCTCACAGAAATGTTTCATACAGCATTGGATGCAGTATATCTTCAAGTTTTATTTACATATCTCCAGTGTGGTTACTTTTTGCAACACAAAAAATGTCCCATTTGTAATCGATTTCTTGAGAAATCCTATGAAGCAAGTCGATGTATGGTGGCAACTGCTTGTGTTATCCTTGTCGCAGTTCGTCCACGTGTCCCGGAAGCGGAAGAACAAACACTCTTTCGTATAACCCCATGCATAGAAGCCTATTGGGGTTGAATCAGGTGATCGTGCTGATGTTGTCCCACCACGTCTAATCTAAGTCTTCAAATTCCTACAGAAATACACGATGATAATGTGGTGGCGCGCCGGCTTTCTGGAAAATAAATTCTGTGCTCATATCCTGTTAAAATACGTCTAGGTACGATATACCTGTTACAGATGACTCGGCAAACAAATATCGTTACAGCTTACAGCGCAAAAAAAAAAAAAAAAAAAAAAAAAAAGAACATTTACCTTAGGCGAGTCTCACACATATTCGATTACGTGACGTGGTTTCTGCTCACCTCATATCCGAACAATACGCCGATACACTTTACCTCGGCTTTGTCACTAAACACAATTTCATTAAGAAAATCATCTTCTGTGTTGGTTGGTTGGTTGTTTTTGGGGAAGGAGACCAGACAGCGAGGTCATCGGTCTCATCGGATTAGGGAAGGATGTCGGCCGTGCCCTTTCAAAGGAACCATCCCGGCATTTGCCTGGAGCGATTTAGGGAAATCACGGAAAACCTAAATCAGGATGGACGGACGCGGGATTGAACCGTCGTCCTCCCGAATGCGAGTCCAGTGTCTAACCACTACGCCACCTCGCTCGGTCATCTTCTGTGTACATTGTGTTACACATTTCTACATAAAGCACAGCCCGTTCCAATTTGCAGAGCTTGAATGACTGGCGTTTCTGTAACATTAGGTTTATTCAATTCTAAGCTGCCACGTCTCATTGATTTATCAGGATTACATATGCAAGACTGCTGGACTCGTTCAACTGCTGCATCAGGGACTTCTGGCCGACACTGACGTGGTTTCCAATGTGACACGCAGCCAGTTTCGGTGAAATAATATCAGTTTGTCTTTGATGTAGTGGCTTGCGATATTTAGTCCTGAATTGTCTCTGAACTGTAGTAATGGATTCGGATTCATGAAACTATAAATAACACTGTGCGCAGTCTGCACCGTTGTATGACTGTATGATGACTGTTGGAATAATTCTTTCGCGCATGCCACCTAGCGGGAACGTCGGAAACTAGCAGCGTCCGGCAGGAATAGAATTTGAAGATATACGGCGTTCAGTGCTGCGTCAAACATTTCAGTAAGTTATCCATCCATTTCGCAGCTAAAGGTTTCTGTTGTATAACTAATTTATAAACACCCTGTATATAGACTGAACCGAAATGGGTGCTCTCGGACGTCACTGTGCTAATCTTCCATATTAACACTAGTCCGTAACAAAGTTTCGTCATCTGCACATCTTTGGTAGAAAATATACGTAAAAATAAATGATTTGGCTGCACTGTATAATTACATACAACCGGGAGAGCGGTGTGCTGAACATGTGCCCTTCATATCCGCATCCAGTGACGCCTATGGGCTGAGGATGACAGGGTCTTCATGGCCTGTTCGAGGGGAGTTTAGTTTTTATATAATGATATGTACAACCAAAATCTTTCAGTGTTACGTACCACATCTCCGTTCCATGCTCTGCATAGGTGCTGAGTAGTTGGTGCAGTGGGTAGGATTTTGCGTCAAAATTCTCGTGTTCAAGAATCCCATTCTAGTTCTAGCTGCAGTTTTTTTCCTTCTCATTTTATACTCTGTTGTATTGCTTCTGGCTTCCTAATCGTTATACAGCAATTACAGCGTATCTTATAAAAGTGCAATTATTTGATATTAACACAGGAAGGACGCTATAATCGTTTTATTGCTCCACTTTTTTCGTGTTAAACTTTGTTCTATTCTCTTCCAAGCTCAGAACAGAAATGAGAACACAATCTTTTTAATTAATTCACTTTTAAAGACGTATTTTGCTTTTAAACAGTTCCATGCACTACAATCCTCCCTGCGTTCTGGACTATTGACGACATTGCTTTCCTTTTCTTCTCCCTGAAGCAAAGACCGTGCCCTCACCTCTCCCTTTTAGGGAAGCAATGCTGACAACAGACAAGAAAGCATAGAGGGGTTTAGTGCGTGGAATAGAACAAAGTAATTATTTGAAAGCAAAACAAGTCTTTAAAAGTGGAGCAATAAAATGATTACTCTTGTAGAAAAATTACATGTTTTTTGTATAATACCTGTTGTAAGACGCCAGATCATGCTGTCTAAAATTAGAAAAATTACTAAACACAGAATCGAGTTCTTGAACTGGAGTATTCTAACTCAAAAGTTTGTCCAGTGCACCATCTGTACAAGAGAGTATTCTGGAAGACAGATGGAAGTTTCCTTTAGGAATATAGAGACGAAGCTGTACGATGTAACTGGTCAAAAATTGTTATTTGACCGTGATTCACTACAAAGGTAGAGGAGTAATTTAAAATCAGCGTTCTTTAGTTGTAAATGAATTTCATAGAGTCACATAATAAGAAGCGGTAAATGTTCTGACTATATGATTTTGTCAAAGAGAAATACATTTCCAATTTGTTACATCCTTCATACCACTTCTAGTCTGAATATTGCAGATCATTTTTTACGTTGAACTGTGAGCAACTAGAACGTCCAGAGCAATTTTCGTTGTCTTTTGAAAAAAAGTAAGCTATACTCGTACGCGGTCATGAGTTCCGATCTGCAGACATCACAGAGCGTCTTACAAAGAAGTTACAAGTCATCTACTGCTTATCAACACAACGTATAACCGAAACATGTGCGTTGTATCTCAGTTTTCTACGGGATATCAATAGTAAACAATTACGTTGACTGACAGCTTACGTCCGACAAATTAAACATTTAATGGGTCCGAAATAGCAGTGAAAGTTATTACTAATTTTAACAGTCTGGAACCTGAGAATTTCCTGTCGGACAAGGAAAAAACTGAACAGAAAATTTTTAGTAGTCCTTTACGTGGGTCTTAATAATTCATCGACAACTGATGGGTCTTAATAATTTATCGACAGTTGAATGAGAACAGTCATCCTAAAGCCCAGTAAACATTGCAGCTATTTTTAGGACAATATGTAGAAATCTGTTGATAACCGGGTCAAATTTTCTTGTACAACGGTGTGAGAGGCACCTAATAGAATGATTTTCCTGACTACACAATCTGTGCATCACCTTGTAATTCGAATTGCCAAAAATTAGAAACTGTTTTACTTCTAAGTTTAGAATATGTGTGACTGTCTGTATAGGCATAGCGTCTGAAAAAACGCTGCACAAATATTCAACTGGATCTTGGTATGATCATATAGTAAGTGGAAGATTGACAGTTAGCTTTAGATGTTCAGTGATGAAAAACTAAGCACCTCACATAAAATCTGTACTGTCAATAAGTCGTTATTAGAATCAGTCAAATCAGAAAAATTTCTGGGAGAATCACTCTGTGTGGACATGGAATACAATCACCACATGGGCGCAATCGTAGTTAAACCTGGTCAACGGCCACGGATCACTGGTAGGATACTGCAAAGTTCAGTTAATCCACAAAGTAGGTGACTCATAAAACACCTATGTAAGCCATTCTGCAACATTGCACAAGTGAATGGACGACACTAAATGGAAGCAGTAAGAGATGTGGAGGAAAGGACTCGGCGGCTGCCTTCTACGGCGAGGGCATTAGAAAGTTGGTACAATGCTGTAGGAAATATATAAGTCGGAGCGGCGACTATGTAGAGCAGTCGCTGGAAGGTATAGCAAATGGTTGCCGATATATATTTCTTTTTTATTTTTGCTGTAGTTTCCATTTCATGACCGATCGGATCTTGCTTTCCGGATATCCCTCGTATCATCGGAAGCGCATTATGGTTCCATAAACGTGACACAAATGTGATTCCTTGCGACGTATCCTATTATGCACAGGATATAATGAAACTACAGTTCATCGTCTAGAGAACTTCCCAGAGTGGAGTACACTTAGAGTCATTCTGCACATTTCATATAATGCTGCTTTGTGTCATTATGCTTTACTGCACTGAACTAAACTGACGGAAAGTGTTACATCGTGAACACCTTGAGCGGACGCTACCAAACTGGTACTCAAGTGCATTCACGGCAGTGATGTCTGTTGATTACAATTTCATAATTACGCGAGATTGTATTCAATATTTTCCGAAAAAGAAGAAACCATTCCCGCAGATGAAGAATGATGTGAGTAAATGATGGCTGCTTCGTGTGTCTAACATAACTGCAGTTTTTCAGGCGGAGATCGCAACAGAGCATTCCCAGAGGACGCGAAGGTGCATCTGATCGCCATATTTCGGACTTTGGGGAAGGTCGGGTCATTGGCATGAAGGGCATGGGAGCAGCATATCGACAATCGTACAGATAGTTGGCTGGAGACAGGAGATGAACTCAGGAAAAACAGTGTTGCAAGAAGAGTAGCCGCTAGTCTTTCAGAACGAATACACAACTAGAAAACTGCAGGGGTCTTCGACGGGCCCTGAGGAATAGAAAGGTGATAACAATTGAAATCCGACCTGTGGTTGCAGGTAGAGTGTCGCCACACACTTTTGGGAGCAGAATGCTCGAAACTCTGTTGCCAAGCGTTATTTACCGCAGACACCAAGCCACAGACAACAACGCACTGAATAGAGCCAGATGTGTCACTGGGTATTCAGCGAAGTGCTTCTGTTGGTGGCGGTCAGGTCAACGCCAAACTTTCCGTAGTCATCTTCATGAAAAATCTTAGCAGGCATTGATTGTCGATATCGATACCTCTCTAGCTCCTGTAATCATGGCGTCAGGAGCAACTGGATATGACCGTGTACCAAATGCCACATTCCAGCAGGATAACGCAGCACACTACGCTGCAGTGCACCGCACAAACACCTATAGGAATATACGGGTCTGTAAGAGGGACAGCAGCTCCACTGATTTCTCATCCATTGATCTGTCTGGGGTGCGAAGGGAAGACGTTTACTCTCATGTAGCCTCCAGCCAGCAAACTTAAACTGGGACGGCATGTGTTTGAGGCATGGCAAGAAATACCTCTAGATGATATTCACGTACCACAACAGATACAAGAGTGTACTGATGCCTGTGGGGTTCGTATCTCATACTAATACCGACGACTGACCTTAATTCCGAATTCAAATAAAGTTTAATCATTCAGTACCCGTTATTTGATGAACATTTGCATAAAGTTTGATAAATGTCAGATACGATTTATCGTGTAACACTTTCCATCACCGAATGCAGTTGTTCGTGCTGTCTTTACCACACGTAGGGCAAGATGGAGCGCTTCACTATATGGTGCAGAGCTGGAGAACGCTAGCAGTATTGTAAATGGTTGCAATGCAGAGTGGAGAACAAATACTAAGCGTACACAAAGAAAAATAATTGAAAAATGCGTGTGACTAATATTAACTGTGCCCGAGAATTAAAATATGCGAGTACAGTATCAAATGTCGTAATTTTACAAAGAACACTAGGGCATGGGGTAAGTCCTACCTGGAGGCTTGATATCCAAGAGATATGTTCGATCAATCAGAAGAAATAAAATGCAATCCAAAAACAGAAGGTTCCTTAAACGCTAGAGGCATCTCTGTAGATGGACATCTCGCTCTCTTCCACAATTCTCCTCATCAGTTACCGTATGTGTAATTTTTCGATTTAAAGAGTCTTAGAAAAAGCGACACAATAAACATGAGTTGGAAACAACGAAATAAACAAAATAAATCGGTTTTGTGCGCGATTATTGAGACTCCATGGACTCTGCAACTCTGAATGTTGGGCAATGTGGATTCAGCAGGATCCTGGAAATGAAAAACAAGGTGGTCAGTGTTTCCTTTAGAGCTTACAGTGAAAGCAGCAGTCATAGATAATCTAACAACCTCGTGACTCTCTCCTCAAAGAACTTTCTGCGACAGTGCACCAACGACGTAGTTTCGGCACACGTAGAGGGGGAGAAATACACGTTCTGGTCGTGAATTATACAAAGCGCGTCGATGAAAGGAAGAAAGGTCAGATTTGAAGACTATTCGGAATATAGGGTTCAATAGGTCGCGAAATAGAAATAACAGTGAAAGTCTGTTGAAAATTTGCACAGATGCTTGTATTACGTCGCTCTTTTCAGTTCTGAGCACGTACTGAGCACGTTAAGGTGCCTAGAACAATATTGTCTTACCTCAAGTATGGGTCCCCTGTGCGAGGTTTCGTTTTATTTCCTGCAATCCCACATGACGTACCTGCCATGAATTTCCTTCATTTCGGACTCCATACTGCAGGGCAATAGGGTCGCCCCTGCGGCACTCTCGATGGGAAGTTTTTGATCACCCATAATAAATACTGACTTGTTTGCCTCTGATGTTCATCTATGCGCACGTGAATCGTTGACAACGAACTGCAGACCAGGGTAGAGAAGTGGCTGAAATTTCATGCGGCTGCCTTCTATGACGAGGATATTGGAAAGTTGGCACAACGCTACGACAGATTACTGATTCAGGGCGGCGACTATACAGTGTGAGTCACCTAACGTTACCGCTGGATATATTTTGTAAACCACATCAAATACTGACGAATCGATTCCACAGACCGAACGTGAGGAGAGGGGCTAGTGTAATTGGTTAATACAAACCATACAAAAATGCACGGAAGTATGTTTTTTAACACAAACCTACGTTTTTTTAAATGGAACCACGTTAGTTTTGTTAGCACATCTGAACATATAAACAAGTACGTAATCAGTGCCGTTTTTTGCATTGTAAAATGTTAATTACATCCGGAGATATTGTAACCTAAAGTTGACGCTTGAAACCTCCGACGTTCAGTTGCGTGTTGTAACAAACACGGGCCACGGTCGGCGAGCAGCATCTGCAGGGACATGTTTACGATGACGACCGTGCTTACGAGTGTGGCTGTAGTGCACTGTTGTGGTTTGGTCTAGCTGTCGCAGTGTCCGTATGTAGCGCTTGCTGCTATTGTTATTCTGCATTCGTCTCCGCACGCAGACCAACTGTAGTACATCGTGTTACCAGACGTCTGTGATAGTGTAGTGTTGTAGGAACTGTGACCATGGTGTATTCGAACTCTGAAAAGGCCAAGTTGATACTCATCTATGTCGAGTGTCGACGCAGCTGAAGCCTGCAGGGTGTATGCAGAACGGTACCCGGACAGAGAGCATCCAACGTGCCGCACATTGCAAAACATCTACCGCCAACTGTATGCAACAGGTATGGTGGTAGCACGCAAACGGGTCCGTAACAGGCCCGTCACAGGAGAAGCGGGTGCAGTTGGTGTGTTAGCAGCTGTTGCCATGAACCCACACATGAGTACACGGCACATTGCGAGAGCCGGTGGACTGAGTCAAAGTAGTGTCATGCGCATACTGCATCGTCACCGCTTTCACCCGTTTCATGTGTCGCTACATCAGCAATTACATGGTGATGACTTTAATCATCGAGTGCAATTCTATCAATGGGCATTAACAGAAAATGCGTTGCAGTTCTACCTGTTTACCGATGAAGCGGGTTTCACAAACCACAGGGCAGTGAATCTACGGAATATGCATTACTGCTCCGTGGACAATCCTCGCTGGCTCAGGCAGGTAGAGCGACAGCGACCGTGGACTGTAAATGTATGGTGCGGAATCATTGGCGACCACCTCATTGGTCCTTAATCCATTACAGGGGCCCAAACAGCTGCAACATACATCGCGTTTCTACAGAATGATCTGCCAACGTTGCTCGAAAATGTCCCATTGGAAACGCGTCGACGTGTGGTATCAGCATGATGGTGCACCTGACAGGATGTTCGACGGGCGTTTCATAGGACGTGGAGGACGCATAAATTGGCCAGCCCGTTCTCCTGATCTTACACCTCTGGTCTTCTTTCTGTGGGGTACGTTAAAGGAGAATGTGTACCGTGATGTGCCTACAACCCCAGAGGATATGAAACAACGTATTGTTGCAGCCTGCGGCGACATTACACCAGATGTACTGCGGCGTGTACGACATTCATTACGCCAGAGATTGCAGTTGTGTGCAGTGAATGATGGCCAACACATTGAACATCTATTGGCCTGACATGTCGGGACACACTCTATTCCACTCCGTAATTGAAAACGGAAACCACGTGTGTACGTGTACCTCACCCCTCTTGGTAATGTACATGTGCGTGAGTGAAAAAGTCCAATAAAAAGGTGTTAGCATGTGGACATAATGTGCTGTTCCAGTCTCTTCTGTACCTAAGGTCCATCACCGTTCCCTTTGGATCCCTACGTAATTCGGTGCTCTCCGATACACACGATCGAACAGCGGAGGAGTGGTACTCAAGCGTCAACTTTAGGTTACAATATCTCGGGATGTAATTAACATTTTACAATGCAAAAAACGGCACTGATTACGTACTTGTTTATATGTTCAGATGTGCTAACAAAACTAACGTGGTTCCATTTAAAAAAACGTAGGTTTGTGTTAAAAAACATACTTCCGTGCATTTTTGTATGGTTTGTATTAACCAATTACACTAGCCCCTCTCCTAACGTTCGGTCTGTGGAATCGATTCGTCAGTATTTGATGTGGTTTACAAAATACACTCCTGGAAATGGAAAAAAGAACACATTGACACCGGTGTGTCAGACCCACCATACTTGCTCCGGACACTGCGAGAGGGCTGTACAAGCAATGATCACACGCACGGCACAGCGGACACACCAGGAACCGCGGTGTTGGCCGTCGAATGGCGCTAGCTGCGCAGCATTTGTGCACCGCCGCCGTCAGTGTCAGCCAGTTTGCCGTGGCATACGGAGCTCCATCGCAGTCTTTAACACTGGTAGCATGCCGCGACAGCGTGGACGTGAACCGTATGTGCAGTTGACGGACTTTGAGCGAGGGCGTATAGTGGGCATGCGGGAGGCCGGGTGGACGTACCGCCGAATTGCTCAACACGTGGGGCGTGAGGTCTCCACAGTACATCGATGTTGTCGCCAGTGGTCGGCGGAAGGTGCACGTGCCCGTCGACCTGGGACCGGACCGCAGCGACGCACGGATGCACGCCAAGACCGTAGGATCCTACGCAGTGCCGTAGGGAACCGCACCGCCACTTCCCAGCAAATTAGGGACACTGTTGCTCCTGGGGTATCGGCGAGGACCATTCGCAACCGTCTCCATGAAGCTGGGCTACGGTCCCGCACACCGTTAGGCCGTCTTCCGCTCACGCCCCAACATCGTGCAGCCCGCCTCCAGTGGTGTCGCGACAGGCGTGAATGGAGGGACGAATGGAGACGTGTCGTCTTCAGCGATGAGAGTCGCTTCTGCCTTGGTGCCAATGATGGTCGTATGCGTGTTTGGCGCCGTGCAGGTGAGCGCCACAATCAGGACTGCATACGACCGAGGCACACAGGGCCAACACCCGGCATCATGGTGTGGGGAGCGATCTCCTACACTGGCCGTACACCACTGGTGATCGTCGAGGGGACACTGAATAGTGCACGGTACATCCAAACCGTCATCGAACCCATCGTTCTACCATTCCTAGACCGGCAAGGGAACTTGCTGTTCCAACAGGACAATGCACGTCCGCATGTATCCCGTGCCACCCAACGTGCTCTAGAAGGTGTAAGTCAACTACCCCGGCCAGCAAGATCTCCGGATCTGTCCCCCATTGAGCATGTTTGGGACTGGATGAAGCGTCGTCTCACGCGGTCTGCACGTCCAGCACGAACGCTGGTCCAACTGAGGCGCCAGGTGGAAATGGCATGGCAAGCCGTTCCACAGGACTACATCCAGCATCTGTACGATTGTCTCCATGGGAGAATAGCAGCCTGCATTGCTGCGAAAGGTGGGTATACACTGTACTAGTGCCGACATTGTGCATGCTCTGTTGCCTGTGTCTATGTGCCTGTGGTTCTGTCAGTGTGATCATGTGATGTATCTGACCCCAGGAATGTGTCAATAAAGTTTCCCCTTCCTGGGACAATGAATTCACGGTGTTCTTATTTCAATTTCCAGGAGTGTATATCCAGCGGTAATGTTAGGTGACTCACCCTGTATAGAGAAGTAGCTGGAAGGCGTGGCAGATTGTTGAAGATAAAGTATTTTTGCATTTTATCGTCGTTTCCATTTCGCAACCGATAGAACCTTATTTTCCGAATAACTCTTGTTTTCTACTTATAAAAGTTACACATGTTTGTTTCGCACAATATTAAGTTGGTTATTAGCAAGAGTGTGGAGCTGGTATCGCAGCACTGTTTCTGTCGTGTAATGATACGCAGGAACGCAGTTTTTCCGGGAGCAGAAGCCGGAACAGATCGGCCACGGGGAGGCCGCGACTTGGTGGCGCTGGCAGCGAGGGCAGGATAGTGGAGTGTAGTGGGGTGGGGATTACGAGTGGCTTTGCAGTCCCCCATCTCGCGCGCCAGGCTCCCCGAGGACAGGCGGCACCAATCTGCATGTGTTGCGGGGGCGGTGTAGTGGGACGTGGGGGGGCGATTGAGGCTCTGGAGGCAGACAGCGCCCCCACAGCACGTGCGTGCGGATACACTCGCCCCGTGTCCCAGGCGCGCTGGGGAGATGCCCGTAAGAGCAGACGTCACAGCATAGACCGGGCCTCCTCGTCCGCTGAGGGGAGGCTGATGGTGAGAGGCGCAGGTAGATAACTCACGAATGTCACATCGACCTCAGCAGCGTTTCTCAACATCAGCATCATCTACATCAACAACAGGATCGACAACAACCACTACCATAACAACAGTATCAACAACAAGAATTCCTTACGGCATATGCTTTACACCCTGCCCACCGATGCAGCCGAGTGGGCCACCGTGTCTGCCATGCGCCATCCCATGCCTTGGTCCCGGGACTCTTTCTTGGTGAGAGGACTGGAATTTGGTCTAGTCAGAAACGTGAGGTCAGCTGAGGAACTACTTGAGTAAAAAGTAGCGGCTGCAAGGTTTCGAAAGCCGGAAGAGTAGTGTGCTCACTCCACGCGTCTCCATGACGCCACGTGACAGAGGACGACACGGCGGCCGGTCGACATCGCCTACTCTTCAATAGGGATGGGGAAAACCGACTGGTCAAAACCGATACCGGTATTTTTGTTCTGAATTACCGGTATTTTTCGGCATTTATTTGGTTTCGGTTGAAATAGGTGCTCTTTTTTTTAATAATCGAGTAATGAAACCGAAATATCAGTTACCCATAGCAGCAGTGCTAAAAGTTTTCGTTTTTAAATAAACTTTTTCAAGGAGTCATTTGTATTCGTAAAATTTGCAATGACTGTGACATAATGCGGTACTATAGAAAATGGGAAAAGCGGTCAGAGCTAGTTTAATAACACTGCCGATAGAAACGAGCAACAAAGACACTTCACAGTAATTAATACTATATTGCTGCGACGGAGATGTTATTGTTGCCGTGTGTCGTGACTAAAGATACACGTGTACGCGCAATGTGCGAGATTTGTTTTTACCTGGACTATACTGTGGTTTATCGCTATCGGCACAGGACATGCATTGTATTGTATTATGGGACCAACAATAGACTAGAAATAATTTTACAGAGTGACATATCAATGAAGTACAGTCCTTGATTTGTTTTAAAAATTAAAGATTTTCCTGGTGTTTCCCCGAAATATAAAAAGAGGAAGGAAATTGTGGTAACAGTAATAAACGAAAACAGCTAAAACAATTCATTCATTGTAGTAATAAAAATAGGAAGTACCTGATCTGCTGCCTGTGTCTACATAATATACCTTCATCTGTTTGCAGCCCTTGAAATACGACAAATTAATATGAAAAACATATTTCTTAAACCTCAGTTTGCGCACTTCAGCACTAACTCTTCGCAATGCTCAAATAGCGGTATAATCCCCGATAACACCATGATTTTTGAGTAGAATTAAAAAAAACATTAGAATAAATAGAAAAAGTCTGCAGCATTCAGCCACTTATCCCTTTTCGTGAACGGCAGTGAACGGTAGGCAGACTAAGTTTTCGTTTTCGTTTATTTCCCTATTCACTTTAATATTTTGATTATATGTATCATCAAACTGAGAGAGTAAAAATTTTTCAGTGTTTGCTCGATTTCTACGATTATTACAGCAGATAATAGGAATGAAACAACGAAAATCGGTTGCTTCAGAAACCGGTTATTTTGAGTGGTTCTAATAGATTACAGTGGTGTGGAAAAAAACGATATAACCATAAATCGGTTGTTTCAGCGATAGCCGCCATCTTTAATCTTCAGGGTCTGATCACGCTGTTACTTTTTTTGTATTCTTTACACCCATTCTAAGTCATATGTCTTTATTTATGATGCGAAAAATATACCTTAAGGTTTGCCAGTGACACTGAAATTCTGTCAGAGACGGCAAGGGATTCGAAAAATGGGATTAACGGAACGGATAGTGTCTGGAAGTGAAGCACCAATATGAAGATACATAAAAGTAAATTTAGAAGAGGCTACAAATGTACGTTATTTCCTTCTTCGTATATCTCGCAAAAGGACCATGAATTTAAAATTAGAGAGATTCGAACGCCCATAGAGGCATACCTACAATCCTGCTTCCAGCGAACCTTTCGAAATTGGAACAGAGAAGGACAGAAGTAACAGTGATACGTAAGGTGCCTTCGATCACATACGGCAAGGAAATTTGCGGAGCGTAGCTGTGGTTGCAGATGGAGTGAACCTGAATTAGGTGGTGATGAGGGAATTAGATTAGGAAATAGGACACTGATTATAATAGACGAATTCTGCTATTTGGGAAACAAAATTCCTTACGACAACCGAAATAGAGGAGATATAAAATGCAGACTGGCAGTAGCAAGGAAGACTTTTCTGACAAAGAGAATTTCTTTTAGCACTTAATATAAATTTGAGTGTATTTGTCAGGCATGTTGCCAGCCTCATGTTGAAGTTAAACGTGGACGACAAGAGGAACAGACAAGTCTAGAACAGAGAATTTTGAAATGCGGTGATACAGAAGAATGCTGAAGATTAGATGAGTTCATGGGATAACTAGTGAAGAGCTACTCAGTCTAATCGGAGCAAAAATAAATTTGTACCATAATTTGCGTAAATGGTGCGGTAGGCTGATGGTAATTGTTGTGTCGATTCCCTAAGGTCTCGACACAATGAGTGGCTAGGTGCACGCGAAACTAACGCAGACGGGCGTAAATTCTGAAACAGGAGACTGGATGAAAACTATAAAGAAAAGAAGAGAGATTTTAATATACTTAACTTTAATGTAGTCTTGTTCTTGTTGAAATACATCTCTTGCATAGTAGTAAGCAATTAGCAATGATACACATGGCGCCTTGCTAGGTAGTAGCGAGGGACTAGCTGAAGGCTATTTAATCTGTCTCTCGGCAATTGAGAGGAATACTTGGTAGGTCTAGTCGCAAGCTATGTCGTCCGTACAACTGGGGCGAGGTCAAGTCCGTGTCTTGTGACCTGCCCTGTGGTGGCGCTACGTTTGCGAATACACAGTGGCGACACGCGGGTCCGACATGTACTACAGGACCGCGGCCGATTTAAGTTACCACCTAGCAAGTGTGGTGTCTAGCGGTGACACCACAGTAATTTCCGAGACATCAAGGAAGAGCCAATATTTTAATGGAGGCAAGCGTGTGGGGTAAAAACTGTAGGAGATCAAAATTTTAATGCAATGCAATAACCAGTTCAAGTACGTGTAACATGCAGAAGTTGTACCCTAGATGAAGACACTTACGCAGCATGGAGTAGAGAGGAGCTCCATCAGACCTGAAAATCACACGATAACATGAAGACTTAAGTTCCATTTCACATTTTTAAAAGCATCCAACATTCATGTTGTGACGAAAGGTTCTTTTCCGGACATGACGGAAGCAAATTGTATGTAAACAACCGATGTATTTTAATTAGTAACGTAGTCCATAATTTAGAGAGCAATCACAGCAACAATAGTAATCCGGATAAAAATCAGGCCAAGGACACGAAAGGGTGTACTTAATAACTCCTAACAATGTATCGCTCTGGGGTAGGGACAATCGAGACGAACAATCTGATATAGGACACTTGTCTTTCAGGCCACGAAACAACCTCAAATTGGCTTATAAAAGCGAGCTAAGTCAGGTGACTTTTCAGAATCCTCTCTCTGCCATGCCACCGACTTCGTTCACTTCCGGGTGAAGGTAATGAATGAAAAAAGACTTATGTAACACTTACTCAGAAATTAATTTCGTTTACTCGTATAATTCGATAATAAAGCTACAGATGCAGTAGTTTTGAAGTAAGAAGGTCAAAGAAACAAAACAATTTAACCGTTGATTTTTAAGTGTTCAGATTCACAATATTTTTAAGTAAAATTTACATTCTGTAAGTGCAAGGGCGCGATTTTTTTATATTAAGGGATGATTCTAGCCAAAATCTCAGACGGCACGCATACGCTGTAGGTTTCGTAGCTTTTGAAGTCCAGTTTGAGGCTGTTTCCGTTCTGATAGACGACAAGCCTCCTGTATCAATTTGTTCGGTCTCGTCTTGAGCTGCACTACTGTGGAATGTTATCAACAGATACAGTAAAATTATCCCAGCAACGCTGAACAAACCAGTGCTGCTGAAATCCGCTTGTGCCATTTATATGTAGGAGACAATTGGCTGTTTCAAGGAAAGACTCGAGTGAACAGAGCGCTGGTCAAAGTAGACCGCTGTCAGTTCTTGTTGCAGCCACCGTTAGGTTGATTTCATTGAGTCTTGTGAGCAACATGTTCCATAAGGAAAACGGCAACGGGCACTTTGCATAATTTTCATATCTCGTTGATGGATGGAACCATTCTAGAGTACTAGTCAGTACAAACAAACCGAGCTCCAAATCAATGAATCACACAAGTAAATGAAATCAAACAGAACAAGTCTATTGTATCGACATGAAGTAAGGTAGTCAAGATTATTCATGTTTAGGGTTAAGCATAACCCAGAGATCTGAATATACTTTCCGTACATGATGTCAAATGGTTAAAAGTCAATGTAAACTTTAATTATAAGGCATTCCACACTTACAGTGTTGAAATATGTAAGCAGAAAAATTCTGAAACAGAATGCACTTTTTACTTTATTTTTAAGTAAAAATACCAACAAGTCCCACATGATCAAACAGAATGTAGGGGATTTGGTATTCACTACTCACCATATCGGTTCTTCATGTGCCATACTCTCAGTGATAACATCCAATAGCCTCTTTGGCTAACTATTTATTGTTTTCTTCTTCTTTAATTTATGCCATCTATGCCATCTACGTTACATAACATGTGGAAACTTATTTATAAAATACTGTAAATGTATATTTCCTGTTGTATAAGTTATATTCCCAGATAAACTAAAATTAATGTAAAATCAGAGACAGTTGAAGGACATTTGAGTGGAAGGAGACAAGTAAAGGCGTTTGTTGCGCTAGTTGGTGTTAAGATGAACAAGAAACACAAAAAGTTACTTAAAATGACACTAATAAGCAATAATAGATGTGTAAAGTGAGAACAGACTGTTGGAGTACGAGCAATAGCCCAATGTTTGAAAGTAACTGCAGCAAATTAATTGATACCATGGATCTCTAATGGATAAACCACCAGAATACATCTCCAGTGCCAAGCATGATAAATCCAGAAACGTAACTTAACACTTCAGGACAACGTTACAAATTAAAAAGGGTTAATAGTTATTGTAGTGGACTGACAAGGCAGCCAGTCCACAGAGACGGGTAGCCGAACGGGCACACGTACACACACGCCGACTGGCGCGAAATCTGGAACAGGATTCGTAATGAATGTGATAAAGAAAAGAACGTAGCTACTAGAACACTTAACTTTTATATTGTCCTTTGGTATACAGCATTCTTGATTATACAAGTGAGACTATCTTGAGATACATGCAATGGTACAAATGGCGCCTTGCTAGGTCGTAGCCATTAACTTAGCTGAAGGCTATTCTAACTGTCTCTCGGCAAATGAGAGAAAGGCTTCGTCAGTGTAGTCGCTAGCAACGTCGTCGTACAACTGGGGCGAGTGCTCGTACGTCTCTCTCTAGACCTGCCTTGTGGTGGCGCTCGGTCTGCGATCCTGACAGTGGCGACACGCGGGTCCGACATGTACTAATGGACCGCGGCCGATTTAAGCTACCACCTAGCAAGTGTGGTGTCTGGCGGTGACACCACAGTTATGACAATCATACACAAATATTTTCTTTAGATTACCAGATATAGCTCGAGCTCATGCCCAAACACAGAAACGATGTCAAAGATATTAATGTGTAGATAGGAAACATAAATCATACACAAACTTTTTCTCTGTAGGTCACACTTTATTTATTCTAACTACGTGACTCGGCATACTTCCGCCATCAAACGTGTCTTAAGACAAAAGATGGGATACACGTTATTTCACATACTATTAGAGATGAGGTATGTTCACAAATCGATGAAAGATAAATTCACTATGTATATATGAAAGATACCAATAACTTAGAGAATCAGTACAACCTATTACACCAAATACTACCTGAACTTACTGAGTATAAGTAACGGAGTCACGGGTGAAAAATTGTTCAGCCGCCTCCAGGTGGCACTCGAAACAAGAAAAGCTCTCTCTAGAATGAGATTTTCACTCTGCAGCGGAGTGTGCGCTGATATGAAACTTCGTGGCAGATCAAAATTGTGTGCAGGGCCGAGACTCGAACTCGTGACCTTTGCCTTTCGCGGGCAAGTGCTCTACCAACTGAGCTACCGAAGTACGACTCAGGCCCCGTCCTCACAGCCTTACTTCTGACAGTACCTCGGCTTCTACCTTCCAAACTTTACAGAAGCTCTCCTGCGAACCTTGCAGAACTAGCACTTCTGAAAGAAAGGATATTGCGGAGACATGGTTTAGCCACAGCCTGGGGGATGTTTCCAGAATGAGATTTTCACTCTGCAGCGGAGTGTGCGCTGGACGATCAGCTCAGCTGGTAGAGCACTTGCCCGCGAAAGGCAAAGGTCCCCAGGTCCAGTCTCGGCCCTGCACACAATTTTGATCTGCCAGGAAGTTTCCAAGCTCTCTCTAGTTTAACTAAGTAAAACCCAAATTACATTAACAATACACTTTTGGTTTGGGTTTCCATATTTTACTAAACAATAAAGGACAAATTCGTAAGGTTAAACACACTGGTGTTTTTTCGTTCATAATGTATAAAATATGCTACCAAGAGATGGTTGGGCAGTCGATTAATGTAAATGCTTTTAGTTGCAGCATGCAAAAGGCGTTATAGATGATACAAATTATGTAGCTGCTGCGGAAAATGGCTGCTGCAGGAAACTTGTTATGATTAGGTTATCTTAGAGTGAAGAAACGACATCAGTAGCTCTAGATCTCAGTTTTTCAGCATATCCGTTTTGTTTTCAGTCATTCGCTCGGGATTCCTGAACACGGACCAACATATCCCATAGCATTAAGAACATAAAAAAGAAGTCAATGCTGTACTTTAAACAAATGAAAATTTAATACAAAGTTTATGATGCTAAAAGCTTCTAATCTATCATACCGATTGGGGCTAAAGCGTATTAGAATGTGGAACTGAAGATTCCAGATTAATTGTGTGACAGGAAACCTCCGTCACCAGCTCCACTTTTTAGAGGACGGTGTGGCCGGCGTGCTCATTATATATTAATGCGTGGAGTGATTAACGTCCTGTCAACACCGCGATTACTAACGCAGCCACACGAGGCAAACGCCAAAGATTTAGACGTGATCCCCGGTGAAAGTGTCACTTCTGCACCCTCCAGACGTGAGTAATGGAAACTACAGAACATCTCGGGCGCTGAGGAAGTAAGGGCCTAAAGCACACCCTCGACGATTTTGATATTTTAGCCGTGCTCCTGAGTTCTGTTGATCTTACGGTGAGTCAGGATTATCTGTGCTGTACGTCTACACTGTATATACACTACTGGCCATTAAAATTATTACATCACGAAGAAATGCAGATGATAAACGGGAATTCATTGGGCAAATATATTATACTGGAACTGACATGTGATTACATTTTCACGCAGTTTCGATGCATAGATCCTGAGAAATCAGTACCCAGAACAACCACCTCTGGCCGTAATAACAGCCTTGACACGCCTGGGCATTGAGTCAAACAGAGCTTGGATGGCGTGTACAGCTACAGCTGCCCGTGCTGCTTCAACAGGGTACCACAGTTCATCAAGAGTAGTGACTGGCGTGTTGTGACGAGCCAGTTGCTTGACCACCATTGACCAGACGTTTTCAATTGGTGAGATATCTGGAGAATGTGCTGGCCAGGGCAGCAGTCGAACATTTTCTGTATCCAGAAAGGCTCGTACGGGACCTGCAACATGCGGTCGTGCATTATCCTGCTGAAATGTAGGGTTTCGCAGGGATCGAATGAAATGTAACGTCCACTGTTCAAAGTGCCGTCAATGCGAACAAGAGGTGACCGAGACCTGTAACCAATGGCACCCCATACCATCTCGCCGGGTGATGCGCCAGTATGGCGATGACGAATACACGCTTCAAATGTGCGTTTACCGCGATGTCGCCGAACACGGATGCGACCATCATTATGCTCTAAACATAACCTGGATTCATCCGAAAAAATGATGTTTTGCCATTTGTACACCCAGGTTCGCCGTTGAGTACACCATCGCAGGCGCTCCTGTCTGTGGTGCAGCGTCAAGGGTAACCGCAGCCATCGTCTCCGAGCTGATAGTCCATGCTGCTGCAAACGTCATCGAACTGTTCGAGCAGATTGTTGTTGTCTTGCAAACGCCCCCATCTGTTGAATCAGGGATCGAGACGTGGCTGCACGATCCGTTACTGCCATACTGATAAGATTCCTGTCATCTCGACTGCTAGTGATACGAGGCCGTTGGCATCCAGCACGGCGTTCCGTATTACTCTCCTGAACCCACCGATTCCATGTTCTGCTAACAGTCATTGGATCTTGACCAACGCGAGCAGCAGTGGCCCGATACGATAATCCGCAATCGCGATAGGCTACGATCCGACCATTATCAAAGTCGGAAACGTGATGGTACGCAATTCTCCTCCTTACACGATGCATCACAATAACGTTTCACCAGGCAACGAAGGTCAACTGCTGTTTGTGTATGAGAAATCGGTTGGAAACTTCCATCATGTCAGCCCGTTGTAGGTGCCGCCACCGGCGCTAACCTTGTGTGAATGCTCTCAAAAGCTAATCATTTGCATATCACAGCATCTTCTTCCTGTCGGTTAAATTTCGCGTCTGTAGCATTTTCGTGGTGTAGCAATTTTAAAGGTCAGTAGTGTATGTACACTGCTGTTCAGAAAAATCAAAACACCTTGAACGAATAGAGGTAGCACGCACATATTCACAGGACATGTACATTAGTGTGTTCTGCAGAAATGATTTGCATTTGAACCACGTCGGTCCGCAGGTTCAAGCTCAACACCGATATCGCGGTGCAACACCACCTACGTGTAAAATGTGCCTGCAGTTTTCGTTGTCGCTGTAAACCGAAGTTAATGGATCAGGGTGAGTTAAGCAGACGTGGAGGATGCCTCGCAGATGTATGCGCGAATGTAAGATATAGAACCCAAACTGATCTTCTATAGATAAGGTCGCCTTCCATCTGTCTACTCATTCTCCAGTAAATAAACTGTGTTATGTCAAATGTTAATGTCTGATTCAGACGGTATGTAGATCGAAGTGACGACCGGTTATTGTCCGCTAACATGCTACAGCACACTGTAAATACCACATTGAAATTATGCGAGCTAGGAATAGGAGTAAAATGACGCCATTTTTCTTTGAACGCGTGCTGGTATGCTGATAAAACAGACGAAAACGTCTTTTGTGGTGCTTCTCTGCGAAAGCTACAAATCAGTGTCGAGTTCTGAAATGACGGTCAGCTACGCTACCGTCAACTCAGAGAGTCGACGCGGCTATCTGTTTTCTACTGCGCATGCTCTGATGTGACACAGTCCGTTGCGGCACCATGACTGCTACGTTGCTCACAGAGCGAGGTCGGTATTGCTCTGAGAGACTGCCTGTAGGGTATTGTGCAAGCATACGGTATGAGGACGTCTTGAAGAACTGTTGTCGTACAGGCACTGCGGGTGATTGGTCTAAAGCAGGGACTGCTTATTTGAGGGTCTGGGATCAATTCCTGATAATAACAGCATTTTAAAAAAATTTATTATTCGCAATGTTAAACTATTCATTATAAAATTTAAATATATTGAGACAGTTAACTTTATGTATGTAAAATTAATATACTCAATTTAGTTATGATTACTACAATCGTAAGTCAAAAGGCTGTAGCCTAGGTGGTGGTAAAACAAGGGAGCATACCATGAAATTTTGAATGAAAGTGTTTCCTGTACTAAAGAGACCCCTTTCGATTTAAGGAGGTTTGCTTGAAATCTAAATCTAACAACAGAGGCGCCTGAGATGAGGCTCATCGATTTGGCTTTACTAAAACCGGAAATATCGAAATACGTGCAAAATATTTTGATCAGATGCTTAATTATTCAGAACCAAGACGTAAGCTCAAGTACTCAAACTCTCATGAACGTTTACCATAAGATTTACCCCCACAATCAATGAAATTGAAGAAGTTACGAAAACCTTATAAAACGAGTGGAGACGACTCTATTATAGCGAATCTTTTGAAATGGTCTCCTCCAAACAAAAGAAAATAAGCTAAAATTAATCTTTCAGTAAACTTGGGAAACGGAAAAACTCTCAGGAGCATGGAAGGTGGCCTTGATACATTCACTACATAAGAAAGATAACAAACAAGGTGTTAACAACAACTGAGGAATTTCCTTGCGGCCAGTAGCCTATACTATATTTTCCAAGTTTTATACTAAACAGAGTAGGAACAACACGGGAGGAAAATTTTGGGGAATATCAAGGTGGTTTTAGGAAGGTCAGATCATATTCTGAACAAGTATTTAATCATACGTGCATCATATTACTGAATTCAGAAGATCAGCATTTTTCTTTGAAACAACATGTTGCGTATTGTGCAGACATAGAGTACGCGAATTCCTTAGGCACCATTGCCATGACTCCACCATGGACCAGTGAAGTAAAGCATGGGCTAGTAATTTGTAAATCCAGTTTGATTCCTAAAGATATCTTTTTTTCTTTTTGTATTCCTTGCAATGTTAACCAATTAACTATAAAATTTAAATTTATGTTAACAGTTCAGTTTAAATATGCAGAATCAATGTATTCAATTTTCTTATGATTACTACTATTGTAAGTCAAAAGGCACCAGTATACCACACTGTTAGTAACACTGTACCACATTGTTAGTTAGTTAGTTACATGTTCCGTAGTTCACTTGAAAAATTATTTTATCGAAATGATGTGTAACGAGTCAGTATGCAGGGTACGTATACATGATTAGTGTTAACATTAATGAACTCATTATTATTTTATTGCTTCTCGTGCAAATACACTTAAAAACAAGCTTTTTTAAATTGGCTATACGTTTTTAAGCAGAAATTTGTCAATGGAATAGAAGACGTTATCCTGCTGAAACAATTTTAAATTAGATTTAAAATCTGCTTGACGGCTTCTCACACGTTTTATGTCATCGGGAAAATGGTCAAAAAATTTTATTGCTGTATATTGAACACCTGTGTTAGCCACTGAGAGCTTTACCAATGGGTAATAAAGGTAATTTTCCCTCTAGTTTTGTAACTATGTACATCATCACTGTTGTTCTGAAATTGTGATGGATTATTCATGACGAACTTCGTTAGCGAGTATATGTATTGTGACGTCCCAGATAAAACACCTGACTCCCTCAAGAGTTACCTACATGGTGTCCGTGGGTGAACACCGCATATTATTCTCACTCCTCGCTTTTTTGCGATCGGGACTGTCTTTCTAAGTGCTGAATTACACCAGAAAATTGTTCCGTACGACATTATTAATAGGAAATAGGAGTTTGATTTGTTTGTTTCCCAGGTCAGCAATATACGAAGAGCAAAAGTAGTGGAACTTAGCTGTTTGAGGAAAATGAACTCTGTTTGTAAAGTATGTCAGAAAAAGTTGATTTCCATGCTTTCGTGGAAACACCTTTGAAAATATGAAACAGGTGTACAAAGAAATAAGCATAGTGTGCATATGAATAAATACAGTATCCTGACCAGTTTCTGTACGCTGTGCGTACCTGCTTCGCATGTCCACAAAGCGGTTTTGTAAACGTCACTATGGCAACGATTCTTCACAGGGTACAGCCGTTTGCGCTGAAAGCTGTCACAAGCGCTGACAGGTGTCAGGGATTTCCTTAAGTTGACTCGAATGGAGGGACGTCTTAATAGTAAAGACTAAAGGTGCTAAAACGCCGTGCGTGATGCGTCATTTTTCTCACATCTCAGTATTTATGACGATAAATTAGTTGTAGAATTTTGGAACACGTATTATGTTCGAGTATAATGACTTTTCTGGATACTAGAAATCTACTCTGTGGGAATCAGCATGGGTTTCGGAAAAGACGATCGTGTGAAAACCAGCACGAGTCTCAGAGGGCCATAGACACGGGTTCCCAGGTAGATGCCGTGATTCTTGACTTCCGCAAGGCGTTCCATACAGTTCCCCACAGTCGTTTAATGAACAAAGTAAGAGCATATGGACTATCAGACAAATTGTGTGATTGGATTGAAGAGTTCCTAGATAACAGAACGCAGCATGTCATTCTCAATGGAGAGAAGTCTTCCGAAGTAAGAGTGATTTCAGGTGTGCCGCAGGTGAGTGTCGTAGGACCGTTGCTATTCACAACATACATAAATGACCTTGTGGATAACATCGGAAGTTCACTGAGGCTTTGTGCGGATGATGCTGTAGTACATCGAGAGGTTTTAACAATGGAAAATTGTATCGAAATGCAGGAGGATCTGCAACGAACTGATGCATGGTGGAGAGAATGGCAATTGAATACCACTTATTATTTATTTAGCGTATGGCAAGTACAAATCACGTTTATAGAGAAATAAGCTGCTACAATAACTTTATAACTTTGGCACTAAAAACAAGACATAAAGAATTAAATACAGTTATGTCATGAACAACATATATATAATTACAAATTAACATTTAGGTTTTCAATATATTGAACTGCACTTTGAGTCGCATCCAGGAAGTCCGTTGTTTGACCTGAGTAGGCTCTAAGAGGGCACTCTGCAATGATGTGCCGGATCGTCTGCTTCTCAGCGCCGCAGTCGTACTTTGGGGATGGTGCTCTTCCACATTTGTGTAGAGAGTCCGCACATCGAGCGTGGCCCGTCCTGATCCTGTTGAGGATGGTCCAGGTTTTACGTGGTAAGCCAAAGCCTGGAGGTCTGTTCGACGGTTTCAGTAAAGTGTTTACCTGTGGTGCTGCTGATTCTTCCCATTCCACTTTCCAGCGTTCTTCAAGACAGAAACCATTTTCCTTCAGATCTTTGGCCCTTAAAAAAGAGGTGGATGTCTAGAGCGCAATGTATCTCTGTCAATGGCATTGCTCAAAGCGTGAATCGGAGGTTGCGGATTGTCTTCTATTTTTTTAAATTCTCTGAGAAGCGCATGTTCTCTTCGTAAGTGAGGTGGCGGTATGTGGCTCAGTACAGGTAGCCAGTGAATGAGGGTTGATTTTATTGTACCTGAAATAATCCTCATAGTTTGGTTCAGTACTGTGTCCACCATCTTGGTGTGAGCGCTCTTTAGCTTGTCTACTCTGCCGCAGAGTAGACAAGACCCAAAGCAGAGCATCGCAAGGTAGAGGCGCAGGAGCCCCAGCTGGTACCACATAGTTTCTGAATGATATTGTTCCTAGTACGGATTTTTGCAGCAGTGTTGATGAGGTGTTGTTTGCAGCTCAGGGTCCTATCTAATGGCACTCCCAGGTATTTTGGATTTTTATTATAAGGCAGAATATTGTTATCAAAATATATCTTAAGGCGTCTGTTAGCCAATTTATTATTCAGGTGGAAACACATAGCCTCAGTTTTAGTTGGACTAGGTTGTAGTCTCCATTCACGAAAGTACGTTCCCAGCAAGGACAAGTCGCTTGTCAGGACAGTCTCAGTATGCTCCATATCTCGATGTTGTGTAGCTATGGCCCAGTTATCTGCATATCCAAACTTTTCAGATTTAGTATTAGGCATATCGGCTATATACATGCTGAAAAGTAGCGGTGCCAGGACTGATCCTTGGGGCAAGCCATTATTGAGCTTCATTGTTTTGCTGCTATAATTTCCAAGTATCACCTGGAATGGTCTGTTGCAGAGCATCTCGTTGGTAAGGTTAGCCGTTTTCAAACATGGCACGATGCGGAGTAATTTATAAATCAGGCCTTGCCTCCATACAGTATCATAAGCCGCTGTCAGGTCTATAAATACCACGGATATTTTTTCTTGTCTTTGGAAGCCTGCCTCGATGTAGGAAGTTAGTGAGAGGACTTGATCTGTGCAGCTCCTGTTCGGCCGGAAGCCTGCTTGTTCCACAGGGATACACTTTAGAGTATCTGGACTTATTCTGTTACATATAAGTCTCTCCAGTAGTTTGTAGATCATGCTAAGGAGGGCAACTGGACGGTAGCTGTTTGGTTGGTCATTCGGTTTACCTGGTTTCAGTATCGCTATGATTTTTACTTTCTTAAGGGTATTTGGTATTCTTCCAGTTTTGCATCATGCTGGAGAAGAACTGTGCAAGCCATAATTTTGCAAATTTACCGCAGTGAATCAGAAACTCTGGATGAATTTCATCAAAACCTGGGGCTTTCCGTGGCTTGATGTCTCTCAGAGCCAGTGTTATCTCTTCGATTGAGAAGGGCTGCGAGTGTAGTGAATTGTTTCTACTGAAGATTTCAACTTTTTAAGTTCCTTTTCCACTTTTATGGTATGAGCTCGATCCCCTGGAGCTCTAGAGGTTTTACTGATGTGCGCCGCAACTGAGTTTGGAGAAATAGAGCTGGTTGGTCGTTGGTTCCTGCTACTGCCACCAAGCTTCCGAAGTAGCGACCACGCCTTTCTGCTTGATTTTGTGGTCCATTTCCTCAACAGTCTCTATCCATTTAGTGCGCCTTGCAGCGTCCAGACTGTGCGACAAGTCATCTGCAGTCTCCCTATCCCCATGCTCCAGGAACTGTTTATAGAGGCGCTCACTCTCTTCGTTCCAGCCCGGCACGTATTCTTTTCCAAATCCCCGGGGAATGCTGTTCTTAGCTGAGCTCATGACTGCTCCCACAAATCTTTTGTAATTTTTATAAGTTGGAGGTATCCATCCAAGGCGTTTATCAGGTTTTTCTGAGAAAGTAGCCCAGTCCGCTTTCCCAAAGTTCCATCTGGGCCGAGGATACGAGGAAATTAGGGGGATAGTAAGGCCTATTTCTATGAGCATCGGACGATGTTGGGAGTGAGGGAAGTCCCCAAGTATTCTGCAGGAGGTTGGTATAGGTTTGTTATTAGTGTCAGCCGTAACAAAGCACAGATCAGGGTGGGTTTCAGTTCCCCATGCAGACCTGACTTAAATGTACTTTGGTCTTTGGCGTCAAAGATTAGCTGTGTATTGCAATCTTCAGCCCATTTCACCAAGTCTTCACCATTCTGGTCAGATGTGCGGTATTTCCACAGTTCGTGGTGGCTGTTGAAGTCACCCACATATATTGTGGGGTGAGGCAGGGGTTGTAGAACTTGTGAAGGCCACGAGTGGCCTGGAGGTTTGTAGATGATGCTTACTGTTAGTCCGCCTACTTTTACAGTAACTTCGTGGATATCACATGTGGTAGATGCAGAAATAAGGACTGCATCCTCTATGTCCTTTCTGACGTACGTTGCTGTACCATAATGCCTGTGATGTGTAGCACCTATCAGGTCATAGCCCGTTATTTTACCTCTTGATCTTAGCTGCTCATCGTTTTCTGTATGGGTCTCCTGGATTGCAACTATGTCAATGTTGTACAGTGTTAAAATTTTATGCATGTATTGGCATTTGGCTTTACTTATGCCTTCAATATTAAGTTGGCAGACTCGTACGATCGGTCCGAGCTGTCTAGTCAAGTTGCCCTCAGAAGGACACTCCGCATTCCGTTTTCTGTGAGTCATCGTGATTTGATTATGGCCAGAAGATCGTTTACCGATTGCCTGGTCGCCAGTATGGTGCTAGTTCATTTAGCGTTACCCAGGGTGCACGTGTAGTTTTCAACTACGGACGCGAACTAGCTTTACACCCCCAAGTGTAATGTGCTCCGAATACGTAGAAAGAAAGATCCTTTATCATTTAGCTACAATATAGCAGGTCAGCAACTGGAAGCAGTTAATTCCTTAAATTATCTGGGAGTAGGCATTAGGAGTGATTTAAAATTGAATGATCATATAAAGCTGATCGTCGGTAAAGCATATGCCACACTGAGATTCATTGGAAGAATCCTAAGGAAATGCAAACCGAAAACAAAGGAAGTAGGTTACAGTACACTTGTTCGCCCACTGCTTGAATATTGCTAACCAGTGTGGGATCCGTAACAGATAGGCTTGATAGAAGAGATAGAGAAGATCCAACGGAGAGCAGCGCGCTTCGTTACAGGATCATTTAGTAATCGCGAAAGCGTTACGGAGATGATAGATAAACTCCAGTGGAAGACTCTGCAGGAGAGACGCTCAGTAGCTCGGTACGGGCTTTTGTTGAAGTTTCGAGAACATACATTCACCAAGGAGTCAAGCAGTATATTGCTCTCTCCTACGTATATCTCGCGAAGAGACCATGAAGATAAAACCAGAGAGATTAGACCCCACACAGAGGCATACCGACATTCTTTATTTCCACAAACAATACGAGACTGGAATAGAAGGGAGAACCGATAGAGGTACTGAAAGTACCCTCCGCCACGCATCGTCAGGTGGCTTGCGGAGTACGGATGTAGATGTAGATAAATTTGTTGAACTATTTGTTCTAATAATATATTTGTGTAGGTACATTCAGCGGCGTATGTGGCTTCTGCCTACAAAATATGTTGAAAGTCGTTAGTTGCAGAGTAGTCATAAATTTAAACGTCATGCACAAAGCGGCAGTTTTTCACGCATTTCATTGTTTATGACGTCATATCTCCTGAAGTGGAGTAAGTGTCTCTTACTCCGAAAGCGATTGTTGGCTGACAGTAAGGGGTGTGTGTATCAATTTGGTTGAAATCGGTCCTGTGGTTTAGCAGAGCATGTGGAACTCTCTCTCTCTCACACACACACACACACACGCACACACACACACACACACACACTCAAACGCACTCACTCACACGCACAGTTGCATACATTTTTAAACTATGTATGGATTAAATATTAATTTGGACGTTACTAAAGAGTCAAATCATTTAAGATGTATTCAATTTACGCATTCACCTTTGAAAAGAGCAGCAAATGACGCCCCACGTGAAATAGTTATGTTAATTTGCATCCGTGTAGCTAAATATTTTTTGCTTCATACTAAATGTCAATGGCATGTACGGGTAATATGTAACTGTACTGTTTATAAATGAATCAATAAATTAAGGTTGTGCTATGGGGTTGGAAAAGGACTCAGCGAAGCCTTGCACTCCTCTCGACTCGTTTCTATTAACTCTATTAACTACAAGATTTTTGTAATTTGAATGGTGGTCCACTCCGTTAAAGTGGACGAAACAGTTGCAGTTTAGCGTGCTCGCTAGAGTATTACGCATGTTCAGTAAGTAAGTGTACTAAAATTTTAATTTTTTTTTTTTTGGAAAAAGAGAATTTTAAAATAATACATGTTATTCCTGGTACACATGTTGACTATTTTTCCCCGTAGTCACAATCCCGTTCAGTGCAGTTGGTGAGCCGTGGCACAAGCATCTTTATGCCCTCCTCGAAGAACTCTCCCGCCAGCTCCTTCCTCGACTTCAGAACGCCTTTCTGCACCTTTCCAGCGAAGTGCAGCATACCAGTGTTAGACCACAGACCTTAATCGTCTCGCCCAGCACAATACGAATTTTATCCTTTACCCAAAGTCAAATCTCCATTAAAAGAAACAAAATTTCAGTCCTTTGAAGTAGCGAAAGTAAAAGCGGCACACGTCATCAAGCAGGTGGCAGAGGAAGACTTCCAGCATTGTCTCCACCAATGGAAAATTCGCGTGGAGAGTTGCAAGGAAAGAGAAGGGGGGTGTACTGAGGGTCACAGTAACTAAATATGTATCATTCTGAAGTAAAATTTTTTATCTACACCTACATCTACATGGAAACTCCGCAAGCCACTGTACGGTGCGTGGCGGAGGGTACCATGTACCACTACTTATCATCCCTCCTCCTCCCGCCCCCCTGTTCCAGTCGCAACTAGAGCGAGGGAAAAACGATTGTCCATATGCCTCTTTAATGAGCCCTAATTTCTCTTATCTGATTTTCGTGGTCCTTACGCGCGATGTGTGTTGGCGGCAGTAGAACCGTTCGGCAGTCACCTTCAAATGCCGGTTCTCTACATTTTCTCTATTGCGTTTCTCGAAAAGCACGTCGCCTTCGCTCCAGGGATTCCCATTTGAGTTCCCGAAGCATCTCCGTAATACTTACGTGTTATTCCAACCTACCGGTAACAAATCTAGCAGCCCGACTCTGAATTGCTTTGATGTCTTCCTTCAATCCGACCTGATACGGATCCCAAACACTCGAGCAGAACTCAAGAATAGGTCGCACCAGCGCCCTACATGCAGTCTCCTCCACAGGTGAACCTGTATTTCCTAAAATTCGCCCAATAAACCGAAGTCGCCCATTGGCCTTCTGTTGAGTTCCATAACTCACTTGTCACTGAAAGAGCCATCTAGCGACAGTTTGAAAACTGGGCAGGTCAGACTGTCCAGTAAGATCTGATCCTTTTCGGGAAACATTGTAACTGTTTGTGCGGAAGTGGACTTCGCAAGTCCTTTGTGTACGCAGGTAAGCCGGTCGGCTGGTCGGCTGTTGTTACAATACACTTGTTCGCCAACTGCTTGAATACTGCTCACCGGTGCGGGATCCGTACCAGATAGGGTTGATAGAAGAGACAGATGATAGATAAACTCCAGTGGAAGACTCTGCAAGAGAGACACTCAGTAGCTCGGTACGGGCTTTTGTTGTTTCGAGAACATACCTTCACCGAGGAGTCAAACAGTATATTGCTGCCTCCTACGTATATCTCGCGAAGAGACCATGAGGATAAAATAAGAGAGATTATAGCCCACACAGAGGCATAGCGACACTTTCCACGAACAATATGATACTGGAATAGAAGGGAGAACCGATAGAGGTACTCAGTGCCCTCCGCCACGCACTGTCGGGTGGCTTGCGGAGTATGGATGTAGATGTAGATGTAAACGGCCAGCAGGTAGCTCGGAGACTCCGCAGCGAGTAGACGCATGTCTTGTCCAGTCAAGGGCGGCAGCTCGCGGACACCTCGCGCACTTGTTAGATATTGCTGAATAGCACCTGTGAAGTAATAGGGAATAAAGTGTTTTTGTATCAAAAACTATGTCTTCGGTCTAATTATTGTGATTAATAACAGAGGGAGGACAGTGAGTCCTCTCGCACTACACGCTGAGGACTAGAGGCCGCAAAGTGCATCGCGTATACCTTCCCTACCACAGCTTTCACATGCTCGCTTTGCAACTTTACTCCCAGATGTTTAAACGACTTAACTGTGTGCTTCCTTTGTTTTATAGCCACACTTCGTACTTACAGGACTATACGGGTCGCACAAGTTTGCAGTCAACAAACAGCTGTGCTGGAGACTCTCTGAGCGCTGTTTACCCCTTCTGTGCGTCGTTCGGCAGGAGAAATAGCTCACATCGTAAGAGAGAGGTGCGCAGCTGGTCCCGTGGCCAGCAACAGGACGCCTGCAGACTCGACACGTTATAACAACGGCCGGCGCACAGTGGCTGCGTGGGAACGCCGGCGCGGGGGCGTCCACACAGGAACGTCATTAGACGGGGCCCGGCTGTCCGCGGTCCACTCCCGCGGCCGCAATTAGGAGCCGGGGCTGCACGCCGGCCGAGCCTGACGCCTGACTGTCAACAGTCGCGCGGAGGGCTTCTCAGCCTACACTTCACAGGCTGCCTCTTCTCCGCTAAGGCCGCTGCGGTCACGGTGGCGCCGACAACGGTCGCCAGACTCCGTCGCCAGAGGTCTCCCGACGACATCGGCCGACAGCTCCTCCGCCAGTTTTAGCCGGAATGGATGCCACGACCCCTCTGTGCTTCGATAAAACTGCTCCCACTGCGCCTTTTGCTATTAACACGATGCCGAATGCATGCAAATAAGCGCTATCTGTCTCGAACACTACATATATTTCCACTATTATTTGATATAGCCAGATGAAATTTTATGAATATATGAGAATGAAGAGACAAACATGCTACTCTGGATGCGGCCGACCGCTCCGTTCTGTTGCCCGCACCGTGGGTAGTCGAGCTCAACTGAGAAGGGAGCAGAATGCGAGAGCCGCATTGAGACTCACGGTGCATATGGTACCCGGCGGAGCCCTGGTGTAATCAAGGGTAGGTGCAAGGAGGAAACAGACAACGTTGGGAAGGCAGCAATTACTAGCCACAAGCGAATAAAATTTCTTTCTGAATCGTGTCCACTCCTTTGAGAATCATGAAGGTTCGATACGCAAGGAACAGGGCATTCTTGATCCTTTCCAAAGAAAAATAACTCGTAATGTAAAATAGTGTATGTAACACAAAAAATACTTAGTGTAAAATGGAGCCGGCCGCTGTGGCCGAGCGGTTCTAGGCTCTTCAGTCCGGAACCGCGCTGCTGCTACGGTCGCAGGTTCGAATCCTGCCTCGGGCATGGCTGTGTGTGATGTCCTTAGGTTACTTTGGTTTAACTAGTTCTAAGTCTAGAGGACTGATGACCTCAGATGGTAAGTCCCATAGTGCTTAGAGCCATTTGAACCATAGTAATTAAAAGACGAACCGTACATGAGTCACGTGTTTGCCTGCATTTGGTACAGTACGACACGCGTTTGTGGGGGCTGCTACACTGAAGCGATAGTGGTTTGCGGCGCTGTTGTCTCGTTACTGTTTCATCAAGTTCTCCACATGTCACATCCACATCTATATACAGGGTGTTTCAAAAATGACCGGTATATTTGAAACGGCAATACAAACTAAACGAGCAGCGATAGAAATACACCGTTTGTTGCAATATGCTTGGGACAACAGTACATTTTCAGGCAGACAAACTTTCGAAATTACAGTAGTTACAATTGTCAACAACAGATGGCGCTGCGGTCTGGGAAACTCTATAGTACGATATTTTCCACATATCCACCATGCGTAGCAAAAATATGGCGTAGTCTCTGAATGAAATTACCCGAAACCTTTGACAACGTGTCTGGCGGAATGGCTTCACATGCAGATGAGACGTACTGCTTCAGCTGTTCAAT
This sequence comes from Schistocerca nitens, assembly GCF_023898315.1. NCBI lineage: Eukaryota > Metazoa > Arthropoda > Insecta > Orthoptera > Acrididae > Schistocerca > Schistocerca nitens. The sequence goes on from NC_064617.1 coordinate 71,875,852, forward strand.
TGTTTCTAGATTCTGGCGGTACACCTGGTCTTTCAAGTGTCCCCACAGAAAGAAGTCACAGGGGTTCATGTCTGGCGAATAGGGAGGCCAATCCACGCCGCCTCCTGTATGTTTCGGATAGCCCAAAGCACACGATCATCGAAATATTCATTCAGGAAATTAAAGACGTCGGCCGTGCGATGTGGCCGGGCACCATCTTGCATAAACCACGAGGTGTTCGCAGTGTCGTCTAAGGCAGTTTGTACCGCCACAAATTCACGAAGAATGTCCAGATAGCGTGATGCAGTAATCGTTTCGGATCTGAAAAATGGGCCAATGATTCCTTTGGAAGAAATGGCGGCCCAGACCAGTACTTTTTGAGGATGCAGGGACGATGGGACTGCAACGTGGGGCTTTTCGGTTCTCCATATGCGCCAGTTCTGTTTATTGACGAAGCCGTCCAGGTAAAAATAAGCTTCGTCAGTAAACCAAATGCTGCCCACATGCATATCGCCGTCATCAATCCTATGCACTATATCGTTAGCGAATGTCTCTCGTGCAGCAATGGTAGCGGCGCTGAGGGGTTGCCGCGTTTGAATTTTGTATGGATAGAGGTGTAAACTCTGGCGCATGAGACGATACGTGGACGTTGGCGTCATTTGGACCGCAGCTGCAACACGGCGAACGGAAACCCGAGGCCGCTGTTGGATCACCTGTTGCACTAGCTGCGCGTTGCCCTCTGTGGTTGCCGTACGCGGTCGCCCTACCTTTCCAGCACGTTCATCCGTCACGTTCCCAGTCCGTTGAAATTTTGCAAACAGATCCTTTATTGTATCGCTTTTCGGTCCTTTGGTTACATTAAACCTCCGTTGAAAACTTCGTCTTGTTGCAACAACACTGTGTTCTAGGCGGTGGAATTCCAACACCAGAAAAATCCTCTGTTCTAAGGAATAAACCATGTTGTCCACAGCACACTTGCACGTTGTGAACAGCACATGCTTACAGCACAAAGACGACGTACAGAATGGCGCACCCACAGACTGCGTTGTCTTCTATATCTTTCACATCACTTGCAGCGCCATCTGTTGTTGAAAATTGTAACTACTGTAATTTCGAAAGTTTGTCCGCCTGAAAATGTACTGTTGTCCCAAGCATATTGCAACAAACGGTGTATTTCTATCACTGCTCGTTTAGTTTTTATTGCCGTTTCAAATATACCGGTCATTTTTGAAACACCCTGTAGATACTCCGCGAGCCACCGTACGTTGCGTGGCGGAGGGTATCCCGTACCAGTACTCGCAAATAGAGCGAGGGAAAACGACTGTCTCTAAGTCTCTCGTATATTATCTTAGGGGTCCTTACGGGCAATGTATGTTGGTGGCGGTAGAATCGTTCTGCAGTCAGCTTCAAAGCCGGTTCCCTAAATTTTCTCAATAGTGTTTCTCGAAAAGAACGTCACCTTCATTCCAGGAATTCCCATTTGAGTACCGAAGCATCTCTGTAACATTTACGTGTTGTTCGAACCTACCGGTAAATAATCTAGCAGCCCGTCTCTTAACAGCTTCGATGTTTTCTCCAATCAGACCTGGTACGGATCCCAGACACTCGAGCAGTACTAAAGAAAAGTTCGCATCAGCTTACTATATGCGCTCTCCTTTACAGGTGAACCCCTCTTTCCTAAAGTTCTCCCAATAAACCGAAGATGACCATTCACTTTCCCTACCACTGTTCTCACATACTCGTTCATATCGCTTCGGAACGATACTCCCAGAATTTGAACGACGTGACTGTGTCAAGCAGGACACGACTAACACTGTACCAGAACATTACAGATTTGATCTTCATACTCATTCTCATATACTTACTTTATCCACATTTGGGGCTAGCTTCCATTTATGACACCAACTAGAAATTTTGCTTAAGTTATCTTGTATCTTCCTACTGTCACACAACTTCGACATCTTACCATACCACGACATCATCAGCAAACAACCGCAGATTGCTGCCCACCATGTCAGCCAAATTTATGTATATAGAGAACAGCGCTTTCCTGGGGCCCTCCTGTCTCTGATGAACACTCACAGTCGAGGACAACAAACTGGATCTATTACTTCAGAAGTCTCAAATATCGGTGAACTTATAAGATATGCTCGTACTTTCGTTAACACCCTGAAATGGTGCACGGTGTCCAATGCTTTCGGAAACATGAAATATGGAGTCTGCCTATTGCTCTTCGTCCATAGTTCTCAGTATGTCATGTGAGAAAAGGGCAAGCTGAGTTTCGTAAGAGCGCTACTTTTTAAAACCATTCCGATTCGTGCACATAAGCTTCTCAGTCTCAAGAAAGTTTATTATATTCGAACTGAGAATATATTCGAGGATTCTGCAGCAAACAGAAGTTAGGGATATTTGTCTGTAAGTTGGTGGCTCCGTTCTTCTACCATTCTAATATATTGGAGTTACCTCCGCTATTTTCCACTCGCTTGGGACGTTGCACTAAACGAGAGATTCACGATAAATGCAAGCTAGGTAACGGGCCATCGCCCTAGAGTCGTTCGTTCTTTCCAGTGCCACACAAAAACTGTCGTTTTATTATGAAAGGTGGAGCATATTTCGGAGATTTAATCGTTATAAATTACTTGTGTATGATAGGAAGTTCGTCACTTTTACCGGCGTAACTTAGCGAAAACCACACTTTGACATATTTTCCTCGTTATTAATATACATGTCGTGCAAAACTTAAGACGGAAAGCAACCTTCCCACGATGTGTCACTGCCGAGTAACATGGCTCGATGGAAGTTGAACCACATGTTCGTCTTTTTTGTGGTGAATTCGGCCCGGGCTTCATTTTTGTGGATGATAACACGTGACCAAATCGAATATCGCTCTTGCAACCAGAGGATACTCGGCAAATGGACTCGGCTGCCCGTTGCCCCCCCCCCCCCCCCCTAAACCCCAACGAACGCATGTGGGATGCAGTGCAGAGAGGTATTGCAGCGTGTCCACATGCGCCAACGACTGTTCAACAGTCGTCAACCACGCTGCTGGGGAATGGAATACCATACCACGAGAACTCATTACCAACCTAGCGGCCAGCATAGGAGCGCGTTGCAGCGCAAACCTTAGTGATCAGAAACCTTATTAAGAACACTGCCGTCCTTTCCGTAATGTCCAGGGACCATCATGAATCGCAGTGACTTCAGCGCAGTTTTTGTCTTGAATAAAAGTGTCGTTTCTGTTCGTCTCATTGCGTATTTCCTTCAGTTACCTTCTGTGTCATACTGTGGCAGTCCTTTCTAGGCATGGTCCTAGTTTCATCGAGCCCTGCTACTTGCTAGTGACCGTGAAGGTAATATTAGAACAGTAATCCCTTTCTGTGATCATTACCCTCGAGTGGTCCGCCCTTGGTGGCTGAGTGGTCAGCGCGACGAAATGTCGTACCTAACGGCCCGGGTTCGATTCCCGGCTGGGTCGGAGATGTTCTCAGCTCAGGGACTGAGTGTTGTGTTGTCCTAATAATCGTCATTTCATCCCCATCGACACGCAAGTCGCCGAAGTGGCGTCAACTCGAAAGACTTGCACCAGGCGAATGGTCTACCCGACGGGAGGCCCTAGCCACACGGCATTTCCACCCTCGAGTGCAATCAGATGTTAGCTAGTACCCATCACCTCGCACGCCCCCCTCCACTCCCTCGACCATTGTCAAGATGGCACCTAATTATACTTTAGAAAGAAAAAGAATTTTCTTTGGCCACATTTATTTTTAGAATGAGTAAAGATAAATGATATTTAGTTTCTGTGGGTGTTTCTGTTAAACTACAAACTAATGATTCAGTGACACAATTGGTAATGTTTATTCCTAACCACATTTTTAAGGGAATGACGTCTCAATTGTCTGAGAGTCACGAGTGCTACGTGGAGCTCCCCCAAAGAGAAAAAAAGCTATCCATACTGAATGCAAACACTTGTTACAAAACATGCTTCCTGTGCACCACTCTTGTTCCTACCGACACTTGCTTCACCCTCGCCTTGCACCCCATTTATAATAATTACATGTGGCTCAACGGCTGCAGCGTCTTTCAATTGGACGCCACTTCGGCAACTTGTGTGTCCCTAACCTACCTCAGTTATCGAACCGGGGAAAGGGCACTGACATTTTAACTTGCAATCCGAAGAACGTGTCATTTCTGGCGCTGCAGACTCAAAAATTCGTGGTCTGATCGGTATTCGGTCTCGCAACCTGTTGTGTACATACACTCCTGGAAATTGAAATAAGAACACCGTGAATTCATTGTCCCAGGAAGGGGAAACTTTATTGACACATTCCTGGGGTCAGATACATCACATGATCACACTGACAGAACCACAGGCACATAGACACAGGCAACAGAGCATGCACAATGTCGGCACTAGTACAGTGTATATCCACCTTTCGCAGCAATGCAGGCTGCTATTCTCCCATGGAGACGATCGTAGAGATGCTGGATGTAGTCCTGTGGAACGGCTTGCCATGCCATTTCCACCTGGCGCCTCAGTTGGACCAGCGTTCGTGCTGGACGTGCAGACCGCGTGAGACGACGCTTCATCCAGTCCCAAACATGCTCAATGGGGGACAGATCCGGAGATCTTGCTGGCCAGGGTAGTTGACTTACACCTTCTAGAGCACGTTGGGTGGCACGGGATACATGCGGACGTGCATTGTCCTGTTGGAACAGCAAGTTCCCTTGCCGGTCTAGGAATGGTAGAACGATGGGTTCGATGACGGTTTGGATGTACCGTGCACTATTCAGTGTCCCCACGACGATCACCAGTGGTGTACGGCCAGTGTAGGAGATCGCTCCCCACACCATGATGCTGGGTGTTGGCCCTGTGTGCCTCGGTCGTATGCAGTCCTGGTTGTGGCGCTCACCTGCACGGCGCCAAACACGCATACGACCATCATTGGCACCAAGGCAGAAGCGACTCTCATCGCTGAAGACGACACGTCTCCATTCGTCCCTCCATTCACGCCTGTCGCGACACCACTGGAGGCGGGCTGCACGATGTTGGGGCGTGAGCGGAAGACGGCCTAACGGTGTGCGGGACCGTAGCCCAGCTTCATGGAGACGGTTGCGAATGGTCCTCGCCGATACCCCAGGAGCAACAGTGTCCCTAATTTGCTGGGAAGTGGCGGTGCGGTCCCCTACGGCACTGCGTAGGATCCTACGGTCTTGGCGTGCATCCGTGCGTCGCTGCGGTCCGGTCCCAGGTCGACGGGCACGTGCACCTTCCGCCGACCACTGGCGACAACATCGATGTACTGTGGAGACCTCACGCCCCACGTGTTGAGCAATTCGGCGGTACGGCCACCCGGCCTCCCGCATGCCCACTATACGCCCTCGCTCAAAGTCCGTCAACTGCACATACGGTTCACGTCCACGCTGTCGCGGCATGCTACCAGTGTTAAAGACTGCGATGGAGCTCCGTATGCCACGGCAAACTGGCTGACATTGACGGCGGCGGTGCACAAATGCTGCGCAGCTAGCGCCATTCGACGGCCAACACGGCGGTTCCTGGTGTGTCCGCTGTGCCGTGCGTGTGATCATTGCTTGTACAGCCCTCTCGCAGTGTCCGGAGCAAGTATGGTGGGTCTGACACACCGGTGTCAATGTGTTCTTTTTTCCATTTCCAGGAGTGTAGTTCCGCGTAGTCAGCGCGTACACAACTTTCCCACAAGAGCGCGCCCCGCTATGCACAACAGCGCAGGCGTAGCGCTCGTCCGTCTCCGCACTACGAGATGGCGCTGTCTTAGAGACGGACCAAATTCTGCTTCCGCCGATCCGCGTATTAATATGTCACGCAGCCAATGAGATTGTTGCTAACGTAGAATCTTTTCTCCTCGCGGATCACACTCGCGCAGTGATACCTGATCGCTCGAGGTATTATAACGAGTGTACAGACCTCCGATTAGTCAGTCTGCATTAGTCTGCATTTGTCTGTACCAGTCTATAGTCAAGTTTCAGTCTGCGCCTAATAAGATTATCATATTCCTGTAAATAGTCATGAAGAGAAATGTATAGACACTTTGTCAAGTATCAGAGATATGTGAGAATAAGATTAACGTACCAAGACCAAAGGACTCCAGATTGTCAATTGTAAATAGCATCCAGAACCAAGTTAAGTTATTTTTATGCTTGTTGTTATTTTAATAAATGTGTGTGAAAATTAATCAAGTTCTGTTTAAAGTTGGTCACCGTCAATCTGCTACTCTAAGCGTGCAAGTGGCAAGTTTATCGTCTGACCTAACGGCAGAAGATAAACACGACACGATAAGACCACGAGACATATTGCTGACACTCGCCTACTTCTCTAGAGCGACAAGTCAAATAATCTGATGGTGTGTGTACCGAAGGTCTTACAGTACGCACACCACACAACCTCTCCGTTAGCAGGCGTGCGCCTTACCAGTTGATCACCACGCCCAACAATCGACTAACTTAAGATGTGTGCGCTACACAGAGGCCTACAGTTTGTGCTTCACTTGACTGTTGGAGTCCTTACTCCCGTGTCCCAGGGTCCTTACTCCCGGACAAGAAGGCTGACTTCAGGCTGCCCGTGGTTTGTGTCTCAGCCCTGCCACTAAAATAATAATAATTATAATAACAATAATACAGTTTTGGCTCTACAGCACTGTAGTAGCCATTACATGGTTACTGTTGTGTTTTGCTGTCAAACAGATCGTTTATTTTGGGGAAGTGAAGAAGGAAGCAATTTATGATCTGTTGCTGGAAGTACCTAGAACTCAGAAAAAGCATTTTCATGAGAGATTTATGCTTATGTGATGTATATATCTCATATAAACTCCTGGAAATCGAAAAAAGAACACATTGACACCGGTGTGTCAGACACACCATACTTGCTCCGGACACTGCGAGAGGGCTGTACAAGCAATGATCACACGCACGGCACAGCGGACACACCAGGAACCGCGGTGTTGGCCGTCGAATGGCGCTAGCTGCGCAGCATTTGTGCACCGCCGCCGTCAGTGTCAGCCAGTTTGCCGTGGCATACGGAGCTCCATCGCAGTCTTTAACACTGGTAGCATGCCGCGACAGCGTGGACGTGAACCGTATGTGCAGTTGACGGACTTTGAGCGAGGGCGTATAGTGGGCATGCGGGAGGCCGGGTGGACGTACCGCCGAATTGCTCAACACGTGGGGCGTGAAGTCTCCACAGTACATCGATGTTGTCGCCAGTGGTCGGCGGAAGGTCCACGTGCCCGTCGACCTGGGACCGCACCGCAGCGACGCACGGATGCACGCCAAGACCGTAGGATCAAAAAAATGGTTCAAATGGCTCTGAGCACTATGGGACTTAACATCTATGGTCATCAGTCCCCTAGAACTTAGAACTACTTAAACCTAACGAACCTAAGGACATCACACAACACCCAGCCATCACGAGGCAGAGAAAATCCCTGACCCCGCCGGGAATCGAACCCGGGAACCCGGGCGTGGGAAGCGAGAACGCTACCGCACGACCACGAGATGCGGGCCGTAGGATCCTACGCAGTGCCGTAGGGGACCGCACCGCCACTTCCCAGCAAATTAGGGACACTGTTGCTCCTGGGGTATCGGCGAGGACCATTCGCAACCATCTCCATGAAGCTGCTCTACGGTCCCGCACACCGTTAGGCCGTCGTCCGCTCACGCCCCAACATCGTGCAGCCCGCCTCCAGTGGTGTCGCGACAGGCGTGAATGGAGGGACGAATGGAGACGTGTCGTCTTCAGCGATGACAGTCGCTTCTGCCTTGGTGCCAATGATGGTCGTATGCGTGTTTGGCGCCGTGCAGGTGAGCGCCACAATCAGGACTGCATACGACCGAGGCACACAGGGCCAACACCCAGCATCATGGTGTGGGGAGCGATCTCCTACACTGGCCGTACACCACTGGTGATCGTCGTGGGGACACTGAATAGTGCACGGTACATCCAAACCGTCATCGAACCCATCGTTCTACCATTCCTAGACCGGCAAGGGAACTTGCAGTTCCAACAGGACAATGCACGTCCGCATGTATCCCGTGCCACCCAACTTGCTCTAGAAGGTGTAAGTCAACTACCCTGGCCAGCAAGATCTCCGGATCTGTCCCCCATTGAGCATGTTTGGGACTGGATGAAGCGTCGTCTCACGCGGTCTGCACGTCCAGCACGAACGCTGGTCCAACTGAGGCGCCAGGTGGAAATGGCATGGCAAGCCGTTCCACAGGACTACATCCAGCATCTCTACGATCGTCTCCATGGGAGAATAGCAGCCTGCATTGCTGCGAAAGGTGGATATACACTGTACTAGTGCCGACATTATGCATGCTCTGTTGCCTGTGTCTATGTGCCTGTGGTTCTGTCAGTGTGATCATGTGATGTATCTGACCCCAGGAATGTGTCAATAAAGTTTCCCCTTCCTGGGACAATGAATTCACGGTGTTCTTATTTCAATTTCCAGGAGTGTATATACATATCCCAGTTTTACTGGCATAGGCGCACTATCCAAAGTACAAGTGTGTGTATAGCTTGTGACCCTTGTGAGGAAGATGACGTTTATACAGTGAACACCTAAAGAAACTGGTACATCTGCCTAATACCCTGTAGGGCCCCCGCGGGCACGCAGAAATACCGCAGCACGACGTGGTATGGATTCGACCAATGTCTGAAGTAGCGCTGGAGGGAATTGACACCATGAATCGTGCAGTGCATCTCGTTGAAAGGCATCCCAGATATGCTTGATAACGATCATGTCTGGGGAGTTCGGTGGCCAGCGGAAGTGTCTAAAGTCAGAAGAGTCTTCCTGGAGCCACTGTGAAGCAATTCTAGACATATAGGACGTCGCATTGACTGGAATTGCCCTAGTCCGTCGGAATGCACAATGGACATGAATGGATGCAGGTGATTAGATAGGATGCTTACGTACGGAGTCATACCTAGACGTATCAGGGGTCCCATATCACTCCAACTGCACACGCCCCACCATTACAGAGCATGCACCAGCTTGAACAGTCCCCTGCTGACATGCAGAGTCCATCGATTCATGAGGTTGTCGCCACACTCGATACAATTTGAAACGACACTCGTCCGACTAGGCAACATGTTTCCAGTCATCAACAGTCCAATATCGGTGTTGACAGGCCCAGGGGAGATGTAAAGCTTTGTGTCGTGCAGTCATCAAGGGTACAAGAGTGGGCCTTCGGCTCCGAAAGCCCTTATCGATGATGTTTCGGTGAATGATTCGCAAGCTGACATCTGTTTATGGCCCAGCACTGAAATGTGCAGCAATATGCGGTAAAGTTGCACTTCTATCACGCTGAACGATTCTCTTCAGTCGTCGTTGGTCCCGTTCTTGCAAGATATTTTTCCGGCCGCAGCGATGTCGGAGATTTGATGTTTTACCGGATTCCTGATGTTCACGGTACACTCGTGAAATGATCGTACGGGGAAATCCCCGCTTCATGGCAACCTCGGAGTAACTGTGTTCCATCGCTCATGCGCCACGTACAAACTCACATAAATCTTGATAACCTACCATTGTAGTAGCAGTGAACGATCTAACAACTGCGTCAGACACTTGTCGTTTATATAGGCGTTGCCGAATGCAGCGCCGTGTCTCTTTATTTCAATACGTAAACCTATGCCAGTTTCTTTGGCGCTACAGTGCATATTCGTTTCACTGGCTGTAACCTTCACCATATTGCGTCACGTGTTGTTGCTAGTATTTAAAAAATATATAATTGCTGGTAACATATGTAATCAGTATTACTGTTTTGAGAGATAATGATAACAGCAATGGTCTTTTTAAAAATAATTTAGTTTCATGGCCGAAACACAACTGAACCCTTTCGTTTCTACTCGTTGGAGAACTTCATTTTACCCCTCAGGGGTAATCACCGGCAGATTGGGAAACACTATGTTACAGAGACTCAAGCTCTCGGAAAGCTGTAATGTAATAAAATAAAAATTATTTGTGACTCTTTTTCTTTGCTATCAGTGCAGTGTAATGTAATAGAATGGACATGAGCCGTGACTTATATAAAAAAGAAACACACATTAATGCAATGTCGTTTAATTTAGCCCGACGAGTATAAGCATTCAGTAAACTACCTCAGTTCTCAGGGTAGTTACGTAATCGTTGATAATGAATTGTCCTTTTGTTATTTACGCAACACTACAGATATCATTCCACGCTCGTGAGAAGTCGTGTGCTTGTTGCACTAGAGAGTATTTGCCAAGTCTGTTCGATGTACAGTACTGTAACACGTAACTTAATTTCGTGGCTTCGTCTCAATTCCCTAATATAAGATAACAAGAGTAGCATCTACAAATGAAATCCTGTAATGGAACTGGAATCCTGTGACCAGACCTTTTCTGCCCGGGATGTTATCTCGTTGTTGTTGTTGTTGTTGTTGTGGTCTTCAGTCCTGAGACTGGTTTGATGCAGCTCTCCATGCTACTCTATCCTGTGCAAGCTTCTTCATCTCCCAGTACCTACTGAAACCTACATCCTTCTGAATCTGCTTAGTGTATTCATCTCTTGGCCTCCCTCTACGATTTTTACCCTCCACGCTGCCCTCCAATGCTAAATTTGTGATCCCTTGATGCCTCAAAACATGTCCTACCAACCGATCACTTATTCTAGTCAAGTTGTGCCACAAACTTCTCTTCTCCCCAATCCTATTCAATACCTCCTCATTAGTTACGTGATCTACCCACCTTATCCCAAACTGGTTATCGTCCACGTTTCACTTCCATACATGGCTACACTCCATACAAATACTTTCAGAAACGACTTCCTGACACTTAAATCTATACTCGATGTTAACAAATTTCTCTTCGTCAGAAACGATTTCCTTGCCATTGCCAGTCTACATTTTATATCCTCTCTACTTCGACCATCATCAGTTATTTTACTCCCTAAATAGCAAAACTCCTTTACTACTTTAAGTGTCTCATTTCCTAATCTAATACCCTCAGCATCACCCGATTTAATTTGAATACATTCCATTATCCTCGTTTTGATTTTGTTGATGTTCGTCTTATATCCTCCTTTCAAGACACTGTCCATTCCGTTCAACTGCTCTTCCAAGTCCTTTGCTGTCTCTGACAGAATTACAATGTCATCGGCGAACCTCAAAGTTTTTACTTCTTCTCCATGAATTTTAATACCTACTCCGAATTTTTCTTTTGTTTCCTTTACTGCTTGCTCAATATACAGATTGAATAACATGGAGGAGAGGCTACAACCCTGTCTCACTCCTTTCCCAACCACTGCTTCCCTTTCATGCCCATCGACTCTTATAACTGCCATCTGGTTTCTGTACAAACTGTAAATAGCCTTTCTCTCCCTGTATTTTACCCCTGCCACCTTCAGAATTTGAAAGAGAGTATTCTAGTTACCGTTGTCAAAAGCTTTCTCCAAGTCTACAAATGCTAGAAACGTAGGTTTGCCTTTTCTTAATTTTTCTTCTAAGATAAGTCGTAAGGTTAGTATTGCCTCACGTGTTCCAACATTTGTACGGAATCCAAACTGATCTTCCCCGAGGTCCGCTTCTACCAGTTTTTCCATTCGTCTGTAAAGAATTCGCGTTAGTATTTTGCAGCAGTGACTTATTAAAGTGATAGTTCGGTAATTTTCACATCTGTCAACACCTGCTTTCTTTGGGATTGAAATTATTATATTCTTCTTGAAGTCTGTGGGTATTTCGCCTGTCTCATACATCTTGCTCACCAGATGGTAGAGTTTTGTCATGACTGGCTCTCCCAAGGCCATCAGTAGTTCTAATGGAATGTTGTCTACTCCCGGGGCCTTGTTTCGACTCAGGTCTTTCAGTGCTCTGTCAAACTCTTCACGCAGTATCTTATCTCCCATTTCATCTTCATCTACATCCTCATCTATTTCCATAATACTGTCCACAAGTACATCGCCCTTGTATAAACCCTCTGTATACTCCTTCCACCTTCTGCCTTCCCTTCTTTGCTTAGAACTGGGTTGCCATCTGAGCTCTTCATATTCATACAAGTGGTTCTCTTCTCTCCAAAGGTCTCTTTAATTTTCCTGTAGGCAGTATCTATCTTACCCCTAGTGAGACAAGCCTCTACATCCTTACATTTGTCCTCTAGCCATCCCTGCTTAGCCATTTTGCACTTTCTGTCGATCTCATTTTTGAGATGTTTGTATTCCCTTTTTCCTGCTTCATTTACTGCATTTTTATATTTTCTCCTTTCATCAATTAAATTCAACATTTCTTCTGTTACCCAAGGATTTCTATTAGCCCTCGTCTTTTTACCTACTTGATCCTCTGCTGCCTTCACTACTTGTTCCCTCAGAGCTACCCATTCTTCTTCTACTGTATTTCTTTCCCCCATTCCTGTCAATTGTTCCCTTATACTCTCCCTGAAACTCTCTACAACCTCTGGTTCTTTCAGTTTATCCAGGTCTCATCTCCTTAAATTCCCACCTTTTTGCAGTTTCTTCAGTTTCAATCTGCAGTTCATAACCAATAGATTGTGGTCAGAATCCACATCTGCCCCTGGAAATGTCTTACAATTTAAAATCTGGTTCCTAAATCTCTGTCTTACCATTATATAATCTATCGGATACCTATTAGTATCTCCAGGATTCTTACAGGTATACGACCTTCTTTTATCATTCTTGAACCAAGTGTTAGCTATGGTTAAGTTATGCTCTGTGAAAATTCTACAAGGCGGCTTCCTCTTTCATTTCTTCCCCCCAATCCATATTCACCTACTATGTTTCCTTCTCTCCCTTTTCCTACTGACGAATTCCAGTCACCCATGACTATTAAATTTTCGTCTCCCTTCACTACCTGAGTAATTTCTTTTATCTCGTCATACATTTCATCAATTTCTTCATCATCTGCAGAGCTAGTTAGCATATAAACTTGTACTACTGTAGTAGGCATGGGCTTTGTGTCTATCTTGGCCACAATAATGCGTTCACTATGCTGTTTGTAGTAGCTAACCCGCACTCCTATTTTTTTATTCATTAATAAACCTACTCCTGCATTACCCCTATTTGATTTTGTATTTATAACCCTGTAATCACCTGACCAAAAGTCTTGTTCCTCCTGCCACCGAACTCCACTAATTCCCACTATATCTAACGTTAACCTATCCATTTCCCTTTTTAAATTTTCTAACCTATCTGCCCGATTCAGGGATCTGACATTCCACGCTCCGATCCGTAGAACGCCAGTTTTCTTTCTCCTGATAACGACGTCCTCTTGAGTAGTCCCCGCCCGGAGATCCGAATGGGGGACTATTTTACCTCCGGAATATTTTACCCAAGAGGACGCCAACATCATTTAATCATACAGTAAGGCTGCATGTCCTCGGGAAAAATTACGGCTGTAGTTTCCCCTTGCTTTCAGCCGTTCGCAGTACCAGCACAGCAAGGCCGTTTTGGTTAATGTTACAAGGCCAGATCAGTCAATCATCCAGACTGTTGCCCCTGCAACTACTGAAAAGGCTGCTGCCCCTCTTCAGGAACCACATGTTTGTCTGGCCTCTCAACAGATACCCCTCCGTTGTGGTTGCACCTACGGTACGGCCATCTGTATCGCTGAGGCACGCAAGCCTCCCCACCAACGGCAAGGTCCATGGTTCATGGGGGAAGTGTTATTTCGTTATATAAAGAAAATGTGTAAGTAAAATGGTTAAATTATTATTAGTAGCTGCCTCCGGTCTCGTGGGATCTGAAATAAAGTTAATTGTCCTAACCGACGGCACATGTCGTAGATAAACAAAAAAAAGAAAAATGTTAAAGATTTTTCTAAGATGGCGTTTAACAATGAAAATTCTTTGTTCAGTCCCATATCTACTTAAGACAATCCAGGTATCAGACTACCAATTGATTGACCACATACACAAATTCTTTTGACAAAATAACCATTACATTTTTTTTCGGGTTTTAAGTACAACTTACATTATCAGCTGGTACAGCAAGATGAGCTTTACACAAGAACGTCCTCTTAGGTCCGAATCCAAGTAGATAAGTGAAAGAGTCCATGGAATAGCATGTCCATTGTAGTTCTGTCTCTTCTTTTTTGGCGTACTCGTCGATTATTTATAAAATTTATCGAAATATTTAGTTTACATTTTTTTAAGGCCAAGTCCACTCAGGAGAAACAGTACAAAGCCTTACCAACAGATCATTAATGCTGCCGGCCACTGGTGGCCATAACGGGAAAAGAGGTACGCGACATTGGTACACAAAGCGTCGTCCGCCGCACACCATAAGGTGGCTTACGGAGTATGGCCGTGGAGGTAGATCCGCGCTCCAGGCAAATAGCTCGTCCCCCCGCTACCGAGTCGCCACAGGTAGCTGGACAGTAACTCCCAGCCGCCTCCCGGCGCTCTCACGGCCTCGCCACACAGTGTGTCATAGACGGCGCCGATTTCTCCGGAATCTGTGGTCTGTGGCCCTCCTAAAGCGGCAACACGCCTGACGACTTTTCGGCTGGCGGACGCGGCAATACGTCCGGGCTGTCAGTCGCGTTTCGCGTGAGAAAACTCTCTTAACAGCTTGTCACACGGCCCTGTTGTACATGATTTGTTGAGCGGGTTGGCTCGCAGGAAACACTTCTCGGAAAGAAATCAGCCACTCTGCGGGAGCTTCGACAACCGTGCGACCCATTGCGGAATTAACGAGCCTGTATTCCGCACGTCCTGTTGCAATGCTAGGTTTCCTTCTTCGGCAAAACAGTAGTCGCTTTCCCGTCTGCCTGTGGAATCAACGTACAAGCCTCTCACCTACATGGACACAGAAAACAAATCATAACTTGCATGAACTTTACGTCAAAAAATGGTTCAAATGGCTCTGAGCACTATGGGACTTAACTTCTGAGGTCATCAGTCCCCTAGAACTTAGAACTACTTACACCTAACTAACCTAAGGACATCACACACATCCATGCCCGAGGCAGGAATCGAACCTGCGACCGTAGCGGTCGCGCGGTTCCAGACTGTAGCGTCTAGAGCCGCTGGGCCACTCCGGCCGGCAACTTTACGTCAAATTCCAAATTCTAGATGAGATTTTTGATACTAAAGCCCCTGTTATACAATCAACTTTTCGTCTCAATTGGCTACTGGAGACAAGTGCGTCAACTGCAGCGCCCCTGTAGTTTTATTCGCGTACTGTCCCGTCTCTTTTGAGCGGTCATTTTCATTTACACGTCAGCGCCAAAATCGCCGATGCTGTGAAGGCTGTCTGCCGTGGAGTTTGGCATGTGAATGGTGAAAGTGAGGTTATGAGGGATTATCCTTTTTTACGGAAAAGTCGAAATACAGTAACAAAATCTAGGAAGAAGAGGTGACGATAGAGTTTATTAGTGACCAACGCTGACTTCATAGTAGAAGTTCTTGTTCAAGGTCGTGTGGTAAACTGTTCACACTCCTGAGAACTGATAAAATAGGAAAAGTGTCATCCAACCATTCCACAACTAACACATTTGCCGGTCGGTGTTGCCGAGCGGTTTTAGGCGCTTCAGTCTGGAACCGCGTGACCACAGCGGTCTCAGGTTCGAATACTGCCTCGGGCATGAATGTGTGTGATGTCCTTAGGTTAGTTAGGTTTAGATAGTTCTAAGTTCTAGGGGACTGATGACCTCTGATATTGAGTCCCATAGTGCTCAGACCCATTTGAACCATTTGAACTAACACATTTTTTTGCTCGAGAAGATATATGCTTGTAAACACAAAACAAATTATGTAGAACACAGGAAATAGCGCCTTTTTTCCTTTATGCTTTTTATCTTGTTGTTTTTCTAGGTTCTAAATAACTACGAAGCTTATTCTTCTCGTCCACCAATTCCTAGTTTTTCACAGTTGAAATAATTTTCATAAAAACGCGTTTATCTATTTACGTTCTTTTCTATACACAGTGAAGGTTCTTTTTCTGTAAAATGCAAATATCGTTTGCTTTCAGGTATTTAGTATCTCTTGCAGGGGAACACTAGTAGGAAAAAATACCAGGACCTCGTGTAACTTTTCAGTGTGCCAAGAAAACAAAACAAACAACACAATAACGGTTAGGAAGACACGAAATCGCAAAAATCTATTTCTATAGTACGAGTGAACTCGACCAGAACAGGTTATGACTTCCAATCTTAGGAGACACCGCCATAGTCCCTTGCCTCTGCGAATGCTAAGGGTGTAGCGTATTCGGAAATTTTGAACTCCGCGCTCGGCATAATCTACAGATCACTGACGTCATAGACACACTCGTGTCCTGTTGGTCGCTGATTTACACGCAAGTATAAAAGGCGCACCCAATTCGAGAAGTCGATTTTGACCAGGAAGTCGCTCATGTAGAACCGGCCTGAGACTTAATTCAACTAAGAGAAGTGATCAGCAATGTTTCCATTGACTGTTTTCCGTTATGTCCTTCTGCCTACTACCAATACTTCTCCCTTTTTCAAAATTCTTGATACGCACTCTCACATGTACACCCTGATAGCCGAACGTGTTAAAGCGCCGACCCCGGATTGAGTCCGCCCGGCGGATTAACAACGAGAGTGCTGACCAGCGTGGATGTGGCTTTTAGGCGGTTTCTCACATCCGACTGGAAGAATAGCGGGCTGGTAACCAGGTCCCGTATCCGTTACACAATCTGCAAACATTTAGACAACTTTTGCACATTTTCACGTGAATTAAACTTCAACTTGTCATCTGAGGTACACATATTCCGTTCCGTGAAGTTAGTGGATGGCGACAGAAACGGCATCCACCCACCTCTTGAATTAACGACTCCAGATCAGTATTTTGAGCATGGCTCCTCTACAGCAACGGTTACAGAACAGCAGGAGTAAAAGACAACCAACTAGCTGCTGTAAATGGTGGTTTCCAAATAACGTTGACCTCGGTTTCGACAGATTAAAACCCGTCTTCCTCAGAAAAACAAACAAACTTTCACTAGCAAGTCATTCTGTTTCATGTACCTTTGTCCCGCGTTGTAAAAGGGTCAGGGTAGTTATTAACTGTTCTGGCATGCCGGGATAAAAGACAGGCAGCCAGTTGCAATAAATGGTGGTTTTCAAATAATCTCGACGTCTTCAGAAGGACAAACAAACTTCACAGCAGCAATTCATTCAGTAAAAGCTGTCTCCACATGACATGTATCACCAGCGGTTTGTACGTCATATATAAAAATTGAGGCCTCTAGAATCATGGGCTTGTCACATCAGCAAAAACTTCTTGATTCTAGGGACCTTATTCCTGCTAATCACTGAAATTCCTCTAAGATCATTATTTGAAAAAGTGACAGGGCGTTTCTGTTCAACGCTGTTACAATGAATAATGAAAATTTCTACTTAGACTCCAGGTCCCGTGTCTCCACCACGAGTCCTACTGATCCATCAGGTGCTGCTGACGAGCGTCACTGCACTCCGGCTGCTCGGATTACTCTCTGGATCTCTCTCCTTCCGCCACTACCTTAATCTGCCCTCTCTCGGCTTTTACATCGTTCTACATTGCTTCCGAGTGCACACGGCCCTCTCCGATATCTGTCGGAAATATTCCCTTGGAAGCTTTCCTCGAAATGTCATCGTCTTGTTTGACTATCACTCTAACTTCCACTCGAAATTGCTAAATTACGGGCATCAGAAAATTACTACTGACGCCCATGACCTCGACCATCATCCCCTTGGTGTTGCTGGTCAGCTGCTGAACATTTAGTAGTTAAAATTATTACCGTTTCCTGATCTTACATGTACAGGGTGACAGCTATTGAACAATATGAAATCCAATCGTCATAATTTCTGAACTGTGTTACGAAAGTCAAACTGCACAGTTGGCGGCATGATGGGAATTAGTACGTGCATGCGAATTTGATTTAGCGACGAAGACCATTTCAATTTAGATGTGTTTGTCAACAAGCCAAATTAGCGCACTTGGGGGACGAAGAATCCGCATTTCGCGATCCAGATGTCTCTTCACCCTCAACGGCTGACTGTGTGGTGTGCAGGATCCAGTTACGGAATAATCGGTGCGACATTCCTTGACGGCACGTTGACTACCGAACGGTACGTGAAGGTTTTGGGAGATGATTTCATCCCCATTATCCAAAGTGATCCTGACTGGGACAAGATATGATTCATGGAAGACGGAGCTCGACTCCATCGAAGCAGGAGAGTGATGGCCTAGAGGAGCTCTTTGGGGATCGTGTTCTGTCTGGCATGGGCATCGATTGGCCTTCATATTCTCCAGATATGAACACATGCGACTCCTCTTTGTGGAGCTGTAATTAAGACAAGGAGTACAGCAATGATCCCAAAACCATTCCTGAACTGAAAACAGCCATTCACGAGGCCATCAACCGCATCGATGTTCCGACGCTTCAGCGGGTCATGCAGAATTTCGCTGTTCGCCTGCGCCACATCATCGCTAATGATGGCAGGCATGTCGAACATGTCATAACCTAAATATGAATATCTGTAGTGACGTTTACATGTTGAGTAAAGTGTGCGCTCGCCGTAATTTGTAACTAATTACGATTTTTTCGTATACACTACTGGCCATTAAAATTGCTACACTAAGAAGAAATGCAGATGATAAACGCGTATTCACTGGACATATATATTAGACTAGAACTGACATGTGATTACATTTTCACGCAGTTTGGGTGCCTAGACCCTGTTGAATCAGTACCCAACTCTGGCAGTAATAACGGCCTTGATACCCCTGGGCATTAAGTCAAACACAGCTCGGATGGCGTGTACATGTACAGCTGCCCATGCAGCTTCAACACGATACCACAGTTCATCAAGAGTAGTGACTGGCGTATTGTGACGAGCCAGTTGCTCGGCCACCATTGACCAGACGTTTTCAATTGGTGAGAGATCTGGAGAATGTGCTGGCTAGGGCAGTAGTCGAACATTTTCTGTATCCAGAAAGGCCCGAACAGGACCTGATACATGTGGTCGTCCATTATCCTGCTTAAATGTAGGGTTTCGGAGGGATCGAATGAAGGGTAGAGCCATGGGTCATAACACATCTGAAATGTAACGTCCACTGTTCAAAGTGCCGTCAATGCGAACAAGAGGTGGCCGAGACGTGTAACCAATGGCACCCCATATCATCACGTCGGGTGATACGCCAGTAAGGCGATGCCGAATACACGCTTCAAATGTGCGTTCACCTCGATGTCGCCGAACACGGATGCGACCATCACGATGTTGTAAACAGAACCTGGATTCATCCGAAAAAGTTACGTTTTGCCATTCGTGCACCCACGTTAGTCGTTGAGTACACCATCGCAGGCGCTCCTGTCTGTGATGCAGCATAAAGGGTAACCGCAGCCATGGTCTCCGAGCTGATAGTCCATGCTGCTGCAAACGTCGTCGAACTGTTCGTGCAAGTGGTTGTTGCCTTGTATACGTCTCCATGTGTTGACTCAGGGATCGAGACGTGGCTGCACGATCCGTTACAGCCATGCGGATAAGATGCCTGTAATCTCGACTGCTAGTGATACAAGGCCGTTGGGATCCAGCACGGCGTTCCGTATTACCATCCTGAACCCACCGATTCCATATTCTGCTAACATCGGTTCCCGACCAACGCGAGCAGCAATGTCGCGATACGATAAACGGCAATCGCGATAGGCTACAATCCGACCTTTGTCAGAGTCGGAAACGTGACGGTACGCATTTCTCCTCTACACGAGGCATCACAACGTTTCACTAGGCAACGCCGGTCAGCTGCTGTTTGTGTATGAGAAATTGGTTGGAAACTTTCCTCATGGCAGCAAGTTGTAGGTGTCACCATCGGCTCCAACCTTGTGTGAATTCTCTGAAAAGCTAATCATTTGCATATCACAGCATCTTCTTCCCGTCGATTAAATTTCGCGTTTGTAGCACGTCATCGTCCTGGTGTAGCAATTTTAATGGTCAGTAGTGTAATTCGATACTTGTCTCCCTGTAATTAAAATATTTAACGTTTTCTGTCGTCATCATGCTTAATAGATGGGTGGCTATGTGAGGCACCAAACTACTTTGTCCTCTCACCACGAAATGCCGTGGTAATTCGCACCAGTGTCGCTGCTTAGGGCTTCATGCAAAAGGAAAACGTCTTCGGGCGACAGTGTCGTGATACACAGGGTGAGAAGCAGACAACTGCTCCAAACAGGCACGTAGCCGAAGGCGTCTCATCGCGACGGTTGGGCAAGGAGAAGAACAAGAAGGCGATCGTGATGTAGGGAGCGAAGGAGGGAGCTATTGATCTACGAATGCGCGACGAGCGAACGGAGCGGGCCACTTAGCGCCTGCGGCGGCGCTACTGGAGCTGGAGCTGGAAGTGATCATTACAAAGCAGGCCCGTCTCATTAGGCGGGGCTGAGTCACGCGCCGTGGTGACGGGGGCGCAGCGGGGACCCGCCCCACGGGGGGCCGCGGCGGCGGCGGCGGCGGTGGCGCATGAAATATGGCGGATTACCGTCACGCAGATTAACTGGCCGTCCACTAAAACACACGGCGGCTATCGGCGGCGGTCATCTCGCCAGGCGCCACGCAGCCCTCACTAGCCGGCGGCCATGTTTTATGTCCCCGCTCTGTTAACGAAGCCCCGCCGACTTCTTTATTATCGCCGATAAGCATCGCCAGACGGCCGAGCGCCGAGTGAAGGCGGCGGAGCTCGCCGGTAGGAATATACGGAGTGGTGTTACCGACTCGCCCGCCGGGCAATTGACGTACAGGTCGAGGCGGCAGTCCCTTCGCAGCTCCCATTGTTACTCGGCATCGGTGATCGGTTGGCGGCACCGGCTATTGCATTGATTTCCAGTCGCTATTGATTTCCAGTCGCGCTGCTGTACTTGTATGGCTTTCTCTCCGTCGGCGGAATCCACTGCATAATTTTCTAGAGGTAACTTGTTTGTGACTGCGAAGGTCTCTCTTCGTACTCCATTACCTCCTCAAGGTCGTGTTAACATTAGCGTTTGTTCCTTGCGTGGCACGAGAAGGCAACTCATACGATTCGTGTTGTCCTTGCTGTATTCCGATCTCCTGTCACATCCAGATTGAGATTTTCAGTCTGCAGCGGAGCGTGCACTGATATGTAACTGCCTGGCAGTTACATATCCGAGACTCTGCCATGAAGTTTCGTATCAGCGCACACTCCGCTGCAGAGTGAAAATCTCATTCTGGAAACATCCCCCAGGCTGTTGCTAAGCCGTGTCTCCGCAATATCCTTTCTTTCAGGAGTGCTAGTACTGCAAGATTCGCAGGAGAGCTTCTGTAAAGTTTGGAAGGTAGGAGACGAGATACTGGCAGAAGTAAAGCTGTGAGGACCGGGCGTGAGTCGTGCTTCGGTAGCTCAGTTGGTAGAGCACTTGCCCGCCAAAGGCAAAGGTCCCGAGTTCGAGTCTCGGTCGGGCACACAGTTTTAATCTGCCAGGAAGTTTCATATCGGCGTACACTCCGCTGCAGAGTGAAAATCTCAGTCTGGAAACATCCCCCAGGCTGTGGCTAAGCCGTGTCTGCGCAATATCCTTTCTTTCAGGAGTGCTAGTTCTGCAAGATTCGCAGGAGAGCTTCTGTAAAGTTTGGAAGGTAGGAGACGAGATACTGGCAGAAGTAAAGCTGTGAGGACCGGGCGTGAGTCGTGCTTCGGTAGCTCAGTTGGTAGAGCACTTGCCCGCCAAAGGCAAAGGTCCCGAGTTCGAGTCTCGGTCTGGCACACAGTTTTAATCTGCCAGGAAGTCTCCTGTCATATCTTTACAAGAGACTGTTACGTGGCTGTAGTATATGAGATGCAACTTTATTATTGTGTTGTTGTCGCTCTGAATCCGAGGACTGGCTTGCTGGAAGTCTCCATGCTGGTCTATACAGTGCAAGTACAGCATGCTTTTAATAACAGTGGAAGTTCTCACAGAGGTGCAGTGCGGGCTGTAATTTCGTACAGCAATTAAACGAGACAGCTGTTCTAATGCATTAATGCAAACCAATTTACACTGGAAAAGTATTAGTTACAGCTTGGGCCACCTGGTGCAAATTTGGCGCTCTGAACGCAAGAGAAAGATAAAGATACGTTCCCACTCGTAATGGATTTGCAATGGAATATGGGCACAAAAGGTCAAAAAGAGAGAAAGGCATACCGTAATGTTGATTCCACTATTAAATGCCACTTACACTGATTGTTCAATATGAGCACTGGAGAAGTCGACAAGATGCTTACAGCGCCATATTTGCACCTGCTACGCGAAATTGGAACTATTTAAATTTTTACCGTAAAAGTTGCACTAGCACACCCTACGCGATACTGGATTTCAGCGTCGGTATGTACGTTAGTCAAGAGATGACTGCCAAGGTGAGCAAAGTGCTCATTACTCCACAGGATTACACCATTGTGTACTATGGTTAGATCTTTATAGTTAGTATCTGGGTCACATTTGTGTTGTCCTAAAGTTGACACCCAGGCCGATGGCTATCTGTGGCTCATTACATACATCAAAAATTTCTTAAAGGACTTATCCACAATAACATTACCATCAGCATACTAGAGTCTTATGACAGAAGTCGTGATTATGTTGGCTCTAGCTATCTGTCTACTGAGATTGAAAACCTTCTGTAGAAACTGGAACACATGGGTATGGATACACAGGTTCCTAAATTACGCGGTCCGTAATCTGCTTAGTGTATTCATCTCTTGGTCTCCCTCTACGATTTTTACCCTCCACGCTGCCCTCCAATGCTAAATTTGTGATCCCTTGATGCCTCAGGACATGTCCTACCAACCGATCCCTTCTTCTAGTCACGTTGTGCCAGAAACTTCTCTTCTCCCCAATCCTATTCAATACCTCTTCATTAGTTACGTGATCTACCCATCTAATCTTCAACATTCTTCTGTAACACCACATTTCGAAAACTTCTATTCTCTTCTTGTAAAAAATATTTATTGTCCATGTTTCACTTCCATACATGGCTACACTCCATACAAATACTTTCAGAAACGACTTCCTGACATTTAAATCTATACTCGATGTTAACAAATTTCTCTTCTTCAGAAACGATTTCCTTGCCATTGCCAGTCTACATTTTATATCCTCTCTACTTCGACCATCATCAGTTATTTGGCTCCCCAAATAGCAAAACTCCTTTACTACTTTAAGTGTCTCATTTCCTAATCTAATTCCCTCAGCATCACCCGATCTAATTCGACTACCTTCCATTATCCTTGTTCTGCTTTTGTTGATGTTCATCTTATATCCTCCTTTCAAGACACTATCCATTCCGTTCAACAGCTCTTCCAAGTCCTTTGCTGTCTGTGACAGAATTACAGTGTCATCGGCGAACCTCAAAGTTTTCTTCTCCCTGGATTTTAATACCTACTCCAAATTTTTCTTTTGTTTCCTTTATTGCTTGCTCAATATGGCTACAACCCTGTCTCACTCCCTTCCCAACCACTGCTTCCCTTTCATGCCCCTCAACTCTTATAACTTGAGTCTGGTTTCTGTACAAATTGTAAATAGCCTTTCGCTCCCTGTATTTTACCCCTGCCACCTTTAGAATTTGAAAGAGAGTATTCCAGTCAACATTGTCAAAAGCTTTCTCTAAGTTTACAAATGCTACAATCGTAGGTTTGCCTTTCCTTAATCTTTCTTCTAAGATAAGTCGTAAGGTCAGTATTGCCTCACGTGTTCCAACATTTTTACGGAATCCAAACTGATCTTCCCCGAGGTCGGCTTCTACCAGTTTTTCCATTCGTCTGTAAATAATTCGCGTTAGTATTTTGCAGCCGTGGCTTATTAAACTGATAGTTCGGTAATTTTCACATCTTTCAACACCTGCTTTCTTTGGGATTGGAATTATTATATTCTTCTTGAAGTCTGAGGATATTTCTCCTGTCTCATACATCTTGCTCACCAGATGGTAGAGTTTTGTCAGGACTGGCTCTCCCAAGGCCGTCAGTAGTTCTAATGGAATATTGTCTACTCCCGGGGCCTTGTTTCGACTCAGGTCTTTCAGTGCTCTGTCACACTCTTCACGCAGTATCGTATCTTCCTTTTCATCTTCATCTACATCCTCTTCCATTTCCATAATATTGTCCTCAAGTACATCTTCCTTGTATAGACCCTCTATATACTCCTTCCACCTTTCTGCTTTGCCCTCTTTGCTTAGAACTGGGTTTCCATCTGAGCTCTTGATATTCATACAAGTGGCTCTCTTTTCTCCAAAGGTCTCTTTAATTTTCCTGTAGGCTGTATCTATCTTACCCCTAGTGAGATAAGCCTCTACATCCTTACATTTGTCCTCTAGCCATGCCTGCTTAGCCATTTTGCACTTTCTGTCGATCTCATTTTTGAGACGTTTGTATTCCTTTTTGCCTGCTTCATTTACTGCATTTTTATATTTTCTACTTTCATCAATTAAATTCAATATTTCTTCTGTTACCCAAAGATTTCTACTAGCCCTCGTCTTTTTACCTACTTGATCCTCTGCTGCCTTCACTACTTCATCCCTCAGAGATACCCATTCATCTTCTACTGTATTTCTTTCCCCAATTCCTGTGAATTGTTGCCTTATGCTGTCCCTGAAACTCTGTACAACCTCTGGTTTAGTCAGTTTATCCAGGTCCCATCTCCTTAAATTTCCACATTTACTTATTCGTCTGAAAAGCAATATCGACGAAACAGCTTTTTCAATGCATGGGGCACATTTTTAAAGATTCGATAATAAGGGTTACCATTTCTCACTCGTCCGCAACTAAGTTAGGTAAACTTACACATGGTAGCGACAGTGACTTCATAAAATAAACTGGGTGGTATGATGTACGACAAGAGGAACATGTAACTCGCATTTATGATTTTTAAATACCTCCCTGGGAATTACTACGCCGCTGAAGTTGTCCGCTGTCTTCCTGCCTCCGCATGAATTACAGGCGCCCGTTATCCGATATGTCTAAAATTATCATGTCACGCAAGGTAGCTGGATGAATGATTTCCCTCTATTTTTTTCTAATCAGACACTGCCATTGTAGAAAGAAAATTTTGCAGCGTCGACTATTCCAAATTTTTGTTCAAAGTACTCTCACCTATTATTCATGAAACCCTTCAGTTCCTATCAGTAATACTCCATATATTATTTCCAACTCGTCTTTCTAGGAGTCACTGAATGATACTCCTCTCTCTCTCTCTCTCTCTCTCTCTCTCTCTCTCTCTCAATATTCTCTCCATGTTTTCCAACGTTACTTATCATTTCTTCATTCCTACTATGCCTCATATAATATTTTTATATTTATACCCACATGTGTCAATACAAACTTTTCCATTACTGCTTCATGATTTGCCTTCCTTCCTCACGAGCAGATGTTCCATTCAGCCATCCCTGTTCCTCAGCAGATTTCCTTCCTCCCTTACTCTTTTGAAAACTTTTCATTTCGTGCCTAATTTTGGCGTCTCCCTGTGACATTGATTACCAAATGACTGCAAATTATTGTTTTATAGTTTTAGATTGGTTCACAGGTGTTACTGTCATGCGATACTAAATCTCAAATTCACATATTCAGGAACTCCGCATTAGTAACTGTTATTTCTCTTGCTGAAAAATGGTTTCTTGACCTGCGCGAAACTGCTTTATCCATCTCCCTATTTTTGAGAAGCCTGTGTAACATCGCTTGACAGATGGGCAGTTTCTTAAACTCATCTGTCACTTCGTACTTCTTAGTTTTCACGTTTATCATCTTTCTAGTACTCTCCATCCAAGAGCCATCGCTTTGTTTATATTTTGTGCTAAGTGGCTTGTGTGACCCATTGAGTAGCTGTAGGCCTTGCTTGCTTTCGCCCAGATATTGCACGATATCTGCGAGCCTTGTCGTTTCTATCTATTCACCTTGTTCTTTTATTCCTCTTGGAGGGTTGCGTTCACTTCTTTCATAAAAAAGAAAGAAAGAAGGAAAAAGAGGAAGGGAGATTAGAGTTTAACGTTCCGTCGACAGCACAATCACTGGGACGGAGCAAAAACTCGGATGACGAGAGGATGGGGAAGGAAATCGGCTGTGTACTTTCAAAGAAACCATGCCGGCATTTGCCTGGAGTGATTTAGGGAAATCACGGAAACCTTGGATGGCCGGAGGGGAGCTGAACTGCTGTCCTTCCGAAAGCGAGTTCACTGTTCTAACCACAGTGCGACGTCGCTCGATTCTTTCATTCAGCACCACATAAACAACGTGAGTCATAAACTACAAAGTTATTGATCACCCTTATTTATAGGGTCTCATCTTAAACTTTCAGTTTCATTGTTCCTTCCTGGTTTATTCCCCAATACTTCGTATCCATTCTTCACATTGTTGGTTCTTAGCGGCAGCAAGGCCTACGTAATGTGGTCCACAACGCCACGAATGATTATAGGATTTTTCCTGGTCTAGTAATTCAGGTTCTGTTGGTAATAGAAAGCTAGGATCAAGTGTTTCGCGTAGCCCTTGGCCTAGGGACTATTTGTACACCCAACAGAAAGATCGTCTTATAGTAACTATCCTACAGTGCGGGGTCAAGGTCTGAATATTACACACTTCTTCCAGCTTAGGCAAATGGAGCACATCGGTTGGTTCTTCTTGCATTACACGTGGTCTACGGTACGCCTTTGGTATAGAGAGAGCGAAGGAAACAATGGAGAAAGGGAGGGACACATGGGCATTGGAACATTATTGACAGTGACAGAACAGTGCTAGGAAAAGAGTGAAGGAGAGAGTGCCGGTGGTAGAGGAATAAATAGAAGGAGGAAGTGGAAATGGGTGAGAGCCAGGAGGGACAGGGTCCGTGACAATGAGAACGGGAAGATAGAGATATTGACAGTGAGAAGCAACAGTAGCAGTGCGAAGGAATGAACGAGATAGTAGCAGAAAATGAGAGCAGAAGGGAGATAGTAACAGTGAGATAACATTAGTTGGACAGAATGAAGGAGATTGTGGCTGTGAGAAAGAGGACGATGACAGTTGGAGAGACACAAGAAGATAATGACAATGGGTTGGGTTGAATAAGTGAGTAAGAATGAGTAACTGGGAGTGGATAGGTAAGAGAAACTTACAGAAGAGGGCTAGTGGGTGTGACCGAGTTACATTTAGCAGAGCTTTTGGGAATTTGAGATGAGCTTCATCTTCAATCGAGCAACTTCACAGAAAACGACAGAAGTGAACGAAGACAGCAGATTTTCACTGCAAACACAACACTGTGATTTATTTGATGACGCTCATGACACATACAACTTTACGTCTTCGGCAACCCTCCTGCCTCTCCTGCTTCTCCCCCTCCTCTCCGTTCTGCGTCACCCTGGGACACTTGCCAACGATTTCAGGTTACGAACTGGTACCACCTCTAATGAAGTGTATTGACCAGAACTGGAGCCACGAAGAGTAGAGAAATTCCGGTGCACTAATTATAAAAAAAAATAGATAAAAGTGACTGTGCCGGCTGTTTCGGTTATTAACAAATTTAGATCAGTATTATGGCTCGAGTGGATGAAGTAGAATACCGAGGAAAAAAAAAAAAAAGAATCTGAATGAAGGTAATAAATCATGTAACTGTTCCATTCACGTAGTCTGACAGGCAAATGAAACTAATTTTTGAAAGTCGGTACGAATATTATCTTTGAGACACTTATTGAAATGCTAGCTAAAGCCAACTGCGTCGCTGGAAAACCAGTCTCACGGGTCTTTATAAGGAGAAAGAGGCGCTAGAACTGTAATTTTTCGTTATTCTTTGAAAAGCGCAGCTGCAGAAGGACTGAAGAAGAGGGCTTCCGCGTCGGACTGCCTCGCTCACGGCGCCAAGTGAGGCGATCCGGAAGCCAACACATGCAGGTCCCGGGCGCACGGCGTCTGGCCGCTCGCTCTCGCTTTGACAACTTAACTGCCCGACGGCGGCGTCCGTCAAAGCGGCAGTGGCGCGCCCAAAATGGCCGCACGTCATTCCAAATGTGAAAACCAGCGACGTGTCGGTCGGCGACCCCGTCGAGCGACACCTTAAAAGGCGCCATAGCCGAAGAGGCCTATCGTGGCCTTAAGTCAACGTACAAACAAGAATTTCGACACAGCAGACGGCGAAATACAAATTCACTTATTTTAGGAGTTAAAAAGCTTCGTATCTCAAAGGTAAGTAACCGAGTTCTAAAGGCTAGAAACGAATGTAAATGAGTTTAAAATACGGTTATGGGTCTGTTCCACCAATCATCTGAAAAACTCTGCATTTGGGTATAATCGGTGTGTAATTTCGTCAAGGGTTGTGAAAAGTACCCCTTGTATGTTGCACAGTCATACCAAAAACAAGCACTGAAAGACCTAAGTCGAAACAAGGCCCGGGAGTAGACAACATTCCATTAGAGCTACTGACAGCCTTGGGAGAGCCAGCCCTGAAAAACTCTACCATCTGGTGAGCAAGATGTATGAGACAGGAGAAATACCCTCAGACTTCAAGAAGTATATAATAATTCCAATCCCAGAGAAAGCAGGTGTTGACAGATGTGAAAATTATCGCTTTAATAAGCCACGGCTGCAAAATACTAACACGAATTCTTTACAGAGGAATGGAAAAACTGGTAGAAGCCGACCTCGGGATGATTAGTTTGGATTCCGTAGAAATATTGGACACGTGAGGCAATACTGACCCTACGACTTTTTTTAAAAAATAGATTAAGGAGAAGCAAACCTAAGTTTCTAGCATTTGTAGACTTAGAGAAAGCTTTTGACAATGTTGACTGGAATACTCTCTTTCAAATTCTGAAGGTGGCAGGGGTAAAATACAGGGAGCGAAAGGCTATTTACAATTTGTACAGAAACCAGATGGCAGTTATAAGATTCGAGGGGCATGAAAGGGAAGCAGTGGTTGGGAAAGGAGTGAGACAGGGTTGTAGCCTCTCCCCGATGTTATTCAATCTGTATATTGAGCAAGCAGTAAAGGAAACAAAACAAAAACTCGGAGTAGGTATTAAAATCCATGGAGAAGAAATAAAAACTTTGATGTTTGCCGATGATATTGTAATTCTGTCAGAGAGAGCAAAGGACTTGGAACAGCTTTTGAACGGAATGGACAGTGTCTTGAAAGGAGGCTATAAGATGAACATCAACAAAAGCAAAACGAGGATAATGGAATGTAGTCGGATTAAGTCGGGTGATGCTGAGGGAATTAGATTAGGAAATGAGACACTTAAAGTAGTAAAGGAGTTTTGCTATTTGGGGAGCAAAATAACTGATGATGGTCGAAGTAGAGAGGATATAAAATGTAGACTGGCAATGACAAGGAAAGCGTTTCTGAAGAAGAGAAATTTATTAACATCGAGTATAGATTTGTCAGGAAGCCGTTTCTGAAGGTATTTGTATGGAGTGTAGCCATGTATAGAAGTGAAACGTGGACGGTAAATAGTTTAGACAAGAAGAGAATAGAAGCTTTCGAAATGTGGTTCTACAGAATAATGCTGAAGATTAGATGGGTAGATCACATAACTAATGATGAGGTATTGAATAGAACTGAAGAGAAGTTTATGGCACAACTTGACTAGAAGAAGGGATTGGTTGGTAGGGCATATTCTGAGACATCAAGGGATCACAAATTTAGCATTGGAGGGCAGCGTGGAGGGTAAAAATCGTAGAGGGAGACCAAGAGATGAATACACTAAACAGATTCAGAAGGATGTAGGTTGCAGTAGGTACTGGGAGATGAAGAACCTTGCACAGGATAGCGTAGCATGGAGAGCTGCATCAAACCAGTCTCTGGACTGAAGACCACAACAACAACAACAACCAAAAAGAAACGTCAGGTGCCACGTATACCGTGGATTCTCAATGTAACATCCACGCCCACTTTTTCTAGCACATATGAGCGCAATTTGCTTACCTCTTAACTAGTACAGATGACTCGTTGCCTTTGTGTCGACTGGATTCCTCTCCGCCGGCTACTGGCTCTGCTGCTGCCGTTTTGCGTCCCCTTGCTCTCTAATAGCGAACGACTCGATTCCCACTCTCGGCAAGTTCGCCGGAGAATAACACCCGAATTGACTCCGCTAACTTTTGGTAGGCGGCGCTTCGCTTCTCCATTCGGCCGCCGCGCTGTCGGGTGAATCAGGCTTTTTAGTGGTCAATGCACCGTGTGTGAGCAATGGAAGTTGATATAATGACAAGTGAAAATTGTTGTGTCTAGTTCATACAGCATAGACACAATGAGGTAGCTAGGTGCACGCTAAACTAACGCAGACGGGCTTGAAGTACTGGAACAGGAGACTTATTAATGCACTAAAGAAAAGTACGTAGTTTTATAATACTTAACTTTATTCTCTTGCTGGAATACATCTCTCTTGAATATTAGTACGCTATAAGCACTGATACAAATGGCGCCTTGCTAGGTAGTAGCTATGGACTAAGCTGAAGGCTATTCTATCTGTCTCTCGGCAAATGAGAGGAAAGCTTCGTACGTCTGGTCGCAAGCTATGTAGTCCGTACAACTGGGGCGATGTCTAGTCCGTGTCTCGTGACCTGCCATGTGGTGGCGCTAGGTTGCGATTACACAGTGGCGACACGCGGGTCCGACATGTACTACAGGACCGCGGCCGATTTAAGTTACCACCTAGCAAGTGTGGTGTCTGGCTGTGACACCACAAAAATGGTACGTAACTGTTGGTGATAGACGGTTATAAATTCTGTTTCCTTAAGAGTGTTGTGGATGGGCTTCATGGATTGAAGTCTACGAAGAGGACATGAAAATAAATTGTTTCAATTGAGCCGTGCTTCGGTAGCTCTGTTGATAGAGCACTTGCCCGAGAAAGGCAAAGGTCCCGAGTTCGAGTCTCGGTCGAGCACACAGTTTTAATCTGCCAGGAAGTTTCATATCAGCGCACACTCCGCTGCAGAGTGAAAATCTCATTCTGGTATTGAAATTGTATTCGAAATTAGACCATAATCATGAATAGGATTACTCTGGTTAATTAAGTCAGCAGAAATTCAGTAATTTTCGAAATAGAAATGCTGAAGAAAATTTGTGTGAGCGACCGTCCAAACTTAACGCTTCTAGTTAGCTAATGGTGATGATGACGATGATGTTTGGTTTGTGGGGCGCTCAACAGCGCGGTCATCAGCACCTGTACAAAGTCCCAACTTCTTCATAGTCCAATTTTTTTTCACAGTCCAATCTAGCCACTGTCACGAATGATGAGAATGATGATGAAATGATGAGGACAACACAAACACCCAGTCCCCGGGCAGAGAAAATCCCCAACCCGGGATCCTGTGATCCAGAGTTGGCAATGCTAGCCACTGGACCACAGGCTGCACACAGCTAATGGTGGGTCACACACTCTCACAAGTCAGAATTTGGTTCGAATAAGGAAAAATATTAATTCCGCTCGATTACTCAAACTTCCGAAGTTGCCCAATAACTTATCAAAATTACACGAGGCACTGGCGAGAAATGTTTTCCACACAAACAAATGGCTCTGAGCACTATGGGACTTAACATCTATGGTCATCAGTCCCCTAGAACTTAGAACTACTTAAACCTAACGAACCTAAGGACATCACACAACACCTAGTCATCACTAGGTAGAGAAAATCCCTGACCCCGCCGGGAATCGAACCCGGGAACGCGGGTGCGGGAACCGATAACGCTACAGCACGAACACGAGCTGCGGACTCCACACAAACAGGGGAGATTTTTTTTTTATTTGTGAACGATTCTGAAAAGAATATTGTGAGTTTCTCATGGCAAAGCAACTTGAATTTTCTCGAAGCGTCGGGAAGTTTCTTGTATTTGGGATCATCAGTAGTTGCCCTAAGCTGTTCGACCAAATATTTATAATCCATGGAGTAAGAGAAAGAAAATGTTTCCCTTTTTTTCTTTTGCTCTCAAACAAATAATGTGAAATATATCAAGAAGCTTTGTCATCAATTG
This sequence comes from Schistocerca nitens, assembly GCF_023898315.1. NCBI lineage: Eukaryota > Metazoa > Arthropoda > Insecta > Orthoptera > Acrididae > Schistocerca > Schistocerca nitens. Next base: position 71,907,738 of record NC_064617.1, read on the forward strand.
CAAATAACACCAATCCGGACCCTATATACGTAGTCTATGTAATTGTTTGCGTTTGGCCCCAAGCGATTATAAAGGGTTACAGATTTCATTTCTGGGAGACATGGTAGAGAAAGGTTCAGTCGTTGAGACTGTCAAATGATTTTAAATCGATGGAAACTGAAACCAGCAAATTTCTAAAAACTTTGTTTCGATTACGTCTCCTGTCCCCTGACTAAATTGGAGATTGCTTCGTCGAAGACCTGACGTCCCAGTAACCAGACAATCTGGATGACGTTTCTGGTTACTTACTCCATACCTATGCCCTTTCAGATAGGGACTTTCCACCCATTATGTGGCCAACTTAGCAGTAGTTCTGCGGTCAGCCATTCCAGTCTAAACCGAACGCTCAATTTTACTCTTCCCATTCCAACATATTCCATCTGTTGGAGACACTGAAACGTGTTCAAATTCAGCCTCAAGTTAAAATGAGAAGCGAGAAGAAAACCACTCCCCAAAAAGTGCGAGACAAGGCTGCATAGGAAAACAAATGGAAATCTGTCTGATTCAGTTAGTATCCAGTAAGAATATTCAAAACGTCTGCTGCAAGTTTCTCCCACATATATCATTTTGTTACTTGTGCTTGACAATTACAACTTTGCTTCTACTGGACTTACATGATGAGATAATCAAAAAGACAAGCGTTTTTAACCTTACCTACTGCATTTAGACAATTCTAAGTCTGTGTAAAATGGGAAGAGATATGTTATGGTACTGCTGATGGCTTATGGGATCTAACACGTACACTATGGACAACTAAGTTGGCAACTGATGGGAATCAATGCATCCGCTTTCAGATAAACACGGTGGCAGCTTATGGGAATCCAGAAGTCCGTTTCGGAATCAATTCCATACAGTAAACAGTGTATAACGGAATAGAAAATGGGAAAGTCTCAATGTTACTATAATGAGAAATGCGACACATTAGGGTGCCATGTGATCTATATTACTCAGAAAACAAAAACAAACAAACAAAAAAAAACAAAAAGAAAACAGGGAAACTATTTCTGCAGCCAGTCTAACATTAAAGTTTACCGCAAAGTTCCCAGATAATAATCATCGTTTCTAGCGCACCGTATGAGCTGACAGTTACTGAAGTTATTGTTAACAATTATTAGTGCAGGTAACATCAGCAACGCAGTTGGACATGTATATTATCATTCAGACAGCAAATCTAAATAACTAAAGCGTCGCCTCTTGACGCCAAGCTTCATAGGTGAATCACCGATCCTGTATAGGTTCCAGCACCATGCGGCATCCACTAACCACTTTGTTCTCACGCTGAGACCACCTGTTCGTAGTGGGATGGATAGGTGTAACGATCCAATCTCGCTGTTAGCTTACAGCGACGTTAATCTTTCTACACTATACATTAAAGCGTGTTAGTTAAATGTAATAAAATATAGGCACAGGTGTGGCATAAACGCGAGAGGTGTTTGAAAGAATAGTAGTTACTGTGTTGTCGTACCTCTTCCATTATTCATCATTGAAGTGTAAATCTGGGGTTTGAATGAAGTGATTAAAACACAGCAAAAAGGAAAAACTCGTAGCTAACATTGTGGATAATATGAACACCGTAGTTTTTAACATTGGTCTACTGAGGTGTGGATACACGGAATTTTTTTGGCTTTCGGGCAGTGTCCATTCAGCCATCTCAATACTGTAACGTCAGTTATGACAGTATGAATGTAAGGACAACGCAACGCCCAGCCTCCAAGAGGAGAAATGTCCGACCCGGCTGGGTATCGAACCTGGGCCTCTTCTCCCAGCAACGCAGCTACCGAAGCGGACAGCACCAAATATGATATAGCTTACTTACATGTTGCGCTATCAAATTTGAACATTGTTCCGTTATCACTTACGTAACGAAAAAGGAAAGAACGTAAAACAAAGCAGTTTATGTTTTGGGAGATAATACTCTGTTCTTATTTCATGCGTTAACATAAATTATTTCAAGCAAGGACTCTTGAGGATCTTTTCATCATATTTGTATATTATATGGAATATACTGTCTGATGTCGGATATTTTGAAGTCTGTTACGCTACTGGCCATTAAAAACACTACACCAGGAAGATTACGTGCTACAGGCGCGAAATTTAACCGACAGGAATAAGATGCTGTGATATGCAAATGATTAGCTTTTCAGAGCATTCACACGAGGTTGGCACCTACAACGTGCTGACATGAGGAAAGTTTCCAACCGATTTCTCATACACAAACAGCAGTTGACCGGCGTTGCCTGGTGAAACGTCGTTGTGATGCCTCGTGTAAGGAGGAGAAATGCGTACCATCACGTTTCCGACATTGATAAAGGTCGGATTGTAGCCTATCGCGATTGCGGTTTATCTTATCGCCACATTCTGCTCGCGTTGGTCTAGATCCAATGACTGTTAGCAGAATATGGAATCGCTGTGTTCAGGAAGGTAATACGGAACTCCGTACTGGATCCCAAAGGTCTCGTATCACCAGCAATCGAGATGACAGGCATCTTATCCGTATGGCTGTAACGGATCGTGGAGCCACCTCTCGATCCCTGACTCAACAGATGGGGACGTTCGCAAGACAACAACCATCTGCACGAACAGTTCGACGACGTTTGCAGCAGCATGGACTATCAGCTCGGAGACGATGGCTGCGGTTACCCTTGACGCTGCAGCACAGACAGGAGCACCTCCGATGGTGTACTCAACGACGAGCCTGGGTGCACGAATGGCAAAACGTCATTTTTTCGGATGAATCCAGGTTCTGTTTACCGCATCATGATGTTCGCATCCGTGTTTGGCGACATCGCAGTGAACGCACACTGGAGGCGTGTATTCATCATCGCCATACTGGCGTATCACCCAGCGTGATGATATGGGGTGCCATTGCTTACACGTCTCGGTCACCTCTTGACAGCACTTTGAATAGTGGACGTTACATTTCAGATGTGTTACGACCCGTGGCCCTACCCTTCATTCGATCCCTCCGAAACCCTACATTTCAGCAGGATAATGCACGACCGCATGTTTCAGGGCCTGTATGGCCTTTCTACATACAGAAAATGTTCGACTGCTGCCCTGGCCAGCACATTCTCCAGGTCTCTCACCAACTGAAAACGTCTGGTCAATGGAGGCCGAGCACCTGGCTCGTCACAATACGCCAGTCACTTCTCTTGATGAACTGTGGTATCGTGTTGAAGCTGCATGGGCAGCTGTAGCTGTACACGCCACCCAAGCTCTGTTTGACGAAATGTCCAGGCGTATCAAGACCGTTATTAAGACCAGAGGTGGTTGTTCTGGGTACTGATTTCTCAGGATCTATGCGCCCAAATTAAGTGAAAATGTAATCACATGTCAGTTCTAGTATAATATATTTGTCCAATGAATACCCGTTTCTCATCTGCATTTCTTCTTGGTGTAGCAATTTTAATGGCCAGTGGTGTATCTTGTTAAAGTGTCTTGCATCAGTGTATTCAATCCTTATTACACGAAAAGAGTCGTGGTAGCTCATCGAAAGACCTGGTGGAGGATTTGGAGTGCCTCTGTCAGATAATGAAGACTTATGGGCGCATCTTGGAAACTGAAATTGCCCAGATGCTGATGAATCGACACTTAGAACGAATGGATCTTCATGCAGATAACAAGGATCTGCCCATCAGAATCCGCTTCATGCTTCAAGATGTGATAGAACTCAGACAACTGGATTCTTCGTAAGGCGGCGAGTGTTGAGGGCCTAATTCCTATACATCAGGTAAGAGATGATACGATCTGGATTTGGTTCTCACATTGGTGTACCAGGAAGCCGAAGCTCAAGTGATATGTTCTCACGCCCTGCAATGTGTTCATTTCTGTTAAGAGGTCCTCCGCCCCTTGGTGGTATTGGTATGTCACACCACAAGTTCCCGTATTGATCAGGAAATGGAATTACTAGTGGTATTGGTCGTCCGCAACGTCAGCAGCAGCAAAGTTTCTATTCAGGTGGTGGGACTAACAGACAGGATTTTGGACAGAATCATGGGAAGCAAAGAAGAAACATGTACAATTCTCATCAGCAAAATTTTAGTCATGGGGTGGAGGATGTACCACCAAGATTCAAGCGACCTATAATAATTCCGCAGGGGCCAGAGAATTTGGATGATGTTTTTTTAAGGCCTCCCTCAAGTTCTATTGTTTACAAGCAGATAATGGCAAAACCATTAAGCCCTTGGGCTTAATGCTGCGCGCCAGACAAGTTTAAGGCCAGATTCTTCTCCCACGTGCCTAAGACGATTTACTTTTCGTACACTATGCGTAAAGTATTACAAACGCTGTGAAGGATTCCTTATCTAGTTTTATTTATTTATTTATGTTTTTGGGGGGTGGGGGACTGTGGAAGAAGTTCAATGAAGGATTGTAATCAGAGGTCTAGGCTGAAGCTTTTATTAGTTTAACTCGGCCAAGCCGCCGCTATTAGGGTCCTAAAACAGAAGTCCCCTGAAAACCAGCAAAAAGATCATGACTCGGACTCTGGATTACGCATATGATTCTGATAATAAGGTAGCAACACACGTTTTAGAAATGCAGTCCAACCGATTCAGAAGGAACATGGGTCAGCCACGTTTTGGACTGGTATCGTAGCAGTATGTCGGACGCCTACCATCGCTATCGATGATAAGTTGATGGTTGTGCAATATCGGGACACTCTCTTCCAGTCTATTGTCCAGTAGTGTAGCCAACATTCAATGATGGTTTTGCCCTGAAGAAGGCAGCTGTAAATCGGGCGGAAAGCCAGTTTATTTTACTACACTCCGAGACGAAAAAACGACGCACCAAGAAGGAATTATTCCACTGGGGTGGAAGTGTGTAGATATGATACAGATGTACAGACAAACAAATGATAACAATTTCAGAAAAACTGAACGATTGATCCGAATGATTCAAATGGCTCTGAGCACTATGGGGCTTAACTGCGGATGTGATCAGTCCCCTAGAACTAAGAACTACTTAACCTAAGGACATCACACACATCCATGCCCGAGGCAGGATTCGCACGTGGGACCGTAGCGGTAGCGCGGTTCCAGACTGTAGAGCCTAGAACCTCTCGGCCACCCCGGCAAGGCTATTTATCCAAGAGAAAGCGCTTCACAAGTTGAGCAAGTGGATAACGTTTTGGTGCACCTCAGGCCCTTACTCAAGCAGTTATACGGCTTGGCAATGATAGAGTTGTTGGATATGCTGCTGAGAAACATCGTCCTAAATTCTGTCCCATTGGCTCGTTACATACTCAGAAGCCCGAGATTGTTCGACCGCCCTGCCCATATTCTCCAAATGTTGTCAACTGGGGAGAGATCTGGCGAACTTGCTGGCCAAGGTGGGGTTTGGAAAGCACAAAGACAGCCGCTTGCCTTGTGCGGGCGAGCATTGTCTTGTTGAAATGTAAGTCTAGGATGGCTCGCCATGAAGGGCAACAAAACGGCGCATGGACTACCATCGACCTACCGCTGTGCTGCAGGGCTGCCGCAGATGGACACCAAAGGCGTCCTGTTACGAAATGAAACAGCACCCTGGACCTTCACTCTTGGTTGTCGGGTCGTTCGGCGGGCGACAGTCTGGTTGGCATTCCACTGCTGCCCGCAGCGCCTCCAGCCACACTCCGGTGGTCATGGGGGCTCAGTTCGAAGCGGGACTGGTAACTGAAGACAGTACGGCTCCAGTCAGTGATATTCCAGCCCTACACACGTTTTCATCGTTTGAGAACAATGTTAGTTCAATAAGTCTACCCTGTAGAGCATCCGACATTATTTTCGTTTCTATTGAAATTACTCTCTAGTGTATAATGTACTTTGTTGTAACATGATAAAATTTCACAAGCCAGTGACGCACACGATAAGATATTCCCGATAATCGCACCTTTGTTATCAGGCAATAACTCAAAAAGTTTTCTAATCGTGCAGTTGCGGCTGTGTCGTAGAGTTGCTGTTTCAGTTTCCTGCAGTCTCTCGACCTACCCAACTATCTTCTCCAGGTGCTTTTGTTGTTTTTGTGTAGTCGCTGCCTGGATTCCAGCCAGACTGCGAATTATTGTAGATCTCGCGTCACTGTTAACCACAGCCGAATTCGACTCCCGAGAAAACAAGGAATAACCACATAGAAGTGGAATCTGCCTTTTGAAAACCGTGCCTAATAAAAAGACAATCTGCGACGCAGGCGGTGACGTAGTTCGGCGCGTGCCTCACAGATGGCTCAGTTGTGCTGGCGCACCGACCCCAGCTTGCTGGGGAGTTAATCGATATCTGACGACGGGGCCTTCGGCGCCGCCAGCTACCGCCCGTTGCAGCAGTGATTGCTGGGCTTAACCGGCTCAACAGGGGCTGCCACACGACAGACTTATGAATACGTAATGCAGCCCAGCACCGAGACAAAACGGCATCTCCATTTTAGCGTCGAGTCCTGTAATTGCTCTCTTTCCGACGATACAGTAGCATAATGACAATTTTTTTAGATTGTTAGGGGAGAGCATACTTTTTACTGTACGTTCCAGAGACCATGTCCGCAGAAACTAGTTTACGGCAAAAAGTGGTAACAAACCCGGTTGTAGAGGTTGTAACGTTTCTTAGTTAAATAACTGGAAAGTCACTAGCTCGTTAACAGCCGTTGGCAGTCACCTCTTTCAAACCGATGGCCTGTCACCCACTATATACGCTAATTGATGTTCCAGTGCGGCCAACGTGTTCATGACACTCATAAACGGACAGAACGATGGAGAATAATAAATTGTAGACTCCATCAAAACGTGAACAGAACGTCTTCTGCGACGTCATAATTTCCTCCAAGATAGAGTGTTCTGTTTTAACGCCATATATGACGTTGAGATCATACAGTTATATAATGTGTACTTATAAGTGTGCTGCATTTTTTTATTTAAAACTTAAAACAAACAACGTGACACAAACAGAGAAACGAATTAGCAATTATGTAAACAAAAATATAATTTTGAAATATTAGTAGAAAATAATAATAATAATAACAATAACAATGATATTTTTTAAACATACAGTTTTGCAGCACCTGACAATAGAAGTAGAAACACAGAAAAATTTAGGAAAAATTAACTGAGTATAACATGTAAATAGATAAACATACGAATGCTTCTTATTTAAAAAATATGAGTTTATCACCTATTACTCCAAATGATATATTATGTAATACACGTTATCAGAGGCGAAACGGCAATAACCAAACACTAAGCAATGCAACACTCACTGTAAATCAAAATTGGTACTAATGTGGGGTTGAAAACTATAAAATTTTGTTTTAACTCCATACAAGACCTTGAGATTATACAGGTATATAATGTATACTTATAACTGTGCTGCATATTCATATTTAAATATTAAATTTAACTCAATTTCTTTCTTTTGTAGACTTTTTGTCCGACGTTCTCCTGTGTTACTAGAATTGCATTCAATTAGAAACAACTTTAGATGATTTTCACAATTACCCTATTGGTCAGTCATACATATTATATCATTGAGAAAATGATCAAAATCTCTTTATTCTAGTATGATTCATTCTATCTTTACAAGGTGAAGAATATGATGATGAGAGTAAATAAGTCGTTTACCCCGAAATTTCTGTTTATGAAGATCACTATTTTGAAACAATGATAAGACATCTTAAATGCTATGAACCGAATTATATACAAGTTGTGTATACTTTCAAAGTACAGTAACATTCCATTTTATTTCTCACAACAAGTATGTTTAAAGTGAAACACTGGATTTCAGCATATGCAGATATTTTCCGGTGTCTCCTTGTCATGTTTGCCATTTTCCTTTTCAAAATTCTTCAGTATTGCATTATACTATCTGACCCATTAATTTTTTAAAAAAAATGTCAGTAACGAACTACAACATTCTGTGTCAGTGAACCATGTGTTATTTCATTTCAGATGTTCACTACCAGCAGTGACCAACACATAAAATCTGCTGATTAAAGAAGTAACCGCATTAACAGAATACGCACAGGCGCTTTCATAGTTCGGTAGTGAAATTATTCAAATAACATTAACATAAAAACTCCTTAAGTGCAAAGGTAGAGTAGGATTTTGTAGGGACTAATTAAAACTGTATTGTATAGAACAAATGGTTTAAAAATATTTGCTTCTTGTCCCTTAAGATAAGTGCAACGAATACGTGATATTTAAAATAATTTTGCCGTAATAAAATACCTGAAAAAAGGCAGGAAAAACGTTGTGACAGTTTAATTTTCGGATTTAGCTATTAACAAGCTGCTTTGTAATTAATTACCGAGTTATGAAGTACATGAACTTCAGCTCACCTTCTTCTCAAGTTCTTTGGTGAAGGAGTTGAAGTATTTCTTGTTTCTTTCGATAAACAGAGTTTCATCTGAGTCTCTAAGATTTATCACAGTTAAATGTAATACACGTTTTTGGGAACATTTCAGTTTACATGTTTATGGTACAATATATTACAAAACCATTGGGTCAAAGGAATACGCATATATTGCTTGAAGTAAGTATTATCTATAGCACACAGTAACTACAGCTATGGATGAATCTAACCCTCATCTGAAATAAAATTCGTTTCAGGAGGAATATCTGGCTTTTTTGTGTAATGTTCCGGCAGAACAATGTGATGCTCTGTCTCTTCTCTACCAAATATATTCTTAATTTCAATATCATACGTTTGTAATTTCACAGCGTTATAGTTTGACTTGGCAGTCTGAATAATTGGGGAATAAACGTGTGACTTACAAATTTGTTTCCACCTTTGGTTAAATACGGATACGAGCCATTAAAGGGCACAACTGATGAGCGGTCAAGAAGTGTTATTACCTAGGCCAGAAAAAAAAGGAAAAGGTTTTTTTTTCATGCAAAGGATAGCATAACGTATACCATGGTTGTAGAAGTCTACATTTTGACTGTTCAGGAAAAGTCCCGCCTCGAAAATCATCTGTTCATCATTCTGGAAATGACCGTCACGCAATTGTTTCTTCATCCGAGGGAGGAGGAAGCAGCCATTAATGGGCCCCACGTTGGGAGAGTATGAATGTTTAGATAAAACTTCGTAGTCCACAGGAGCAGCAGCTATGCCTGTGTCCTGAGCAAAATCAGCCGAGGCGGGGAGCAAAAATAACGATTTGGACAGCTTCTAGCGACGCCTTGTCTTCACACCTCGTCAGGAGATCTCGTTGCTATGATTCTGTGACCGTTTTCGCCTTAGGACCATAATATGCCAGCGTGACGTTGTAGGCCGAAAAATACTCAGCATCACCTTGCCCATAGATGGCTGGGACGTCACTCAAACTATCAGGATCACAAGTTATCCGGATCGCTTTGAGTAAAAAGAAATTTATTCTGTACTGCATGACTAAACTGGTTCGATAGTTATGTTCGATAGTTGTTATGGTATACAGCATACTGTACGTTTCTTTATCGTTCTAAAATCAATCCACAAAACGTGTATAAAAAGACAATATCTTCCTGTGAACAATGAGTGCAGTATGTGCATTGTTGTACGCGAATGTGCATTTCCTTGTGTTTGTGATGCCCGTCAGTCAGTGCGGCCAACATCGGTTTCTGTTGTGACCTTAACGTTTACACTGATTTGTCGCTCTATGGTCCATTCACCGTACCTTTTATTTCGTTTTGTGCATGTGCTTTAATTTACCGCTTGCCATAAGTCTTCTAAAAGGAAACATGTCGTCTTATCGTTGGCAGACAAGATAAATGTCCGTAAACAATTAGACAAAGGCGTGAGTGGTAAGCCGTTAGGTCGGATGTTTAGCGAGGGAACACCAACAATTTCAGACATAAAAAACAAGGAGGCATTACTAAGATTTGTGTCTGTCCTTGAGAAGTAAGACAGAAGTTCGTCGAGAAAAGTGATGAAGACAGCAGAAAACAATATGCTTGAAGGGGCGGTATTCAAGCGGTTTTTGCAAAAGCTAGCATTGGGAAACCCTCCTACAGGGCCGACTGTTTGTTAATAGTCGAACTTAAAGTTAGCCTTCGTTTAAAGCGACTAGTGGCTGGCTACGGAATTTCAAGCCTAGGCGCGGTATTCGTAGGTTAGATTTAAGAGGGAAAAATTATCAGCAAGCACAGAATGTAGCAGACAATTTTACTGAAAAATTCTAAATTGGAGCAGAATGTTACGTACCTGAATTTTTGCACATCGGCAATGAGATAGACCTCATTTCGAAGGCTTTGCCTCAGACAACATTAGCTTTTAAAAGGAAAATTTTAGCTGCTGGCTTAAGGTTAGTAAGGACCGTGTTACCGTGCTGAAGTATGCTAACCCTACAGGTAACAACAAAACACCCCTTCTCTCGATGGGAAAATCGAAAAACCGTGGACTTTCAAAAATGTTAGGAAACTTGCTATCTTTTAGAAACATCAGCCAAACGCCTGGATAACAGCTGCTTTGTTTTGCGAATGGTATGATTCAATTTTCATACTTGAAGTAAAGAAATGTCAAAAGACCATAGGAAAATTAGGCAGTAAGGCAATGTTAATTGTGAACAATGCACCTACTCACCCAAAATAAAACTTTCGTGATGGACATTTCATAACACTCTTCCTGCAGCCGAACTTAACGATACTTCTGCAGCCCGTGGACCAATCGTTTATTGAAAGTATGAAGCGACATTACAGAAGACAACTGTTGAGGTAGCCTTTTTTAACAAAAGAGGGAAATGAAAAAGGAATTACGGCTCATTACCAAAAACTGAATTTAAAAGACTGCTCTTACGTAGTGGCGGAGGCGTGAAATTTGGTGAAGACGACCACATCAAAAGGAGCATGGAACAAATTGAAAGGCATTTCGAGCAAAGATGAGGTACAAATAGACGAAGATGGAAAGAACAAGGGTAAAAAGGAAGAGAAAGAAAGAGAAGCGGCGGATGACGAAATATCACGTAAGGACGTAAGGAGACCCTTTGGAAAATCCCTAGACGTACCGACTACAGCGCAGAGGATACAGGCAAGAGGCTTGCTTGTGATTCTTCGGACCCTGGATTCCAAGTTATGAGTGACGATGAAATCTTTCAAACCGCGAGCGAGAAATATTGAAAACAGGAAAACGACTGACTGACCGTTATGTTCAAGAACTGACACTATATATAGGTGCACCACTCTACTACAGCACGGTTTTAGAGCTGTTAAATTGATATTGCAGCAGTATGTATGCACAAATTTAGCTATTTTTTTTAAAAAAAAGAAATGAGCTGTTTTAATGATCTATGCAATTCTCAGGATATTCGATTATCCTGATCGGGTCCAGTCCCGAGTCAGCCGCGTAACTAGAGTTCCACGGCACTAATGCTTCCACTAACTACTTTGCCCCTTTGGCACGGGCTCACAATGAGACACCTGGCACTCGCCCATTGTGATAAAGCGGCTACAGAAGCCGTCTGAAGCGGCTTGACACAACTGCAAAAAACCCGCTGCTTCCCCAGTTTTCTTTTCCGTAGACAACTTTCCTTAGAGTGTGACATTTTCACTTCAGTATTCGGTAAGTCGTTTTAATGGTCATCCTTTCTTGTCGTAGAGTTTACAGAACAGGGTCTTCCAAGACAGTATCAAGTGAGATGGCCCACTGGGCGTACACGAAAAATAAAAAGGAATAATTTTTGCAAACTGATTACAGAACAACCTTATTTCCCTTCAAAGTACTCTCCATTACAGCTACTACAATTACACCACCGGTAAATTCATTGTTCGAAATATTTATTGTAATCCTCTTTAGTAACGGCTGACAGCCTTTACCTCGTTTCTTTATTTCTTTGACTTCTTCATTGTTGTCAAACCGACGCCCTTTCGTGCCCCTTTCCATGCGGAGCAAGGTTAGGCCGGTATTACACTATCAAATTTCTTTGTCCAATATCTTTGTCCAATATCTTTGTCAAAGATATTTGATAGTGTAATAGGGACTTTGTCAAATGTCGTCCAATATTTGATCAAATATAGGGCCTCGCTGTATATTTGATCAAAGAAACCGCTTGTCTTCTGTTCACTGCAATATGACATGTTACCACATGGAGCGCTAGCATCGCTGCAGCGTTCTGTCGTCTGTAGTGTTTTTATAACCATTGCCGGTAAATACAATTGGTGCGTGCCGACAACTACAAAATTAATAGAGATGTCTGAAGCTGATGAGGCGCTTTACAACGTGAGGCACCTCTTTTTGAACTAAAGTAAGTGCTTTTAAGTCCTTGTGCAGATCATTTTTGTTCCTGGTATTGTATGTATGAACTGAGTTGTTTGTTGGAAAAAGAGATATATTATTTACGACAAATTTCATTAAGAAGTAAATATACTGAGAGGCAGTAGTTAGTATACCCAGTTCTTTGAAGAGGTTTCTGCAGGACGTCCGTGAATTTACTCCACAAATAATACGTATTACACGCTTTTGGACTCTGAAAACTTTTGTTTGACTTGAATATTTACCCCAAAATATTATCCCATATGACATTATGGAATGAAAGTAGGCAAAGTATGCAAGCTTTTTCATTTTTATGTTGCCTATGTCTGCTAACACTCGAATTGCAAATACAGATTTGTTAAGGCCCTTTCTGCACTTCTGTGGTGTGCTCCTCCCAACTGAATTTATTATCAAGTCGTAATCCCAGGACTTTTAAGACTGTCAACCTCGTATGTATGGTTCCTGTTTTTCCCCCACTTCTTTTCCGCTTGTGCACACAATGCAATTGCGGTACGTACAACTGCTGCGGTTAATAACAAGTTGTTGTCAGCCATCTTGAACTTTGACGAAAAATTTGATGACAGTGTAATACCCCTTCTAGCGCTACGTCAAAGATCTTTGTCAAATATATTGGACGGAATATTTGATCACATCTTTGATCAAATCTTTGACAAAGAAATTTGATAGTGTAATACCGGCCTTAGGCGAGTAAGCTGCGTGGGCAGCAGACGCACGCCATTTTAGCCAAAAACAATGCAAAAGAGATGGCTGTGTGTGCAGGTGCGCTGTAATGGTGGAAGATCCAGTCCCCTGTTTGCCACAGATCGGGTCTGAGCAATTTTCTTCAAACTTCCAAATAAGAGGGATTGACGGTCTGACATGGGGAATCAAACTCTGGATGAACTAAGATCTTGCCATATAAAAAATAGCATTGTTTTAATGCTTGATTTGACTTGACGACATCTTTTTGCATGGGGTGACGCTTACGTAATAGCCCAAGATCCGCCTAATGGCGAGACAACTCCTGAGAGAGGCATATGTCTCTTGGAGACTAGGCGACATGGAGCCTCTAGTATTAATTCGCGATGCAATTTCTGTGTCGCATTGTCAACGCGAGGTTGCGAGAATTACAGTAAACGGGCAGTGGTGCATCAGATTCAAGCTACTGGACTCCCAGGAGAGGTTCCATGCAGAGAATATAGACGTGGTAGAGTCTTGGAGAGAAGCCGCCATGCAGCCTGCAGTCTTCAGTCGCGATGCTATTTCTCTGTCGGATCGTCGATGTGAGATTGTGAGAGTTACAGTTAACCGGCAGAGGTGCATCAGATTCAGGGTACTGGACTCCCAGAAGAGGTTCCATGCGGTGACCGTAACCGCGTTTGTCAAAGTTTTCAATTTTGATAAAATTTATGTGCCACCTTGTGAGTGTGAGGGTGCGAAGGTAACAGGAAACGGGCAGTGATGCATCGGATACAAGATATTGTTCTCCCAGAATAGGTTCCATGCCGTGAAAGTAGCCGCTTTTGTCCCTTGGAGAGAAGTCGGCATGGACTGTACTGTTCAATCATTATGCAATTTCTGTGCCGCATCGTCAATGTTAATGTGCGACAGTTACAGTAAATGGGCAGTGATTCATTGGACATAAGATTCGTGGTCTCTGGAGAGATACCACGCAGAGAATATGTATGAGGCAGGCTCCTGGAGTGAAGTCGACATGGAGCTCTTAGTGCTCAATCGCGACGCAGTTTCTGTGCCATATCGTCAATGTGCGAGGGTAACAGTAAATGGTCAGTGTTGCAACGTATACAAACTACTGGACTCCGAGGAGAGGTTCCATGCGGTGAAATTAGCCACTTTAGAGTCTAGGAGAGAAGTCGGCATGGAGCCTGCAGTGGAATTCCTGTGTTGCGTCGTCAATGTCAGGGTGCGAGAGTTACATTAAATGGGCAGTGTTCCATCGAATAATAAGTACTGGACTTCCACGGATGTTCCATGCGGTTACGGTATCCGCGTCTTTCTCTTGGAGAGTTGCGCCGCAATATGAGGGTGCGAGAATTACGGTAAAAGGGCTGTGTTGCATCGGATACCAACTACTGGACTCAAAGGAGAGGTTCCATGCGGTGCATGTAGCCACTTTAGTCTCTTGGAGAAGCCCGTAGTGTTCAGTTGCTATGTAATTTCTGTAGTGCATCGTCTATGTGAGGGTGCGAAGGTTACAGTAAATGGGCAGTGTAGCATCGGATATAGTCTGCTGAACTCCCAGGAGATGTTCCATGCGGTGAAAGTAGTAACTTTAGTCTCTTGGAGAGAAGACAGCATGGAGCCTATATTGTTCAATTGCAAATGGTTCAAATGGCTCTGAGCACTATGGGACTTAACATCTATGGTCATCAGTCCCCTAGAACTTAGAATTACTTAAACCTAACTAACCTAAGGACAGCACACAACACCCAGTCATCACGAGGCAGAGAAAATCCCTGACCCCGCCGGGAATCGAACCCGGGAACCCGGGCGTGGGAAGCGAGAACGCTACCGCACGACCACGAGCTGCGGACTGTTCAATTGCAATGCAATTTCTGTGTCGTATCGTCAATGTGAGTGTGCGAGGTTTCCAGTAAACGATCAGTGGTGCATCGGATAAGAGCTGCTAGACTCTAAGGAAAGGTTTCATTCAGAGTGTATAGACGTGGAAGTCTCTTGAGAGAATTCGGCATGGAGCCTGTAGTGTTCTATCACTATGTACGTTCTGCGTCGCGTGGTCAATTTGAGGGTGAGAGGGTCACAGAAAATGGGCAGTGTTGCATCGGAAATAAACTATTGGACCCCTACGAGAGGTTCCCTGTGGTGAATGTAGCCACTTTAGTCTCTTGAAGAGATGTCGGCGTTGAGCTAGTAGTGTTCAAATGAGATGCAGTTTCTGTGTCACGTCGTCAATGTGAGGGTGAGTGTGTACAGTAAATGTGTATTGTTGCATCTGATACAAACAACTGGACTCCTAGTAGAGGTTCCATCACTTGAAAGTAGCCACTTTACTCTCTTGGAGAGAAGTAGTTATGGAGAGTGCAGTGTTAAATCACGATGCAATTTCTGTGTCGCATCGTCAATGTGAGGGTGCGAGGGTTACAGTAAATGGGTAGTGTTGCATTGGATACAAAGCACTAGACACCCAGGATTGGTTCCATGCGGTGAAAGTAGCCACTTTAGTCTCTTCGAGAGAAGTCGTCGTGGAACCTGCAGTGTTCAGTCGGGATGCAGTTTCTGTGTCGTTCCGTGAATGTGATTGTGCGAGGGTTACAGTAAATGTGTAGTGTTGCATCTGATACAAAGTGCTGGACTCCGAGGAGAGGTTCCAAGCAGTGAAAGTAGCCACTTTAAACACTTGTAGAGAAGTCGGTATGGCGCCTGTAGTTGAATAGCGATGCAATTTCTGTGTCGTATCGTCAATATCAGGTTCCGAGGGTGACAGTAAATGGACTGTGTTGTATTGGATACAAACTACTGGACTCCTCGGAGATGTTACATCTGGTGAAAATAGATGCTTTATTCTCTTAGAAGTTGGCAGGGAGCTTGTAGTGTTCAATCGCAAGGCAATTTCTGTGTCGCGTCGTAATGTGAGATTGCGAGGGTTACAGTAAGTGGGCAGTGTTGCATCGGATATAATCTACATCTACATTTATACTCCGCAAGCCACCCAACGGTGTGTGGAGGAGGGCACTTTACGTGCCACTGTCATTACCTCCCTTTCCTGTTCCAGCCGCGTATGGTTCGCGGGAAGAACGACTGTCTGAAAGCCTCCGTGCGCGCTCTAATCTCTCTAATTTTACATTCGTGATCTCCTCGGGAGGTATAAGTAGGGGGAAGCAATATATTCGATACCTCATCCAGAAACGCACCCTCTCGAAACCTGGCGAGCAAGCTACACCGCGATGCAGAACGCCTCTCTTGCAGAGTCTGCCACTTGAGTTTGTTAAACATCTCCGTAACGCTATCACGGTTACCAAATAACCCTGTGACGAAACGCGCCGCTCTTCTTTGGATCTTCTCTATCTCCTCCGTCAACCCGATCTGGTACGGATCCCACACTGATGAGCAATACTCAAGTATAGGTCGAACGAGTGTTTTGCAAGCCACCTCCTTTGTTGATGGACTACATTTTCTAAGGACTCTCCCAATGAATCTCAACCTGGTACCCGCCTTACCAACAATTAATTTTATGTGACCGTTCCACCGCAAATCGTTCCGCACGCATACTCCCAGATATTTTACAGAAGTAACTGCTACCAGTGTTTGTTCTGCTATCAAATCATCATACAATAAAGGATCCTTCTTTCTATGTATTCTCAATACATTACATTTGTCTATGTTAAGGGTCAGTTGCAACTCCCTGCACCAAGTGCCTATCCGCTACAGATCTTCCTGCATTTCGCTACAATTTTCTAATGCTGCAACTTCTCTGTATACTACAGCATCATCCGCGAAAAGCCGCATGGGACTTCCGACACTATCTACTCGGTCATTTATATATATTGTGAAAAGCAATGGTCCCATAACACTCCCCTGTGGCACGCCAGAGGATACTTTAACGTCTGTAGACGTCTCTCCATTGATAACAACATGCTGTGTTCTGTTTGCTAAAAACTCTTTAATCCAGCCACACAGCTGGTCTGATATTCCGTAGGCTCTTACTTTGTTTATCAGGCGACAGTGCGGAAATGTATCGAACGCCTTCCGGAAGTCAAGAAAAATAGCATCTACCTGGGAGCCTGTATCTAATATTTTCTGGGTCTCATGAACAAATAAAGCGAGTTGGGTCTCACACGATCGCTGTTTCCGGAATCCATGTTGATTCCTACATAGTACATTCTGGGTTTCCAAAAACGACATGATACTCGAGCAAAAAACATGTTCTAAAATTCTACAACAGATCGACGTCAGAGATATAGGTCTATAGTTTTGCGCATCTGCTCGACGACCCTTCTTGAAGACTGGGACTGCCTGTGATCTTCTCCAATCATTTGGAACCTTCCGTTCCTCTAGAGACTTGCGGTACACGGCTGTTAGAAGGGGGGCAAGTTCTTTCGCGTACTCTGTGTAGAATCGAATTGGTATCCCGTCAGGTCCAGTGGACTTTCCTCTGTTGAGTGATTCCAGTTGCTTTTCTATTCCCTGGACACTTATTTCGATGTCAGCCATTTTTTCGTTTGTGCGAGGATTTAGAGAAGGAATTGCAGTGCGGTCTTCCTCTGTGAAACAGCTTTGGAAAAAGGTGTTTAGTATTTCAGCTTTACACGTGTCATCCTCTGTTTCAATGCCATCATCATCCAGGAGTGTCTGGATATGCTGTTTCGAGCCACTTACTGATTTAACGTAAGACCAGAACTTCCTAGGATTTTCTGTCAAGTCGGTACATAGAATTTTACTTTCGAATTCACTGAACGCTTCACGCATAGCCCTCCTTACGCTAACTTTGACATCGTTTAGCTTTGTCTGAGAGGTTTTGGCTGCGTTTAAACTTGGAGTGAAGCCTTCTTTGCTTTCGCAGTAGTTTCCTAACTTTGTTGTTGTACCACGGTGGGTTTTTCCCGTCCATCACAGTTTTACTCGGCACGTACCTGTCTAAAACGCATTTCACTATCTACTGGATCCCAGGAAAGGCTCCATGTGATGAATGCAGCCACTTTAGTCTATTGGAGAGAAGTCGGCATGCTGCCTGTAGTGCTCAATCGCGAAGCAGTTTCTGCGTCGTTTCGTCATGTTAGGGTGCGAAGGTTACAGTAAATGGGCAGTGTTGCACCGGATACTAACTACTGGACTCCCTCGTTAGTTTCCATGCGGTGAAAGCAACGACATTAATCTCTTGTACAAAAGTCGTCATGGCGCCTGTAGTGTTCATTAGCGATGTAATTTCTGTGTTGTATCGTAGGTATGGGTGCGAGGATTACAGTAAATGTTCAGTGGTGCATTCAATACTAGCTAGTGGACACCCAAGAGCGGTTCTAATTGGTTACTGTACCCTCTTGGGTATCGTAGATGTACACAAGCTGCATGACTCCGACATTTTTCTCGATCCTTATACAATGGCCCAACACTCACCTAATGGCGAGACAACCCCTGAGGGCGGCATTATAGTCTCTTGGAGAGAAGTCGGCATGGAGCCTGTAGTTTTCAATCGCGATGAAAATTCAATGTCCCATCGTCAATGAGAGGTTGCAAGGTGCATAAATGGGCAGTTTAGCTCAAATGGTTCAAATGGCTCTGAGCACTATGGGACTTAACTTCTGAGGTCATCAGTCCCATAGAACTTAGACTTCTTAAACCCAACTAACCTAAGGACATCACACACATCCATGCCCGACGCAGGATTCGAACCTGCGACTGTAGCGATCGCGCGGTTCCAGACTGTAGCGCCTAGAACCGCTCGGCCACCCCGGCCGGCGGCAGTTTAGAATCGGATACAACATACTTGACTCCCGGGAGAGGTTCCGTGCAGGGACTGTAGGCGCGTTAGTCACTTGGAAAGAAGTTGGCATGGAACCTGTAGTTTTCAAACGCGATGCAACTTCTGTGTTGCATCGTCAGTGAGTGGGTGTGATGGTTACAGTGAAGGGGCATTGGTGCATCTGATACAAGTTACTGGACTCTTAGCCGTGGTTCTAGGAGGTGACCATAGCCGCGTTTCTTTCTTGGAGAGAAATCTGTATGGAGCGCGATATTTTCGATTGCATTGGCAATTCTGAGTCGCATCTTCAATGTGAAGGAGCGAGTGTTTCAGTAAACGGGCAGTGTTGCATCGAACACATGCTACTGGACTACTAGCAGAGGTTCCATGTGGTGACTGTAGCCTCGTCAGTATGACAAATGTGAACTAGCAGAATGACTCCGACAATGTCTTCGAGCCTTATTCAACAGCCCAGCTCCCACCTATTGGCGAGATAACTCCTTAGGACTGTATTAGTCTTTTGGAGTGATATCAGCATGGAGTCTGTAGCATGCAATAGAGAAACAATTTCTGTGTCGCATCTTTAAAGTCGGGGTGCGAGGTTACAGTAAATGGCGAATGGTGCATCTGTTATAAGCTAATGAACTCCCGGGAGAGGTTCCTTGTGGTGACTGTAGCTGCCCCAGTATCGTAGATGTAGAATAGCACAATGATAACAACATTTTACTAGATGCCTATGATATAGATCATCACCCGCCTAATAACGAGACAAATACATACGCCGACGTTAGTCTCTTGCAGAGGATTTGGCAGGGAGCCTGTAGTATGCAATCGCGAAGTATTTTGTGTCAGTGTGAGGGTACAGGAGTTACAGTAAACGTTCAGTGGTGTAAAGGTTACAAGCTACTGGCCTCCCACGAGAGGCTGCAAGCGGTGACCGTAGCCGGAGCCGTATCATAGATGTGTACTAGCAGTATGACAAGGACAATATCCTCGAGGCTTAGTGGCGAGACAACTCTTGAGGGAGTCATCTCTTGGAGAAAAGTCGGCATGACACCGTAGCATGGAG
Source organism: Schistocerca nitens (assembly GCF_023898315.1). Classification (NCBI taxonomy): domain Eukaryota; kingdom Metazoa; phylum Arthropoda; class Insecta; order Orthoptera; family Acrididae; genus Schistocerca; species Schistocerca nitens. Next base: position 71,927,470 of record NC_064617.1, read on the forward strand.
TCACGATGCAACTTCTGTTTCGCATCATCAATTTGAGTGTGTGAATGTTATAATAAACGGCAGTGGTACATCAGTAACAAGCTACAGGACTCTCAGGAGAGGTTCCATGCGGTGACCGTAGCCGCCTCAGCATCATAGATATACAATAGCAAAATGACGTAGAATATGTCCTCGACGTCTATGCAAAAGCCCGGCACCCGCCCAATCGCGAGACTACTCCTGAGGGCGGTATTAGTCTCTTGGAGGGAAGTCGGCGTTAAGCCTGTAGAACGCAATTGGGAAGCAAGTTCTGTGTCGCATCGTCAGTGTGAGTGTGCGAGCGTTACAGTAAATGGGCGTCGTTGCATTGGCTGCAAGATACTGGACTCCCAGGAGATGTTCCTTGCGGTGACTGTAGTCGCGCCGGTTACAAAGATGTACACTAGCAGAATGACACCGACAAAGTCCTCGTGGCGTATGCAATGGCCCAACAATCACCTAATTGCTACACAACTCCTGAGGGTGGCATTAGTTTGTTAGAGAAGAGTCGGTATGGAGACTGTAGTATGGAATCCTGAAGCAATTGCCGGCCGCGGTGGTCTCGCGGTTCTAGGCGCGCAGTCCGCAACCGTGCGACTGCTACGGTCGCAGGTTCGAATCCTGCCTCGGGCATGGATGTGTGTGATGTCCTTAGGTTAGTTAGGTTTAAGTAGTTCTAAGTTCTAGGGGACTGATGACCACAGCATTTGAGTCCCATAGTGCTCAGAGCCATTTGAACCATTTGAACCTGAAGCAATTTCTGTGTCGCATCGTCAGTGTAAGGGTGCGAGGGTTCCAGTAAATCGGCAGTGGCGTATCGGATAGAAGCCACTGTAATCCCAGAAGAGGTTCCATGCGCTGATCATAGCCACGCAGGTATCATATATGTACCCTAGGGGAATAACTCCGACTATGTCCTCGAGGCTTATGCAATAGTCTAGAATCCACCTAATGGTGTGGCAACACCTGAGGTCGCAATAGTCTCTCGGAGAGAAGTCGGCATGGAGATTATACTATGCAACCGCGAATCAATTTCTGTATGGCATCATCGATGTGAGGGGGCGAGGGTTCCAGTAAACGGGCACTGGTGCATCGGATTGCATCGGATACAAGTTACTATACTAAATGAAAGGTTCCATGTGGTGATAGCAGCTGCAGCAGTACCACATATATACTGTAGTAGAATGACTCCGATAATGTCTTCGAGGATTGCGCAATAGCCCAGCACCCTCCTATTGGCGAGACAACTCTTGAGCGCTGTGTTAGTCCTTTGGAGCGATGTCGGCATGGAGTCTGTAGCGTGCAATCATGAGGCAATTTCAGTGTAGCATCGTGAAAGTGAAGGTGCGAGGGTAAATGGGCAGCGGTGCATCTGTTGCAAGCTATTGAACTCTCATGAGAGGCTCGTTGAGGTGACTGTAGCCACGCCAGTATCATAGATGTACAATAGCACAATGACAACAACATTTTCCTCGAAGCTTATGAAGTAGCCCAGATCCCGTCTAATAACGAGACAACTACTGACGGCGACATTAGTCTCTTGGAGGGAAGTCGGCATGGAGCCTGTAGATTGACATCGCGAAGCAATTTCTGTGTCGCATCGTCAATGTGGTGGTGCGAGGGTTATAGTCAACGGGGAGCGATGTATCGGATATAGGCAACTGCACTCCCAGGATAGTTTCAATGCGGTGAGCGTAGTCGCGCCGGTGTCAGAGATGTACAGTAGCAGGATGTCTCCGACAAAGTCCTCGAGGCTGATGCAATAGCCCAGCACCAGCCTGGTGGCGAGACAACTCCCGAGGGCGGCATTATTGGATTTCCCCATTTGCAACCCATACCATCGCTAGTGTGATCCCACGTCCGTGTCTGCTCCGCTTACATCCTTTTGTCACCACGTCACGTGCCTGGAGCACCACTAGGCGGCATCCAACGTCGCCGTTGACAGTGGTCATAATTACCAGTGAAATTTTACCACTCTTCTGTGCCATCAAAACTCAAGTGATTCTATTATATTCTGTTCTGGTTTGCCCACAGTCGTTTCATTACAATACTTTGCTGTGCTCCTAACGTACATTCTCAGAAATTTCTTCTTAAAATTAAAGCCTAACTTTGATACTAGTTAAACTCGGTTGGATAGGAATGTCCTCTTGCCAATCCTATTCTGCTTTTCATGACCTCCTTGCTCCGTCCGTTATGGGTTACTTTGCTGCCTTGGTAGCAGAATTCCTTAACTTCGTCCTCTTCATGATCTCCAGTTCCGAGTTTACGTTTCTCGGTGATGTCATTTCTGCTACTTCTCAGTACATTCATCTTCATCGCCTAGTCACCGTGTATTCGGAAGCCACGCCTGTCCAATGATAAATTGAGAGTTATAGACTGAAAAATACATATACAGCTGTATTGGCACGCAACATTCACACATCACGAGGAAGGCAGCCTGCAATTGTAGCCGAAACGTCGGAAACGCGCTGGAAAGGAAGGGAAAAGTTAAAGAGATAACATCTAAAATACCGGTAATTGTAATAGCTGCTTTCTAGTAGTTTGAGAGACTTCTTTTTTGGAGGGGGCTGTGGTGACGTGATTCCATTGGCAGAAAGAGGTATGGTCAAATAAAATTTACTAACTTCTACCAAACCTGAGACCGTGAAATGCAATCCTATTTTAATTAGTATGTAATTTAGGTAATCGGTGGATTCAGTTGATCACTAAATGTTAAACTAGCATAAGAGAAGATTTGAAGAGGCAGACGAAGTTTCTACCTCGGTAACAGATCAATAAGGCAAGAAACATGCAAAAACGACACAGTAGAATTTGTTGAAATCAAAACTATATATCTTGCGACCGGAAAACTTGAATGAAAAAGTATGTTTGCAATATAGTTGTATGTATATGGGTGCCAAATTAGGACAAGGGAGAGAATGGAAACGAGACGACTAGGAGATGCTTAGAAATGTGATGCTACAAGACGCTGTTCATGGTCAGGTGGACTGGCCGACTACAGAATGAAGACCTCTTGCAACAAGACAACGAGAAACAATGCCTGGTAAAGAACGTAACGAATGGAAGAAAGAAAATGGCCGGCCTGTATTATGATATGAGCCATTTCAGAATCGATCTTGTGCTCTGCACAAGAGTGTGGACTGTTCTGAAATTTCGTGGCTGACTAAAACTGAAAGCCAGAATGGGACTCGAACCTGGGACCTTTCCTTGCTCAGGCAATTATCTTACCCAGCGAGCTGTCCACCCACGACTCGCCACCACAGCTTTACTGCTGCCCCTACCTCTTCTGGCCGCGCTGAGTGGCCGCGTGGTTCGAGGCGCAATGTCACGGATTGTGCGGCCTTTCCCGCTAGAGGTTCGAGTGCTCCCTCGGGCGTAGTTGTGTGTCTTGTTCTTAGTCGTGTGTAAGTGTAGGGACCGATTTCCTCCGCAGTTTCGTCCCTTAGGAATTTACATACATTTGAACGTTTGAACTACCTCTTCCGCTTCCTTCCAAGCTACACAGAAGATCTCCTGGAGACACTGGACTTGGACGTTTAATCGGTAAGTTCATTGCCCGAGCAAGTCAAAGTTCTGCATTCGAATCCCGGTCCGGTGGATAGTTTTAACTGCCAGGATATTTCAAAAACAGCGCACGTTCTGCAGCAAAGTGAAGGATTCATTTTGTAGATTATCTTCTAGGCTGTGGCGAAACCATCCTCCTCTCTTCCGCGCGCGTCAGTAGCCTTTGTTAGGCTCCGAATGCTGTTCGACAGATGCTACAGAGTACACAATTATCATTGGTTAGTTCTATAAAATCAGTGTTCGAACCACATCAGTCAGAGGACATGCACCACCTCCTCCTCATGAAATGAACGGCTGCGCCCAGCGGATTTTATACAAGATCGATGCCGCGAAAAACTTCGCAGTGATATCATTGTTGCCTCACTCCTCAACCCACTCCACTACTCAGTCACGTATGGTACACGGGAAGAAAGAATGACGCTTATCTTCCTAGTGAACCTGAATTCCTCTAATTTTAGCCTCATGTTATTTAGGCTAGATCTGTGATGGAAGGAGCAGTACCACACTTGTGAGCTCTCACTGTTTAGTAAGTACGGCTATTCGCTTTGTACAAGGCCTCTCTTCCGAATATCATCCACTGCCTACTGTTCGAAATTCCGTGACGTTCTCATGCTGATGAAACAAACCCGTGACGAATCGTGGAGACGTTCTTTGAGCCTTCTGTATCTCTTCCGTTGATCCGACAAAATAACCGTTCCAGACTGACGAGCTGTATTCAACGACGGGTCAGAAGTGGACCTTGTAAGCGATCTGTTTCGCGGTTCCTCAAGATTCTTAGAGTAAATCTGTGTCTCTCATCTACTTTGCCCACGGCCAGATAAATATGGTCCTTCGAGCCTTACATTTCTTCATTTCTCCAGCGAGAAAATCTTGCGCACTTTGTGTGTCAGAAGAGTGAGTAGCAGTCCATCATTGTTTATATACAAAAAGCGGGCGTCGAAGAAAGGCAATTTAGGAACACTGATCAGATGTACGAGAAGTATCTTCATTCCCGCGTGCTGTCCTGTTAGTGCAGTGGGTGCAGTTCTGCTTTAAGAGTAGCCGAGTTCAAGAAATCGTTTCAGATTATATTTTATATTTGTCTATTTTATAATTTTGATCCGTCCTATAATGCTCTAAAAACACGGTATCTTAAACGATATATATCCTTTAACTAAAGCTTTTCACTGTCGAACGTAAGAATTACAGTGATGTGACAGAAGTCATGGGGTACCTCCTAAAGTAATGCAGCAACTGAACGTTGCGTGGACTCAACAAGTCGTTCGGTGTCCCCTGCCGAAATACTGGGCCATGATGTCTCTATAGCCGGCCATAACTGCAAAAGTGTTGCAGCCCCAGGATTTTATGCACCAACTGACCTCGCGATTATGCTCCACAAATATTTGGTGGGATTCGAGCGGGTGGCCAGATCATTCGCTGGAAATATCCAGAATGTTCTTCAAAGCAAACGCGAACAATTGTGACCTGATGAGATGGCGTACTGTCATCCATAAAAGGGGAACATGAAGTCCATGAGTGTTTGGAAACGGTTTCCAGGCAACCAAACGTAACCATTTCCAATCAATGGTCGGTTCATTTGGACCTCAGGACTCAGACCACTTCATGTACCATTATGGAGCCACCACCAGCTTGCACAGTGCATGGTTGATAGACTGGATCCATGGTTTCGTGGGGTCTGCACCACATTCGAATCCTATCATCAGTTATTACCAACTGAAATCGGGGCTCGTCTGACCATACCATTGTTATCCAGTCGTCTAGGGCCCAAACGACATAGTGATTAGCTCAGGAGAGGCGGTGCATGCGATGCCGTGCTGTTAGCATAGTCACTCGCCCGCTGCCATAGGTCATTAACCTCAGATACTGTCGCACTGTCCTAACGGATATGTTCGTCGTACGTCCCACATTGATTTCTGCGGTTATTTCACGCAGTGTCTTTCATCTGTTAGCAACGGCAATTTTACTCAAACGTCGCTGCTCTCGCTCGTTAAGTGAAGGCTGTTGGCGACTGCATTGTCCATGGCGAGAGGTAATGTCTGAAATTTGGTGTTCTCGGCACACTCTTGACACAGTGGATCTCAAATTTAATTCCCAAACGATTTCCGAAATGAAATATCCCATGCGTCTAGCTCCAACAACCATTCCGTGTTCCAAATCTGTTATTTCCCATCGTGCGGCAATAATTACGTCGGAAACTTTTTCACATGAATCACAGGAGTAAAAATAACAACTCAGCCAATGTTCTGCGGTTTCATACCTTGTGTACGCGTTTCTACCGCTATCTGTATATGTGCATATCGCTATCCCATGACTTTCTGAATGTATTGGACAGACGTATTAGAAGTTGCTATGAACAGTTATAACAGTTAAAAACGAATTACCTGTCATAGGAGCCGCGCGGTCGCGCGGTTAGAGGTGCCATGCCACTGATTGCGCGACCTCTCCCGCCGGAGGTTCGAGTCCTCCCTCGGGCATGTGTGTGTGTGTGTTGTTCTTAGCATCAGCTAGTTTAAGTCTACAGACCGATGACCTCAGCAGTTGGGTCCTTTAGTAATTCACACACATATCATTTCATTGTTGTTGTTGTTGTTGTTGTGGTCTTCAGTCCTGAGACTGGTTTGATGCAGCTCTCCATGCTACTCTATCCTGTGCAAGCTTCTTCATCTCCCAGTACCTACTGCAACCTACATCCTTCTGAATCTGCTTAGTGTATTCATCTCTTGGTCTCCCTCTATGATTTTTACCCTCCACGCTGCCCTCCAATGCTAAATTTGTGATCCCTTGATGCCTCAAAACATGTCCTACCAACCGATCCCTTCTTCTAGTCAAGTTGTGCCACAAACTTCTCTTCTCCCCAATCCTATTCAATACCTCCTCATTAGTTACGTGATCTACCCACCTTATCTTCAGCATTCTTCTGTAGCACCACATTTCGAAAGCTTCTATTCTCTTCTTGTCCAAACTGGTTATCGTCCATGTTTCACTTCCATGCATGGCTACACTCCATACAAATACTGACACTTAAATCTATACTCGATGTTAACAAATTTCTCTTCTTCAGAAACGATTTCCTTGCCATTGCCAGTCTACATTTTATATCCTCTCTACTTCGACCATCATCAGTTATTTTGCTCCCCAAATAGCAAAACTCCTTTACTACTTTAAGTGTCTCATTTCCTAATCTAATCCCCTCAGCATCACCCGATTTAATTTGACTACATTCCATTAACCTCGTTTTGCTTTTGTTGATGTTCATCTTATATCCTCCTTTCAAGACACTGTCCATTCCGTTCAACTGCTCTTCCTAGTCCTTTGCTGTCTCTGACAGAATTACAATGTCATCGGCGAATCTCAAAGTTTTTACTTCTTCTCCATGAATTTTAATACCTACTCCGAATTTTTCTTTTGTTTCCTTTACTGCTTGCTCAATTGAATAACATCGGGGAGAGGCTACAACCCTGTCTCACTCCTTTCCCAACCACTGCTTCCCTTTCATGATCCTCGACTCTTATAAGTGCCATCTGGTTTCTGTACAAATTGTAAATAGCCTTTCGCTCCCTGTATTTTACCCCTGCCACCTTCAGAATTTGAAAGAGAGTATTCCAGTTAACGTTGTCAAAAGCTTTCTCTAAGTCTACAAATGCTAGAAACGTAGGTTTGCCTTTTCTTAATCTTTCTTCTAAGATAAGTCGTAAGGTTAGTATTGCCTCACGTGTTCCAACATTTCTACGGAATACCCTGTCATAGGACACAAATAAGTACAATATTTATCAATGTGGATACGTGCCGGCCGAGGTGGCCGAGCGGTTTTAGGCGCTACAGTCTGGAACCGCGCGACCGATACGGTCGCAGGTTTGAATCCTGCCTCGGGCATGGATGTGTGTGATGTCCTTAGGTTAGTTAGGTTTAAGTAGTTGTAAGTTCTAGGGGACTGATGACCTCAGTAGTTAAGTCCCGTAGTGCTCAGAGCCTTTTGAACCATTTGTGGATATGTGAAACATACATATTGCATTCAGTTACAGCGGCCAGTAGAGTCAGAGCTGAAAGACATGATAATTCGTTACATGATGATGACGATAACAGAATAGTAACAAACTTTGTTAATTAGCTGTGAAGCGGGCTGCTAGTCCTATTGGTTACGTAAGGGCCTAAATAAATGTAGCGGACATCGAAGTGCTAAGCACCATAGCTGACACTAAGTTACTGAATACAGTAGCAATGACTAGCGTAATCTGGTAGCTCATGAAGTTGTGCGAAACAGTCTGAATGGCTCCGGGGGAAGGATAGAGCAAGAAGGAGTGGTGTGAAGTCGGTATTTGTTTCTCTTTGCAGGAAGGGGTATAACGGAAATAAACAAAAACAGTGCTGGCAATGGAACGGATGGTGTGACGTGATACAGCGCGTGAAAAAAAAGTAGAGAACTATTTAATGCCAAAATACCTTTTTAAAGCGGAATAACAAAAAACTTGTACTCACTTTCTGTTTTAGTATTACAAAATTGCACGTGTTCCGTATAAAATCTGCTGTAATTATTGTATACTGATTAAGAAACCAGATGCCGTATCATGCAGACTAGAAAATAAAAAGTAATTACACCTAGACGCGGAATCGAACACACTAACTCGAGTATTCTAACGCAAAACTCTATAGTGTGCACTAACTGACGACACTTGTCATACATTTGCTAGGCTGCCTTCCTTTGGCACGGGACGAAATTTTGAAAGTGACTTTTCTGTCCTGCTTGTGTGTAACGAACCACGCTTCGGAGTGCGAGTGCGCAAGTTTGGGCTAACACTGTATGCACACTGCTCAAAACAGTTAGAGGAACATGACTTTGGGCTGCCATTGTCCATTGAGCAATAATTGAGAACTGGGTATGTTACCAAATTATACATTTATCTTACACAACGAAACATCATTACAGTCTTGATCGTTTACATAAAGAGAACTGAAATGTGCGACAGGTGTCGAAAACAAAATGTGGACAATCATTCATCCCGTTATCCTGGGTGCTTTTCATTGTACTCTGAGGGCTCAATAACGTGTATGCCCTCCGTGAGCGTTTATCACTGACTCAAGCCTACGGAGCACGCTCTGTATAAGACTACAGAGGTCGCCCTGTGGTATCCGTTCCTATACTTCAATGAGAGCCGCGGGAGTTTCTGGGAGAGTTTGTGGTAAAACAGGACGGCCACGAACACGTCTGTCAAGCATGTCCCAGATATGGCTAGGACTCACTGCCGGCCATTCCATTACTTTAATGTCCAGGCTTCACATGACATTCCTGCTGCCCCGCGCCACATAGGTCTGGCATTAGAAGAAATTCAGGGTCACTACCGTACCCAGCAGCCAGCATGTGGTCGAACAGGATCTTGTTCGATGTACTGCCTGGCGGTAAGGCTACCGTGGATAATGACAAGATCCGTATGGTTGTCAACACTGGAGTCTCCCCACAGTGTCACAGAACCTGGATAACATTTAGCAGGTACCGGTCAACACAGATTGTTGCCCACGAAAATGACCATCACCTTGCTTTAGAGGATATCTCGACACGTCTGTGAACAACACGTGTCGCCAGTGACGAAGCTGCCAGTTGACATGGGAACGGCAGAACCGAAGGCGAGCTGGACGATGCTGTCGTGTCAAGCGGGGTACTCGAACAAGACGTCTGAGTCGTGAGTTACTTTCTCGTAACCTGCTCATTACAGTCTGGTAGCACCCGGAGGCTTCAGTGGCCCGTCTGAGATCGCTTTATATTGTTCTGGTGGTATCCGTACGACGCCGCAACGGAGAAATGGCCAAATATCGATCTCCACATCGGGTTGTAACGTGTTGTCGACCTTGTCCAACTCGCCATGTGTACTCACCAGCTTTCTTGCAGCGTGTCCACAACCTAAGGCCGGTATTACACTATCAAATTTCTTTGTCCAATATCTTTGTCCAATATCTTTGTCAAAGATATTTGATAGTGTAATAGGGACTTTGTCAAATGTTGTCCAATATTTCATCGAATCTAGGGCCTCGCTGTATATTTGATCAAAGAAATCGCTTGTCTTCTGTTCACTGCAATGTGACATGTTACCACATGGAGCGCTAGCATCGCTGCATTCTGTCGTCTGTAGTGTTTTTATAACCATTGCCGGTAAATACAATTGGTGTGTGCCGACAACTACAAAATTAATAGAGATGTCTGAAGCTGATGAGGCGCTTTACAACGTGAGGCACCCTGAATACAAAAATAGATTAAGAAGATTGGAGACGTGACCTGACCTGACCTAAGCTAACCTAACCTAACCTAACATAACCCTCTCCTGTAGCAAGGAATCGGAGTGTTACAGTGAGCCTGTCTTCTGAAGATGTAGCAGTTCTTAAGTGAAAATTGCGCTTTGTGATATGAGGATACACTTCATTGAGCACATACAGAAATGTATGCTCATCCATTCTTAAGTAATTGATGTACGACTTGACGTCTTCCACTGTAATCTCACGTAACAAGTTTTGTTGAATGCTTTTATCGTGTCGTCGTAAAACCCACGGCTTCACCCAGATTAGATTAGTTTTTCGTTCCATAGATCCGTGCTGAGGAGATCCTCGTGGATGTGAAAAATGTCGATTTTTTTAAAGCTGAAATAACAATACCAATAGTATGAATAGATACATCATTTGTTTCTATTAAAAATTTCGCCAATGGAGTAGAAGGAGTAGGCCAGTAGTAAGTCTTTCAGGCTCTGTATAAACTGATCTTTATTTCTAACTAAATTTTTTATGTTTCCTGGCAAATTATTGAAGATGAGTGTTCCTGAGTAGTGGACCCCTTTTTGAACTAAAGTAAGTGCTTTTAAGTCCTTGTGCAGATCATTTTTGTTCCTGGTATTGTATGTATGAACTGAGTTGTTTGTTGGAAAAAGAGATATATTATTTACGACAAATTTCATTAAGAAGTAAATATACTGAGAGGCAGTAGTTAGTATACCCAGTTCTTTGAAGAGGTTTCTGCAGGACGTCCGTGAATTTACTCCACAAATAATACGTATTACACGCTTTTGGACTCTGAAAACTTTTGTTTGACTTGAAGATTTACCCCAAAATATTATCCCATATGACATTATGGAATGAAGGTAGGCAAAGTATGCAAGCTTTTTCATTTTTATGTTGCCTATGTCTGCTAACACTCGAATTGCAAATACAGATTTGTTAAGGCCCTTTCTGCACTTCTGTGGTGTGCTCCTCCCAACTGAATTTATTATCAAGTCGTAATCCCAGGACTTTTAAGACTGTCAACCTCGTATGTATGGTTCCTGTTTTTCCCCCACTTCTTTTCCGCTTGTGCACACAATGTAATTGCGGTACGTGCAACTGCTGCGGTTAATAACAAGTTGTTGTCAGCCATCTTGAACTTTGACGAAAAATTTGATGACAGTGTAATACCCCTTCTAGCGCTACGTCAAAGATCTTTGTCAAATATATTGGACGGAATATTGGATCACATCTTTGATCAAATCTTTGACAAAGAAATTTGATAGTGTAATACCGGCCCAAGCAAGACTCATGGAGAGGCATTGGATCGCAGCAACACGACCGAAGGCCACTCTTTCTTAATAAAATTTAACGTTCACTGCATTAAGATGGCACGATCCGTGTGCTTGGTTGAACACAACGTCCGGGAATGACAACTGCTGTCTGTGAACCTCACTAGAAAGTACTTGGGCACCGGTACCCGCTTCCTTCTGACGGTCACCTGACATTGTAATGCACAACACAGCCGATAGATGGCGAGTGATTTTAATTGTTGCCTACACTGAAAGCAAAGATCTCAAGCGATGCAATAAGAGCACACTACTTGTATCAAGAAAGATTTAACGTGTCGCACGTTGGTACACGTCATAAAAGTTTTCTGGGTTTGGTACCGCGTCATAATGTAAAAACTACTGCTGCTGGAGAAAAACCAACGTTTCACCATTAGACTCAGAAGAAGGCCGCTGCAATCGTGGCCGAAACGTTGGGTTTTCTCCGGCTGCAGTAGTGTTTACATTATGACGCGATACCAAACCCAGAAAACTTTTATGACGACTGACTCTGGCCGCGGAAGCCTACGCAATTATGTTGGTACACGTGTTCCCCAATTCTTCTGAACAGTGCGTAAAAGAAAATATACAACAGCATACTCCATTAGAGAAGTCATCACTGTGGAAAAATATTTATAAAAATTTTTGCTATGCACCATTGCGTGTGAAACTTGCTATGTTGTGTTAGTGCTATAGCCAGGGTTAAGCGTGAAATTGGAAACCTGTTGCAAGTTCCTATGGGACCAAACTGCTGAGGTAGCCGTCCCTAGGCTTACTCACTACTTACTCTGACTTAAACTAACTAGCTAAGGACAACACAGAGGATTCGAACCTCCGACGGGGAAGCCGTGCGAATCATGGCAAGGCACCTTAAACCGTGCGCCTACCCGCTCTGCAAGCGTGAAAGGAACAGGGAAAAAATCTTTTAGACAGGTTACATACCGAGTTTTCGTAGGTTAGTAAACAAGACAAAATGTGATCCGTTTAAAACGAGAAAAAGGACCTCTAAACGCCAAATATAGCGTAGCGGCAGTGTCTTGGGGCAGTGAGTGACTTATTGGCGCGGGGGCCGCTAAGAAGCTTTTAATGGCGGCACTTAGGCGCCGGGTAATATGGAAACGAGGGCCGTTAATCGGCCGACATTAGCGCCGGGGCGAGTCCACACATCACACGGCCACCCCCACATTGCCTGCCTGCTTAAAGCGCTTGCCGATGAAACAGGTCAGAGCCGCTGATGGATGGCCGTTTGCTCAGCGGATCGCGTTGACTCTCCCATGCCCCACGCCTCTGTCCCAGCCAGTAAATAGTACCGCCCGTCTGCGGAGGCGATGAGGAGCTGCCGATCACTATCAGTGGGAGTGGGGAGACTGCGTTATCATATCGCCGCCCCATCCTGCTCTTTCCGGGGGAAACTACTCAGCAGAGTTTTAATGCAAATGTTTCCGACACAGCTGTGGGTACAGTGCGTCCCAAAACTTCAGCGGCAAAATTATACAGATGAATTATGACACAATTGAGCCCAGATTGAGCATTTTCATGTAACGGAGCAGTAGAAATGATCTTTAACATTTATTGACAGAAGCAACTTATAAAAGCCAATACAGATCACTGAGAGGTCGTGTGGGAACTGCGCACTAAACCGCTTGCCAATGCACTCTTGGTTCAAGCGCATGAACCTCCAGTCGATCTATTCCGGCGGTATCTCTACACGAAATTTCTACTGTAAACGAATCTATATGAATTCATCAATCTGAACCCAAATCTTACAATGAGTAGCTAGATACTTCTGGATTACTAGCACTCCTACAAATTAGTCCAAGCGTATTTAGATACTCAGGAGATTTCTGGGACGATCATTAGCGTACTAATGGTTAAATAGTCTTAGCGTTGCGTTTCCGTTAAAATCGTCTATTGTCTCAGTTGAACGTGTCCGCCCCGATAGCTGAGTCGTCAGCGCAGCGGTCTGTCACGCCGAAGGGGCCCGCGTTCGATTCCCGGCTGGATCGGAGATTTTCTCCGCTCAGGGACTGGGTGTTGTCCTCATTCTCATTTCATTATCACCAGTGGAAGGCAACGGGAAACCACCACTGGAATCACTTCCCTAAACGCTCTTGCGGTGGACCTCTCTGACGAGGCTTTCCCCATGACCAAGACCTGCAGTAAGGCAGAATACAAAGTTGAACGTATCACTTACTTTCAGAAAAACTAGATGGTTTATTCAAGAGAAAGCGGTTCACAAATTGAGCAAGTCAACAATCTGCTGGTCCACAAAGCAGTTATTCGGCTTCGCATTATTCTATCCAACTGCAGCATTAGCTCGTCAAAATCCAGAGGTATCCAGACGGCCCTGCCCATAATGTTCCAAACGTTCTCAATTAAGCAGACATCAAGCGTCCTTGACGAGCCAGGCAGTGTTTGAAACAGAAGGAAGAAAAGCAGAAAACATTCTTGCTGTGTGCAGGTGACTACTATTTTGCTGAAATAAACGCCCGGGTTAGCTTGCCATAAAGGTCAACAGAACGGGACGTGTGCTGTAATGTTACCACAGATGACAACCAAACGGTTTCTGCCACTAAATGAAAAAGCACCCCAGACCTCTACTCCTGGTTGTTGGGCCCTATGGAGGATGACAGGCTAGTTGGTGTCCCACCATTGTCCGGGGCATCTCCAGTCATGTCTTTGCTGGTCATAAGGGCCTCGAATCTCACCGACTGCAGTAGACTTGTCTTCAGTGATGAGTCCCGGTTCGAACTGACCCACGATGGCCTGTGAAGATGTGTCTGGTGAGTGGTGATGCCCCAAAAAATGCTGGGATACCATCTTTAATGTTACCTGCCATACAGCTCTACAACCAGGAGGGATGCTCTCGGGTACCCTTTCATTTTGTAGCAAAACCCCTTTTGCTTTTTATCCGCGGCGCCGTTACACCACCGTGGTAAGTCGGCGATATTCTACACCCCGTTTTGTTGCCATTCCTGAGCTTACATTTCAGTAACATAATTCCCGCCCACACATGACGAGAGTTGCCAAACCCTGCATTGGCCAGCAAAGTCGCCGGGTCTCTCCTCAACTCGGAACGTTTCGAGCGTTATGGGCGGGGCCGTCAAACCAGCTCTGGGTGTTGATGATCTAGCGCCAGTTGGACAGAATTTGGCACGGTACCGCTCATAAGAGCATCCAACAAAGCTTTGGATCAATACCAAGCCAAATAATTGTTTGCATAAGGGCCAGAGGTGGACTAAAGCGTTGTTGGCTTCCTCTTGAATGTATCACCCAATTTTTCTGAAACTGCAGTCATTTACTTGTCTGCACAGGTACGTCACATGTATCGATTGCCGTGGTGCGTCAGTATATGATACTGACTACACCAAAACCAGGGAGTCTGTCAGATGTGCGTCCTGCGTACCACCTTTGCAGAAACCTGGGCTATTCAAATCATCAGCAGAGAGAAGTATCGTTTCCCCAGAACTTGTTGCACTACAAAACAATCCATCCACATTAATGCGGC